>NC_092858.1:165211566-165285482 GCF_032062135.1 Pyxicephalus adspersus
TTCACATAATAAGCTAATAATGCTAGTTTATCCATTTCCATTCAACGGACCTTAAATGTAAGGCAGTATGCACACTGTAAATTTTTGCTGCTGGAAACAATCTTTTATAATCGTTTTCAGCAACATGAATGAACGAGCACTGTACACGCAGCTCTGTTCTCCTTTATGGAGAGGGAAGAGAGCAGGACAAGCAAAGGTACACACGTGCAATAATTGTTGTTGGAAAGGATCTTTCACAATTCTTTCGAACAACAAAAGACTACATGATGCTTGAACGAGTGCTGTACATTCAACACTGTTCTGCTCTATAGAGGGAGAGGGGGGGGGGAACGACAGAGCGGCACCCCACTGTGCTACCTCTCCTTTACTTTCATTATGATCGTTCCTCGTTCTTTGTCCTCGAACCCGCTAGGACAGATGTCAGAGTGACGGGCGACACTGTACACACGCCAGATTCTCATCTGATTTCAGCCCCGAGGGGCCAATTATCGGACGAGAATCATTTGACATGTATAGGTAGCCTTACTTTCTTTCATAGGCCTGAACAGTGATTGTTCCTGGTTTGGTCATTTATAAATCTGCCACAGTAGATAACGGCAGGACAAAGTAAATTTTTCACATGTCAGATGTTTTAGTCGGAGCAAAACCATTCACCTTGGGCGACTATATCTGATGTGTGTATGTAGCTGAACATGAGACATGCATGTTTTTTACAAAGCAAAGTGGGTAAATATCTGAGTCATTGTGTAGAATGAAAGTATGACCACAGCAACCTATATGTGTATATGAGCCCTCATGGCGCTTGCTTATGTTACTTTGTTTAATGTGGTCAAAGTACAGGAGGTCCGCTCTTTAAACAAGCTTTAGCACGCAGTAATGTAACCTGTCACACTGCTACTTTTCTGTGTGCACAATAAGTCATAAAAATGTAACATTGTGTGTTTTACAGCAAAGTATAAACATTCTTATCACTTCCAGAGATCTATATGTAAACATTTATCACAATGTCTTAATTTACCCCTAAACACAGAACTTACAGTTAATGTCTACCAGTACACAATCGGGACATTCCAGGTGTTGGGTAACATATATCGGTGTTTTTGTTAAAGCGTGAGTGGGACATGCAAACATTTTGCTTTCATGCAATTGGCACATGACATATGTGTGGTTTAAAATTGTAAATTTCCATATAAGCAGTACTAAAGGTAAATCTATGATTGAGGTTTACTAGCACCCTAGTTTGGCTGTCTGTGCTCAACCCAGAATTTGTTTTTTAAGCAGGGTGGAAAGAAATTGTAGGTGGGTAACAGCCCCTGTTTTGTGACCCAACTCTTCAGTAACCACATAAAAACAGCCGGGAGGTTACTGAACAGTGCCGGGTGGTGGGGAGAACAATGGCTGCGCTGAGGTTCTGGGAAGGATTTCACAGGTTTTTGGATTTCTGATATTTTGTGGATAGATTGGATGTGTTGGTGAATAGAAATCGTGTATACACAAAGTTGTATTATGTGTATGAACTATCAAATACTGTTGCTCGGAACTGCTCATTTGTGCAGACAATTGTAAGGCAGCCTTTCCTCGGCCCCTTTTAGAAGGGCGCTCCACCCAGCACTTTACAGTAACCACCAGGCTGTTTTTGGGTGGCTACTGAAAAGTTTTGTCACAATTTAGGGTCCACCACCTGCCTAGAGCTTTTTTTCCCACCAAATTTGAATTAAATTCTGGCGAGAACTCTGTAAATGTGTTTGCTGTTTTGGGGTTTGTAATAGATCAGTTACTAATCAGAATCTTGATCGTTTGGATTGGTCGTCAAGCACCAAATTGGAAGTGGATTTAGGGGCTATGCACACACATCAGATGATTACCGTCCAAGAGGAATGTACATGCTTGTCGGAAGAGAATCTAACGAGTACAGCGGTCGCTGGACTCCATGAGCAACCGCTATACAAGTCAAGGGAGGAGAGCACAATGGGGTGCCGCTCACTCAACCTCCCGCCTGTTTTCCATAGAACAGAACCGGTGCTGTGCTTACAGAACTAATTAATTTTTCTAATTTGATCATGAATGATCATTTCCAGCTGTGTAGGCCGCCATACAATAAGTGGAAACGGATAAACCAGCATTATTAGTTTATTATGTGAACGTGCTTATTACATTGCTCCTAACACACAGACAAAGTTTACTGCATGCGTGCCTAGTTTCCCTGGTGAGCATAATGTAAAAAAACAGAAAAAATAACAATACAGTTCTCCTCCAGGCCTAAAAATGTAAAGAAGTAACAATTAAATGACAGCTTGACTTGTTGCAGCCAATTTCATCAGGTTAGTTCTGGTATGAGGTTCTGGGTCTGTGTTTTCAATGCACCTTTCAGTTTTAGCTCGCATATTCTGGCACGAGTAAACCAGCGTCTTCCCTCTGGTGCATTTATTACAGTTCATGCACTTGCTGTGCACGTGTTAATGACCAAGTGCTGCTTTGTCGGGGCTTCATTGCTTCCCAGTGGTTCATTTGTCATCTGCAGATTGTTGATTCAAGGAATATCCGATTACCTTAAGGAATTGGGAAGGGTTTTTTCCCCTGTTGGAGTAAATTGAACCATGTGTTGTAAGGGGATTTTTGCCTTCCTCTGGATCAACTGTGCATATATGATTCTGTCTGGAATATGCACGTTTCTAGTATGTTGATTAAATATATTACTAGTGGTTGAAAATAATAAACTTTTTTTCAACCTAACTATGGAGCAGCAGTGACCAAGTTGCTGGATATAGCAACTAAGATGGGGTCCCTGATATCATCAATGGTCACAAATAATCACACAGAAGGTTCCTGGGGGGCAGAAGAAAATGTATATATAAATTCTTGGTTTGGTCCTTATTTAGATGAACCATTTGCTCGTCCTGCAGTTGGGAGTTTGCGATACTCCTAAAGTGGAACTAAACCCAGTGAATTCTAACCTGTCAGGGTTCTGTTGCAAGAGCAGCCTCCTCTCTTCCTCATTCTAGTCTTCGGCAATCTTGGTTTGCCGGGAAGACATAACTCCTGCGCAGGCAACCAATGCAGAGCTGCACATTCTCAAATCGGGTTTTTTTGACAGCTGGGACAGCAATTATGTCTTATCGATACTTAATACAGAAGGGACATCACCTGCCTTTCTGCAATTAAGCCCTGTCTGATCCCAAATTTTAAGTTTTAGATTCACTTTAAAGTGGATCTAAACTCAAAACACAAAAAAAAAATAAAAAAACACACACACACACTTACCTTTAATCTGGCAGATCTGTCTGTCTGTCGGGAGGTTTCAGCTCATGGCCTGACACAGAGGAAGTGTGGGGCACCGACATGTTCTCCTCTCCTTCTGGGTTCATCTACCGGTGTCACCCAAACATGCACTGCACAGGCACGAGATAGGATGACGTAGATTGAGAAAAAGTTTGCTATTCTCGCTGTGCATGCGCAAGATCAGCAATTTGCTATCAGTCTATCCATTGGGAGGTTTCTTTGTTTGGGTCCCGCATCGTCCCGGCATCCAGCTTCGAGCTGGCGCAGAGGAAGCACTGGGCACCAACATCTTCTCTTCATCCTGTGTCACCTTGTCATGCACTGCGCAGGCGCGAGATCTGGTGACATAGCTAGGGAAAAAGATTGCCAATCTTACTGCATATGCGTGATATCAGGTTTTTTTCTTCCATTAATAAAAAGGGCTCCTTGTCTTGAGCAGCCAGAGCCTCCCTGGATGCATGAGGCAGGTATTCCTGGAGGCTTTGCACTCCCATTCTGTCTTGATTGCTCCTTTAAAATAAAAATTACCAGTTTTACTTTGAGGAACTAAACTCAGAACAAAAAAAAAAAAAAAAACACCTTTAATCCCACAGGGCAGTCTGATCCCTCCGGGGGTGTCCTGCATCGGGTCCCGCGTCGTCCCAGCTTTCGTCCCGGAGCCGGCCTTCTGGGCCCCGCCATCTTCTCTTTTTCTTCCTATTCTTCATTCTATGTCACCCGTCCCAGGTGCGAGTATGGGTGATGTAGGATGAAATAAATATTTGCTGCAAAAAGACTCCTTCTGCGAATGCCTGAGATGCTCGGGCATGCGCAAAAGGAGCGCCCAAGAGCCTTTTTTTTAAGTGCAGCACCGCCCCCTAATTAAAAAGGGTTGTCTACCTTTTTATGTAAAGTGAAAATTCTGGCTTTAGGTACGCTTTAAATAAAAGGGTTTAGGTTTGGTCTGCTTTAGTAATCCCATCCTCACTAAACCTATATTGTAGGAGAAGTTTTCTTTTTTCATAATTGGCAGGAATGTATCTGCTTTCATCTTTAACTTCATTGTATTTATTACATTCTTGCTTTGGTCCTTTCCTTGTATCAGCTCTTTGTGGTATGAAAAGCTAAAAGGAACATAAGAACATGTACTTAGGTACTAAGGTTGCAAGAATCAGTTTTAGTTCAGTGAGTTCTTCTAGAAAGAGTAAAAGGACACTAAAACCCATTGAGAGTGAACATTCAGATTCTACTGTAGACAAAGGCAGCATACAAGAGGAGACCTTGCATGAACTTCCTGGAGATGAGGTGACAAAGCAGAACAATATAGCAAATACAAACATTCTTTGGTATGTGGCCATGACCACCAGCACAAGTAAAATGTAATTTTGTACCTGTTATAAAAAAATAGAGGTGGAAGACACCCAATGATGTCAAGGTGTTCCAGTGAGGTGCTGTTATATCAGTTAGTAAATATAGAAAACAAAAACTCCCTGTGTGTTATCTCAAGAAGTCCAATTAGCCCTTTTAGTTTTTATCATGGGACTACAGAACAATTAGTCTTTATGTTGTAGAGAATAGAATGGGAGGGGGTTAAGTTGTGTTGGAACGGAGACAATTTGGCAGGGCCGACACTACTTGCTCCATAAAAATGCTGTGTTGTCAGCTCACAACAGGACTTTATACATTTTTTCTGTATTTGCAGGGTTCTTGACACAATGTCAATAGACTACTCACATGCATGAAATTATTATTAATAAACAGGAATTATATAGCGCCAACATAATACGCAGCATGAAAGATACAAAAAGTGACACAGCATGAGGAGAGGACCCTGCCCCGAAGAGCTTACTATCTAGGAGGTGGGGGAAGTATCACACAATAGGAGGGGTGATAATTGGCACCGATGCTACCCTTCCTATAATCATTTTTTAAGCATTTGCGCCATGAGTGAGTTCTCTTGCTGGTAACTTTATTAGATTTTTCACTTACTGCAGGATCATCTGTCCTGTGAGCCCAAGCCGGCATGGTCATGTTGTAGTTCTCAAGCCATTGTGCAAATGCCCTCAGGCCATTTCAGACCCAAGGTGCGAACCCACCCGGCTCCCGGGCACTCGCTGGTGCACAGCAGCAATTTGGGAAAGGCAGGCCACACTTTGGGCAACCACATTTGGACCCAGCTGCAGCCATAATGCAAATCTTCAAAGCCGCATGGTCCAAAGTGGCATGTTGCTTTGGGAACCATCCTGTGACCTGCCATAGCTGTGGCTGAAACCTAATTTTAAAACTTATTCTCAATCTCTCCTATTCACCTTAATGGGAGACTCGGCCAGAGTGAAGGATTTGTAATGGGAATAAAGCAAACCAAAAGGATATTAGTATTATTACTACTACACAGTATTTATATAGCGCCAGCATATTATGCAGCGCTGGTGGGAAGCCAATTAACCTAACTGTATGTTTATGGAATGTGGAAGGAAACGGGAGTACCCGGAGGAAACCCAAGCAGACATGGGGACTGGGCGATATTCGAATCTGGGACCCAGCGCTGCAAAGGCCAAAGTACTAACCACTGAGCCACGGTGCTGCCCCTCAATTCAGATTTAAACCCATCTCTGGTCAACAATTTTAGCAGCGTACATACTCTCATCCTGACAGGTTCTCTTTAAACAGAATAACTAGCAGCTCTGTTCATGTAACACAGAAGGCCAGTTTGCTGGGAATACCGTAGTTAAATCTCTGCTCGGATTTGGAGGGGGGAATGTGATTGAACTACTGTAATTACTGCTCCCTCTCACATCTTATTTTTCCTTTGAGCTTTGCCATTTCCTAGAGCGTCCATGTAATAAACACATTAGTAATGTGCGCTCAGAAATTCAGCACTTGTTCCACGTCCAGGGGGAGCAAACCTTCATAACTGGACTTCCGGTTTAGGAATTTATTTGTCCCTGGAGTGTTCCGTGTAATTCTTTCCCCGAAAACATGGAAGAAGTGGCAGAATTGGATGTGATGACTCTGTGGCCCACTTATGAAATAACTGGTGAAAATGAATAAAGGAGATCATTGTGTGCTAACAAAGTCCAGGAAATTGTGTCATTTTCCCCCTGTCCCGGATACAGGGTGTCACTGCCTTCATTTACATATATTACACCTGGTGGTGCCAAAGGATTTTGTTGTGTCACCTATTGTTTGCTTTGATGGCAGTGACAAATAAATGGGAGTGAGGAAGATCAGTGTTCAAATATTAAAAATAAGTGGTGTTAAAATTATAGTTTATTTAAACTCAACACCAAAAATGTTTATGTACTAGGTGGCATTACTGATTGGATTGGTGCAAATATGGCAAAGGGAGGACGTCTAGGTGTTTATATGATTGTTTAGATTTTAGACCCTGCTGTAAAACATGTTGCTCAATTTTGCAAGATCAGGTGACACCATCAGGAAGCCAGAACAAAAAAAGATGGCGGCGTGGGAAGCGCCGTAAAGAAGACAAAATCTATACTGTGCAGGATTCACTGGGTGCAGTAAGTACATTGATTATTGTGGAACTAAAGTTCCACTTTTTAAAATGTGGGATTGGGTTTTGTTTTATTGCAGAATAGGACAGGCGATGGTAAACCCGAAATTATAGACAGGTGGCAGCCCCAGTATTGTGACCCAACTCCTTAGTTACCACCCAAAAACAGCCGGCTGGGTGGTGCACCCAGCTAAAAGGGGCTGGGGAGAACACTGGGCGGTGTCCCTTCAGCAGTAAGGATTCTCACCTTCCCGATTGCTTTCTCTTCTGTCAAAATACAATGAGCTTTACATTCTCAGCTTAGCGATGGAAGCTAGGATACCTAACACATCTGGACTCCCCCTGTGGGTGCAAGACCCTGTATTGCGTCCCAACTTTTCAGTAACCACCCAAACAAGCCGGTTGGTTACTGAAAAGTGCCGGGTGGTGGGCCTAGCTAAAAGAGGCTGGGGAGAACATTGAAAAGCTTTCAATAAGAAACCTTAAGTAGAAAAAAACTCAAATGCAAATAAGGAGAAAGATTTTTGGCAAACAAAAGTATATTAGGTAAATTATATTGAACATCATAAAAAAAACATAAGGTTGTATAGTATGCACATAAACAAAGTAAACAAGAAAGGTAGGTCCATCCCAAGTATATTCAAATGGGATGTAAGACATTAACGCACAAAGGTATCAAGGTATAAGTAATAAAGCATTGTAACCCGAAGCGTTTCGCCTGTCGGCTTACTCAGGGGATCTGCCAGGAGCGTTATATGAATTGTGGTTGATTGGGAAAAACTTTCGAGCAGGGATTTCAATAAGATGTCAATTTATGTATAAAAAAGAATCACAGAAAGGTCTGTTGACGAAGTAGCAAGATTGTGCACTTTCGGGGGACAGGGATGCTGCAAGTTGTAAAAAGAAAAAACTCCATGTTCTGCTTTCAATAAACATTGTGGCGACAAGGTCTTTTTAGTATCGTTGAGTTAAATATGCAACGATAAGCGAATCCCGTAATGTTCTTAGTAATTATACAGCTCTGGCCCACGATTTAAGAAGCGCTGACCCTTGCAGGGTTACTGTACACATTTTTTAACTCTGTCCCTATTGACTCCAACACTTCTAATTAACAGCATGCTTTTATTATTTTCCCTCACGATGGCCTTAAGTGCCGCTGTCAGATAATAAGTGTTTGTTGCTATACAGCCCGGGACGCTCGTATTAACATTTTCCATCTTAAGACCGGCCGCTTGGCTCAAGTGGTGAGAGCATGTAAAGTCTGAGTGCTGAATGGAATTACTAGCAGTGGAAACTATGCAGCCAAAGGTCTTGATAAAGCAGCTGCTATGCAAACCTCAGCTGTTTTTTCCATCCTGTAAAGCAAAAGGAAAAAAAAAACCTTATTAGCATACAGAAACTGAGTAATGGTGATGTCACAGCCCCATCCTGCTAAGTCCTCTCCCTGACTTGGCTTGCAGATCATGCAGGACTCATGTGTAGGAATGTGCTGCCCCATAGGAGACAATCTGTAAAAAGTTTCACTGGGAGGAGTTCAAGCACTTCCCTTATAAACAGTTTACTGTATGCTTTGCTCTGTACAGTCCCGCTCACATCTTTAGAAACTTCTACTGAAAGCAGATTAGTTTGTGCTCAGGGCAACCAACATGCACTTCCGAAACTTCAACTACAGCTTCTCCTCCCTGGTGGCTTGTGTGCCAGGCAGCGAGATCTTCCAGCAGAATGATGCCAGGGTAAGAGCGCCTTTGCCAATTGTCTTTTTAATAAGTTAGTTCTTGTTTGTTGTTTTTGTATTTCATTTTTTGTGTTTAGTTTACTCTACTTTTTTGTTCATTTATTGCAACACTTTTTAAGATTGATAAAATTGACCTTGATGTGATTCAAACTCACCTTACCCGTCTTCTTCTGTCTCTTAAAACCCTCACTACTCACCCACCATTTCATATCCTCCTCCTATGGCTCACCATTCGTTTTTTATTGAACCCCAAACTCCTAGATTGTAAGCTCTTCTGGGCAGGGTCCTCGCCTCCTCCTGTGTCACTGTCTGTATCTGTCTATCATTTGCAACCCCTATTTAATGTACAGCGCTGCGTATTATGTTGGCACTATATAAATACTGTTTAATAATAATATGGTAGAATTTAAAACTGAGGACCAAAATATATAACACTGCAACTTACCTGTCCTTGTGGCAGCTGCATTTGGGCATTTTTGACTTATCCTGTGACCTGGGATTTACTGTGTAAGGATAATGTATCAACTTTTCCAGCTATATTCTGTGAACTACAGAAAACTTTCCCTCTTTAATAATATAGACAAGGAAAGGTGGCTGCATTCTAATTCAGCACCGCAGCCTCTGGTGGCAACGCTGAACCTCTAGATAAAGTACAGTGAATGAGTGTTGTCACCCTTGCACTGGTAGTGCGTTATATAGGAAAATTAATTCAGCATCTCTATTGAAGGACTGGTAAACTGCAATATATTACATTTCTGTATTTGAGGTTAGATACGTTTTATCAGTACAGCATACAGTTTCAGTGACCAGAGCTTTCTTTAGGTTGGTCTTATTGAGTTTCTGTACGGTACTTTTTGTTGTGCAAAACACGTTCATTTAAAGCAATCCATATTCTCTACTGAGCACTTAGAGTTATGGAAAGTTTAGATATGATTATTATCAGTGTGGCATTTGGTTTTAGAAACCCAATGATCTGCTTTGTTTGCTGCGCAGCCGACCTTCATTACTAATTCTTGCACGTTGTTGTATCATGCACAATCATCAACCAGGATTCACTTATGTGCCTTCCGATTAAAGAAAGGTTGCGATGATCGATCAATCTATATTGCCTTTAAAAATACGTCCTGTGGGGTTGCTTATCACTGCAAAAGGTTTATTGTATGTTTGTATGTGTGTATATATGTTTGTATGCAGCAATATTGAATGTATGTATGTATGTTTGCATGCAGCAAACTCATGTAGTTTGGGGTTTCGATCGTCTTACCACCACATCTGCCTACTTTGAATTTCAAATTTCAGACTCTAACCATACAGATCCAGCTTGGCCCTTCCCAGTACATTTACATAGTTGCGTCTTTCCATAAAATTGAATCAAGTCACCTTTTCAGGTGGAATAGGACAAGCAGCATATGTTTCCACCTGAACTAGTGATATAGATCTGTAAATTGGGGTATCTATGCAGCAAACCGGCATCAAAACAGGTTACATTCTGGTACAAATCAGATGGCATCTCCTATATTGAAGGATTGTAATGATTCTTCTTTTGTGAACCAGCACTATCACCAATTTAGATTCACTTATAAAACTTTTACCAAACTGAGATCATTTGCAAGTAAATTGTACTTGTCATCTGTTTTGTTATGTCTGTAATGTTCACATAGTAAAGTGATTGTTAGTTGGATGGGATAAGCCCGTGTTCACGTACCAATCATGTGCAAGGGTATTTAAAAACCCAAAAAATAAGCAGGATTTTCCCTAGCACGTGATTTCGTATTCAAAGTGAACACAGCATTTATTTACTAACATTTACATTGCAAAGTTAGCATTTATTTAACTAGGTAAACATCCTTTGATAAATGAGCTTGGCTGGCGGTTATATCATACTTTCTTTGACTTCACCCTAAGTTATACTTTAATAGTTTTTAATCAGGCAGGGCTTTGTTTCAGAAAAGGAACAATGCAGCTACAGCAATAAGTGTTCTTACCTGCCTGATCGCTCGATCTGTCAAAATCGCTGAGCTGCACATATGTTGCTTGCTGGGTTTCCTGGCACATGGCGGCTTTACCTGCGGTTGTCGGCATTGAATGAGTGAGTATAACCGGGTTTGGTTTCGCTTTAAAGTCACTTAAAAGGTACACTGATACATCCCTATCCTATGAATATTTTCTTTCAAATCATTAAAAAATAGTGCAATATGATCGGAATTATGATCATGTATTTGAGCAGAATGTCAACTGACAAGCTGTAAGTCGGCAACAAGAGAACAACATATATACCTCATCCAGGAAGCAAGAGAGCAACACATGCAAACCAGTGAATATTTTATTGTCTGCATGTGTCCTCTACATAGATCCCATCTCTGGTGACTTCACCCCATGGATGGAATCCCTAATTTGTTGCTAGTGTCTCATGAACCCAGCGAAGAGCTAAGAGATCATTCACGTCGCCAAATAAACATTCTCCATTGTACTAGATCCTATTCCTTTGTTGTAGTGTGGTCACATTTTCTCCTGTGCCAACGCTTTCTCCTTATTCCAAAATTGTGAGTTGCACAGATTGCATCTGCTGAGTCTCTTTAGACATGATGACGTGATGCAGTCACATGGTATCATCAATGGAGGTGCACATCTCACTATTACATCCGAACGTAATATTATTATTATTATTATTATTATACAGTATTTATACAGCACTTACATATTATGCAACACTTTACAAAGTCTATAGTCATGTCACTGTCCGTCCCTCAAAGGGACATAGGTATTAGGATTTGGGTCATCCTATTGATGTACTATGAATGACCCAAAGCTGCTGATTATTGTAGTTGTACTTTTATGGTGGTTTATTCCTTTGAATGATCTGCCTAATGCACCACCAATAATTTTGCTGGCACAGCGCACTGCAGTGCCCATTATGATGGGCGCATTGTGAAGGTGAATGGAGTTGGACAATGATTGGCACCACAATGCAACAAAACATGGAACGTGTTCTAAATGGGTCCATAAATCAGCTTGATGTGAAGAATCTCAAAGACGTTCAATTTGAGGCCAACAAAAACATTGTTCCAGACAATCCTAACTTTATTCACTCTTTGGCAATCTGCAAATGTTAACCTGGGGACCCCGCATACCATGGGGCAGATTTGAGATTTGTGAAACAGAAAAATTGGAATAAGCAAAGAAATTTCCTAGGGAAGGGGAGTGAATGTTAAGTTTGTCATTGGGCTAAAGGACAACTAAACCTTCAAAATAAAAGCTGCCTGGTGCTTATTTGTTGCTATCTTTGGCATGTTACAACAGCCTCGGGGTGAGTGACAACATTCGTTCCAGTCCCAACTTTGTAATTGAGCAAGGAACGTGGAGTGAGGACGTGGGGTCACCTGAGGCTGATCTTTGCTAAAATCCTTAAACTCGTCACCAGATTGTGGCAAAGATGGCGGCACCTGTGTATGTGGCCCTGCACACTATAGGGCAATCATTCTCCATATTGAAGTCTTGTTTTATACATTACATTATAAAAGCAAGGAGGGGTTCAGTGATTTCTGATCGAGCATTTCCAGGCAATCGGTTGATGAAATACATGATGGGAGTTGTCATACTGCCATTATTTTCATATTTCTGTCTATTTAATGTACAGCGCTGCGTAATATGTTGGCGCTATATAAATCCTGTTTAATAATAATAATAATTAATAATATTAAGTTCTAATTTTTATAACCTTCTGTAGAACCATACAGTCCATATGATAGCCTGATTTTTCCCATTGCAAATAGATACAGAAACATTTACAAAAAGTAAAAATGCTGTTGGTGACAGGGTCTCTTTAACGTTTTATTTCCAGATGTGGGTTGAACAGGGAAGGGCTAGAACCCCGGTTGGGTTTTTTTCTGCTGTAGAGTCCTTGGACTGCAAATGGGTTCTGTCATCGTATGTGATGTAAACATTCATTCTTGTGATGTCTTCATATTCTATAGCATTCCTCTTCACTCCTTCCCTGGCAGCTACATAGGATTGTAAAGTGAGGTGATGGTAGGGGTGGAGGAGCTGGAGCAGCTCTGACAGTAATTAGACAATAGGGGAGGGTATAACATGCAAGAAGGGGGGAGGTGACTATACTCACCAAATAAGCTCTTATAGTCAGTATTTCCAGCACATTGCAAGTCAATAATAAACCTTTTATAGAAAGGAAAGACACTGCAGGTATTCTGTGAAAACATTTGCTTTTTTTGTACTTTAAGCTGCAATTTATTATTTTTTTGGTGACAGGGTCTCTTTAATACCCATCCGTTCCTCCTGTCTGCACTCCCAATACCAGACATGCGTTCACATTGATAAATCGCTCACCAGCCGGAGAATTTGCGTTTTCCTCTCTGCAGTGGGGAATTTATTTCCACAGGGCAAGCGGTTTTTTTTTCTTTCCAGAAGGAAAATGACCGAGGGGGTTGTGGAAAATGTACAGCATATGCTCCGTACAATTTGTCATCGCCTCCTTAAAAGTTCAGTTTAGACGCCTAATCTGTAATCTTTTCATAGTGACAGCGTGGAGTAAATGTATACACAGGACACCTATTGTTCCCATCGCATTTATTACTGCAGTGCAGAGCCAGGATGGCAGCTAGCAACCCAGAACAACCAATCAGGTCTCTATATTATCCTGCAACAAATGTCAAATCATATCACCCCTGGTTATGTGCCACCTGCAAGCAGCAGCAATACTGTTCCTTATTACAGCCATTGGCAGGTAGACATGGAAGGGTTAAATTGCAATACCCTGCAGTACTATAGTACATTAAGTGATAATACATTATATATACCCCAGGTGAACACCATAAGGTTACATTATATGAATGTGCTATTAGATCAGACTGTAAGTTTGTAATTGTTGATATTCATCCAACCCATCCACTCTCTTTGCTCCTCCAATGACCTAATTACTTCTTCACTCATAACCTTATCACACACACGGCTCCAAGACTTTTCTAGAGCTGCCCTGACTCTCTTGAATGGTCTTCCCCCATCGTTTCAAACATGCCTACTTGTCTTTTTCTGTCTCTTAAACCCTTACTACTTCCCACCACTCCATTATTCCCCTCAAGCTCTAGAAAAGTCCTGTGATGAGGTTATGAGTGAGGAAGTCATTAGTAGGTCATTGGAGGAGCGAAGACAATGGCTAGGGGGGTATTTTTCTATCAGGTCAGAAAGGTAAGTGGCACAAGAACTGTGGAGGGATTTGAAGGCAAAGCACAGGAGGTTGAATTTGATTCTAAGGTGAAATGGAAGCCAATGAAAAGAACTACAAAGAGAGGAAGCAGAAGAGGAGCGGTGGGAAGGATGGATGAGTCTGCTTGTTGGCATCATATCAATATTGCAGCAAAAAATTTTTTTTTTAATGGGATATATTTTGGAATTCTGCATAATACTAATAATCTTAATAAGAAGCATTATCTGGCTATATGTGAGGCAGAAGGCAACAAAATAATCATATTTTTTTAATTTATTTTTTCAGGCGAAGTTTGAATCTCTGTTCAGAACATACGACAAAGAAGCCACCTTCCAGTACTTCAAAAGCTTTAAAAGGGTGAGAATCAATTTCAGTAGCCCGCTATTGGCTGCAGAGGCCAGGATCCAACTGCACAAGATGGAATTTCTGGGGAAGGAGATCAAGCTGTACTTTGCTCAGGTTTGTCCTCCATATTTGATTTCTGTTGGTGGGAAACGGGTTCATTCATCTCCAAATTAAGGTGGAAGCTATGAGTATATGTGTAGGAAGGAATAATCTTCCTATTCTAGGTGTGCACTATTGGATTTGCTCTCAATAGTGTAAACCCTCAGTTATTTTTCGGTTTGTTTGTCATCATGAGTCACTGTATAAGGAGTTTTTAAGCAAATTAGTTTCTGTAAATATGTTGCAAAGATTTTCTTCTGGAGAATTTGCCAGTAACTGCACTTCCTGTTTCAGACTGACATTGCTAAGCTACTGCCGTGCAATTACCAGTAGCTTGCTGTGCACACTGTGTTGTGGTCCATTGGGCTGTCTATAAGGTTTGCACATTCTGCAGACCGGTGTGTGTACACTGCAAGCTGTCACCATCGCTTACTATTGCATTGCTATGAATTGGTGATGTCAGCTTGAAACAGGAAGTGTTTCTGATGGATCTTCAAAAAAGAAACTTTGTAACAAATTAACGCTTGAAGAAAACTGTATACAGTGTAGACAAGATTGCAAATTTATTGAAAAATAGATTGTGGGGTTTCATGTAATTTATGGCATACTTTGTTATCCTATAAACTATACATTTATTCACTGTATCCAAATACATTTACTAAATGTTATTGCCAGCTGCAAAAATCACTATATAGCCAGACAACGTTCAGCCCATAGCAGTCTCATGGTTTGCTATAACAACACCTTTGACTTGAAATACTTTTTGTAGCTTTTTATAGAACTTTAAAAGTTCTAGGAGTTTGGGAGTTTTTTTCCCACTATGCAATCTTAGTGCTGATACTAATAAATGGGTATTTCTGAGTCTCATGTTGCAGTTCTTAAAGTATTAAAGCCACCATGTTAAAGGTGTTATACCAGGTATAAAAAAAGTTTTGTGCATTGAGTTCAGTCCGCCAACACCTACTTCCCCACTGTATTCTGTACTGATGTGGAGCTGGTGGAAGGAACCACAAAGTGTGAAGGGGGACCAGGACTGGTACCTGCTTGGTATAGCTAGTAAAGTAGATAAGCTGAATTGCTGACCTTTCCTTCTGAAGATTCTAGTTGCCTGGCTGTCTGTGCTTCAGAGTCAGGTAAAGGTCATCACTCACAACCTACAGGAGGCACAGGGTTCCTTTAGGATGCTTTCCATTCTTTAATTGCCTTTCAGCCCAAAAGTGATCTTAATTAAAACTTTTATCTTTTTGCAGACTTTACACATAGGCAGTTCCCATCTGGCTCCTCCTAATCCCGAGAAGCAATTTCTCATCTCACCACCTGCATCTCCTCCAGTGGGGTGGAAGCAAGAACGGGATGCCACTCCAGTTATTAATTACGATCTCCTGTATGCCATTTCCAAGCTTGGCCCAGGTAGGTGGCCTCTTTTCTGACATTTTTGCAGTAGCCATGGTTGGTGTGCTTGGCACTGATAACTTCACTTTTGTGTTGCTATAGGTCACCCTTATGTGTTGCTGTGGGGTTCATTGAGATTCACCCCTGTGTTGCAGTGGGGGGTTCAAGTCCGATTCACATATTTTGCTCTGAGGCCCCAGGGTTAGTTTTGCTGCTGTGTGGCATGGAGCTGTAATGTTTCCAGGAAGCTTCCATGGAATACTAACATTCCATGGAGCTTCCTGTGCCCCTGTGTTGCCCTGCCCCCCTCAGTCAGTGCAGGAGGGGTTGAACAAGAATGAAGATGACTTCCACAGAACTCACATATTAGCTCTCTTATTTCTGTCATGACAGGTTCTCTTTAAAGCCAAAAAAAATTGGTTTCCCAATGTTTCTACAGAAATAAGCCTATCAGTCAGCAGTCATTTTTCCTGTGTACGGAAAGCAGAATTCTCAGAAAGGGAACATTTTCTCTCGAGTGGTCCAGAAATAGCTGATGTGATTATAGAACACACGTGGGGCCAAGTTTCCATTCTTTCCAGACAAAATCATTGTGTTTTATTTTTAATTCTCGGTAGCACATTTTTCCTACATTAGGCTGTAGAGGAAAAAAAAAAATCCCATGGCATAGCTGTGAAAGGACGCCTTGTGCGGGTGTTAACGCAGGAACTTTGGCACCGAGGCTTGATCTCCGGGGGGCCGTAGCGGCCTTGCTGTACAGTCACCAAGCCTTGTTTATCAGAAAACTGTGCTTGCTTGATTTGTCATTTCACTTACAAAGCAAAGATATTTGTTGCTACGAGTGATAATTATTGATTATGTACTAGAATTAAACTTGGTGTCAGCAGGCCCGGGAAAGGGAGGGGTAGCACTGGTAGCTATAAGGTGTTCATGTGAAGACAAACAACATGCTGACGGGCCCCAGCCTGCCGATATTATTCATTGGATTTCACTTTTAAATATGGAGAATCCACATCACTTGTGGGTGTCACCTAGGGCAGGCTTTATGCTGGGAATTTCCTCTGCATCAGACTGACACCCACCCATTTGCCCATTTTTAAATCTGCATTGCTTTCCAAGACTCGGCCCATTGCTTGCACGCAGACTTGGGGATTTTTAGAGAACTACTGTGGCAAGGAGCTGTAATGTGTCCATTATGTGTCCTTTCTCTATCCACCAGCAGTCCTAGGCCAGAATACATTTTATTTTTAATTAGTCTAGCAATAACAATTGCTGTTATTTTTCTAAACCACTTCTTTTTTTTTTCTTGGTTGCAGGGGAGAAGTATGAATTACACGCAGCCACAGACACAACCCCCAGCGTGGTGGTCCACGTGTGCGAAAGCGATCCCGAAAACGAGCTTGAAGTGGAGGAGGATGAGGATGGCACGCGTAAAGGCAAACCAAAAATCATCCAAACCAGGAGGCCAGACTACATGCCCATCCATCTAAGCTGAAGGAGGACCCACAGCACACTGAGATTTGATGTCTATTTCGCTCCACAAACATTTTAATATGAAGATGGTGGGACGCAGCCAAGGACAGTGGCGATAGCGGCCGTTTATATACCCGACTTAGCTGTCCTGGCGTGTCTCCGGCTTTGTTTTTGTATAAGTCAGTCGCCGTGTTTCTATTGGACGGTCTAAGGCTTCCGTATGGGACAAGATGAAGGTTAGATACTGTTTATGAAGCCGTGTAGTTATTTTGCTTTACCTGTGTGTAAGGAAATCTTGAGGGCTCCTGGCCCGGCGGTCTGAAGTACAGAAGATATTAGTATGTCGTCTACGTATCTCCACCTTATGTGCGTAATCGCCGGTACGTCTTTCTACCTTTTGAACTGAGGACGCAGATGGAGAAATATATACCTATTATTTTTCTTTTTTATCATCCTATTGCATGTGAACTGAAAGCTTTGTTTCTGCTTTGTTGAAAACTTTAGAATTTTCTGAACCTGGAATCATTGACTGTGTGATTTGCATCTAGAAACTTGACTTACTCAACCGCGTGCTGAAATTTCTAAACCCCCTGAGAAAAGAAGGGAAAGACTTCGAACTTCTGACATGGTTATTGTTATACTTAGGCAGTGTAAACTTTCCAAACATTGCATTTAACTAGATTTTTATGACAAATTGTAACTAATTGCAAAGCGAGTGGGACAGTTACAAAACTAACGTTGGCGTTTCTGTTGTTTGTTTTGTGTAGTAAAAACTGCTCAGCTAAGAAGCAAATTATAATGCATAACACCTACAGGAAACAAGAAAACAGCAGCAATTGTCATCTTGAAGCCAGTGCTAGTTTTTTAAATGTCCCCCACTGGGTGCTGTGATGAAAAGTATTTGGAATATTGTTGTCCCTGTCCATAGCAATCAGATTGTTCCTTTTAGTATAATGGAGGGAAAGAGATTTTGGTTGTACAGGACTAAGGGAGCAGATCTGCCTTCTGACAATTTTTCAGCCAGGAGGCCTGGGCATACTTGTATATTGAGCGCTGCTTTGGGTCTCTGACTATCACTGTGATATACAGTACCGGTGTTGGCATGCAAAATGAAGTCGTCTTTACCTTACACATGATTCGTTTTTATGTCATGACAGCACCATGTACAGGATTCTAATGGTTGTTCTTAATAGTCTTGTTTTAAAACCAGTAACTTACTCTCCTATTTTTTAAAGTGGACCTGTGCTGAGTAATTATGGAAGCTGCCATTGTTGAACTCATTCCATAAAACGCTGATTGCCTGGTTCAGTGTTTCTCAACCAGGGTTCCTGCAGAAGTTGCTAGGGGTTCCTTGAGCAATTTGTGCCTTTAAGGTCAGTTTAAATGACAGCAATGATATATTTTTGGCTCTCTGCAAGGGTGACATCTTTCCCAATGGCCAGCAATGTTAGATGAATTCTTCCCACAGACCACCACACTAATGTACTGTGAGCTGTGGATATAATAATTAAAGCAGGGGGTTCCCTGAACACCTGAAAGTTTTCTTTTCAAGGGTTCCCCCATGTTGAGCAAAGCTGATACTTTGGTTTCAGTAGTCTGTCATACAACTGAAGCAAGTGGTTGGCTGAACACCTGAGCTGCATTCCCATTCTAGGTCCGAAATACACATGATATTAATGGCTGAGGATCAGAACACCAACCAGGAAATATGTTTATTTCACATCCAGGTCCACAATGGCAGCTTACATAATCTTACAGTGTACCTCCACTTTACAGCTGCACCTGGAAGAATTAAAGAAAAAAATTGTCTAGTAACAGATGCTCCTATTTGGAGGCCAGCTGAAGCTAAGCTCCCATATAGTTGTGGAGGTCTCTTGTAGCCATTGTCTTTTATTAGGGGTTGACTAATAAATTTTCCCTGACAATGACTACTGGGATACTGAAAACATAGAAATACAACTTAATAATTAAAGGTAATTACTGGTCATTTACAATTACACATTTTGATGGAGCGGTTTGGTATTCCCATGCAGTTCCATCAAGAACCTGTAGGTGGGGCTGTTATTGTGAAACAATGCAGATGTTACAGCAACCCTGTAGGATTCCAACAGAAGCAACCTGTAAAAGAAGAGAAAGCTGAACAATAGCCTAAAATAAGAGAAAATTGTTAGATCATTAATATATATAATTAAAAAAATGCTGTTACAATATTCACTTTTAATTCAGAGCTCTCCCTTGCAGTACTGCTTTTTGCCACAAGATGTCCTCATTCTGATGGTCATCATTCAACCCATTTTCCCTGAGCCCAGCCTGTGATTACACAGGGAAAACAATGCATATTGGTGACAAGCTGAGCCATCTTTCATCTCCTCCCATCAGTTTACCTCTGTTAAGAACTGATATCCACCTTTTGGGTTTGGATTCTTTAAGCCTGAGCTTCTTTTGCTACTATAAGACCATTCCAGGAGTGTTAGTTTGCCCCTTGCTGGGTGTTCTGGTTGCTCCATCCGTCACGTATTTCATACCAGGACATGATAGGCACATTGCAGCTAGTGGCAGTGCGTTGGGGGTGTATGGATTTTGAGAAGTGTCTGTTAGCAGCGGTGCAGTAGAACGGAGCGGTCACTGCATACTGGGCCGAATTCTTCTCCAAGGTGCATCTGTTGGAACTGATTTACCCCCAGGGAGGCTTTAATGTCCCCCTCCTGTTGTGAATCCTGGGTGAGTTCAGGATGACTGACCCCCTCCCTGTACTGTATACTTATGGGCTTGTGTACATATGTGGAAAAGGCTTCAATCACGCACAATAAATTGTTAATGCGTTTGAGAGAAAATAAACCCAACCCATGTTGTACAATGTCATTTCTTCCTTACTTGTATGAGTCCGTGTTGTATGTAACCTTCTGCAAAGGAAAGCAGTGGGAATGGCCAATGTCTGCCTTCTGAATCTCCAAGCAGCTTTTATGCCTGATCTGGTATTTCAGCAGGTGTGCAGGAGATGGCTGGAGGTATGGATGAGACATTGCATTTTTGCATAATTTTGCATTTAAAGGGAACCTGTCATGTACTAATTGAAGTGTATCTAAAGGCAAGATTCACCTCTATATGTCCTTTCATTGTAACTTGTCAAATCATTCTCACCAGAACAGAAATCTTCCATTGTTAACAACTGTCTCTCGTTGGAGAGGTTTCACCCCACTTCCTGTTGCATCTATAGGACAGGAAATCTGGGTGGGACAGTTTACAAAAACGTATTACAGGTTTTTACTTTCACCTGCTGAATATAGAGAAAAAATGGCTTTAAGTATTCATTAACCCAATGATTAAACAGCACGTGGTGGGGTGGTGTGGGGGGTGGGGGGGATTTTTAAAGAGTTAAACAGGACAATCAATGTAGATTTGCTCCACATTTGCAGGAAATTTACTCAGAATTCCCTGGGCAAAGGTAGTTCTATGTAAAAAGCACCGTTCCTATTAGTAAAATACACATTATTAGCGGACATTTGGCAATTTAAAAAATACATTTAAACACATTTAAAAATACTAAATTGTCTGGGTTGACATGTAGGATGTTGGCTTTTTTTATTGGGAAGGGAATGGGGTCTATATAGGGTCAGAAGCATACATTTCTGGGGTGCAACCCTGTCCCATGGTGATACCAGGCAGCAAGTTTATTAGCACTGGGTGGGAGGGGTTACCCTATACAAATATGGGGTACGTCCCCCAAAGCATTGGTACCTGACCCCCATGCATAGGGGAGTTTGCAGGGAAGGTGGGGCCTTAAATGGTTCCATTGGAGTCACATGGGTGGTTGTAGTCCATTACATCCAGCGCCCCCTACTGGAAGCAGCTATCATTGACTGCAATGAGGAGCCAATCTGCCTCCTGATCACAGCTAGTTACAGTGTCTGATTATTATATTGTAACACCGCACCAGTCACCAATCCCAGCATTGAATTGGTGTTAAGCTGGCCAAGTGCCATACAATCTGTACAATTTTATTATTATTCTGGGTGATGGGAAGGGATGAGCTAGCCACTAATTCTGCAAGGTAAGTACTGGTATATAAAGAACCAGTTCACTCCAAGAGGTAGGATGCATCCTTGACAATACTATGTTGGGTTTTAAAGTGTTCTCCTGTGCAAAGGTTCATTTTTTAGAAAGGGTGATCCCTTTCTAATTAATGCAGCCAATAGACCACAGCTTCATACTGCTGACTGCTCATGTTCATTGCTGAGCTGAGAAAATGCTAAAGAGAAATGCTGCCATCTAGTGGCCAACCATAATTCCCCAAACTAATATATTGCAGCTTATTGCTGCCCAGATGTAATGACTGCATTCCTTTTCTGCAATGGTTAAAATTGTTTTTTGCATTCACAAAAATAGGGAATGTGTCAGTGAATATCAGATTCGCTGCTTTATAAAGAAACCCAGAAGCACTGACATATCACACGACACTTTAAAGAGTCATACAGTTGCAGCAGAGAGTCTACATCTTTTAAAAGTACCAAAAGACAGTAAATAGAAGCTATGATACATTATTCTATGATCTATGATATACTATGATCATTATTTTGCTTGACAGATAAGCTGAAAATCTACAACAGGGGTCTCAAATTCAAATACACAGAGGGCTGAAATTTAAAACTTAGACCAAGTCGAGAGCCAAACTTGAAATTTGACAAAAATTGAGGAAGTTAAGGAAGAAGAATTGAGGAAGACTAATTTCTATCTATCTATGCAGCCTGTGTGTTGTTCATCCTCTCACACCACAAGTTTGTCTGACACTAAATATTATATTATGCAGTCTCTAATGGACTGAAACAAACAATGACCCTGGAAGTCAGGCACCATGTGATCATTGCCTAGGTTTTGTGTCACATGATGGGTGTACAGGAATAATGTCTATGTATTGAAAATGGTAATGTGAGGTGGTAACGGGGGGGGACTGATGTAGTTCATTTTCTGAAAACTGTGGGGGCCAAAAAAAGGACTTTGCAGGCCAAAGTTTGACACCCCTGATCAACAAGGTTGAAGCTCATACAAAAACTTCAGTATTGTCCTAGAACACAATCCGCTGCATTCTTACATTTTGCTCTAAAATGTTTAATGAGTCCCCATAAATCCCTCTCTTAATTTGCAGAAACCTGCATATCCTTAATGCCCATGGCTACAATTCATGCTCTATTCAGAATGTGCTCATTTGTAGTCACCCCCATCCTCAATACACATTGCCAGGAATTATGGGACATGTAGTTTAATACAGTATTTCACTTGTTTCCGAGTCTGATGATTGTTCAGACAAGCTTCAAGTTAGCTGAACTCAATGAGCTTGGTAAAGGGTCTGCTCTCCCATAGACCAAACAGCAAGCACATAACATAAGTGTGTGCGCATAATAAACAGTACCAAAGTTACAAATAATCCTGGCATGGTTAATACTCAGATAAAATAAAAACATTTTAAGCAAGATTTTCAGATTCCCATGAATCTTGCTATTGGAGATTACACATTCTTCTGATGTAAATATATTATGTATACACCATATATTATGTATACATATATATATATATATATATATATATATATAGAATACATGGCAGAATGTGGTATTACAATGTTTTATATGAATCAGTGATTAGAAAACTGCTGTTGCCCAATCCATGGCTTTAGCGTCCCATTAGTAGGGGTGTAGTGGGGCGGGCACACGTGGGAATAAGGCGTTTACATAACAATGATGTGCACGTGTGCTCGCCATGGATAGTATTGTGCCCCCTCTGCTGAGTTTATTTACACATTTTAAAAATTTTATTTTTCACATGCAGTTCTTAAAAAAAAAAACAGGTTTTCCTATAACTGGCTATGTTTTACTGCAGTTTAGATATTGTCCACATGGGGGCGACAGAGCGCGCTGAGTTTATAACAAACATTGAAATAGCGGCAACGTTGAAATTGTCCACACGGGGGCGACATTGTACCAGCAAATTCCTATACCAGTGCTTAAATTATACTACAACCATCAGGAGGAATGTCAGAAATGTAAAAAAATATATTTTGGTTTATAAGTATAAATATGTAAGCTCTTCTGGGCAGGGTCCTCTCCTCCTCCTGTGTCACGGTCTGTATCTGTCTGTCATTTGCGACCCCTATTTATTGTACAGCGCTGTGTAATACGTTGGTGCTACATAAATCCTGTTTATTATTATTAATAATAATAATAATAATAATATTAATATATTTTACAGTATATATACAAACATACAGTATTATATATATTTTATATACTGTATATAAGTATAGTACCGTATACTAAGAGTCATCGACCTGGAACAAGCGTGCAGCAAGTGAAATTAAAACATCTGATCAGTGCTTGTTCAGGAACGACAAGTAAGAAAGCTCTGAAATCAGTGGAGCTGCATATAAAAGCCAGGCAACTCCACACTGCAAAAGGAATCCAACAATGACATCCTCTGTACAAGTTTCCTCTCTGCACACATGTTTTTGAGATGCATGGTAAAATGTGCACAATACTACAAAACATGGTGATGCATCTGCTCTGTGTGTAGTACATTGTGGTACTATTCACAGTAAAAGGTGCAACAACACTGAATTGTAGAAGACAGCACAACAGAACACAAATACCGTACAATATGGTGCACAGCTTGCTAAGGAAGGGTTGTGATTTTCCTGGTCTAATAATAAATAATGTTAATGCACATTAAGGCACTGCAATGGATCACTCAAGTATTATTGAGTTTAGTATGACATGCTTAAAAAAATTGCTTTCAATAAAAATGTGCACCGACCAATATATTCAGCATCTTACAAACACACCAAGCTCCCATCCCAAAATATATAATTTCTGTTTAGAAGAAATAAAATAAATGTTAGCTTATATTGCCCAGTCCTCTTTGGTTTATGATAACAATATTTGTGGATCAGAGTTTCCCGAAAAGGGGTTCCTTCAGAGGTTGCTGGGAGTTCTTTGAGCCATAAGCATTTTGTATCTCTCAGGTTAGTTTAGGTGACACCAGTGATCTTTTTGGCTATCTGTAAGGGGGACATTCTTCCCAATGGCCAGCAATGTAAGAGGAATTCTTCTCACTGACCACTACACTAATATACTGTGAGCTGTGGATATAATAATTATAGCCGGGGTTCTAGCAGCCATACCATACTCTCCAATACAATTTTATTCTGTGATATTGCTGACTTGATGAAATCCTTGATAATGCTGCTCAATGGGTGTATCCTGTTTCTGGCTTGTGAATTACCAGATCCTGGGCACAAGTGTGTAATAGGGTGGAAGAGTTCTTATAAAGTAATTGCATGTCTTCTATATATCAGTAATAATTCCAAATGTCTGATGATGAAATAGGCTCAGTATGTAATTATTATTTATATTGCAATGTCATTATACTGAACGGTGATAAAATAGTAATTATTCTGTATAGTGCCATGTCATCATACAGTACAGTGATAAAAGTACTAATTATATTGTATGGTGCCTTGCCATTACACTGTATGGGGATAAGAAAGCATTGCAATATAGTATAGCAGCTAACTTGTTTTGGCTGTCAGCTTGATCTCTGCAGCTTTACTTAGATTTAAAATTGCATCCAGCAACTCTCCTTTTGGCGTCCCTTATCAGTACCATTGGTTATACATTGGGTTTGCTTGTTTTGGACTGAGACTTGGTTCTTCATCAAGCCTCTCCTGAACCCCTTGGCTGATCATTCCATACAGAGATCTTCAGATCTTCATCAATATATTCATGTTACTCACTTAGTCTCCATTTCCACTAAAGAAGCAGAATTGTGAAATGTGTTGGGGACCGAGACTGTTTTATTCTCACTGAACAATGTGTGATGAATTCACATCTGTACCAAATATTCCTTTTGATATGATATATATTTGGGTTCTATTTATAAAACAGGTAATTAGACATTTAAACATTCCATGGGAGTCTTCCAGATTCATGTATTTACATGGCAGTACCTGGGAATGTTTGAGGGAATGACTGATTCCTTGTTTTGTAAATAAAGCCTTATGTATACATATATGCATAATCGTATCTTTGTAATATTAGAGCATTCTTCTTAACAAATTGCCATGAACTCCCTTACCTATGATCATCTCAACCTATACCTGAGCACAACTACCTTATTTACTTGGTAATTATTTATATAGCACTGACATATTACGCAGCAATGTACAAAGTCCATCCCAAGGGGCTCACAACCTAATGTCCCTACCACAGTCATATGTCTTTAATCCAATCTAAGGTCAATTTGGGGAGAAGCCAACTAACCTAACTGCATGTTTTTGGAATGTGGGAGGAAACCCACACTGCATGCATGTACTTTGTAGATACTGATGTGTTTACAAGTACAAAAGTCAGGACTGGTCACAATATCCCATTTTCTGTAATTCTCTACAGAAGTGAAAGAAGAAGTCAGGCTGCAAAAGTACTGAATTTTTTTTTTTTAAAGTAGTGAAGTCTTTTAATGTTGTTAATGAGTTCTAGAACTTTCAAGTCCAACCTTCTAATGAAATCCCAGATGATTATAATGAAGCTCTCCTATTTTAAATGGGATTGAAAGTTAAAGATGAGATGCCAATCAGCATTGAGGTGAATGAATAAAGTCACAGAAATGATAAATATCCCTTTCCAAAAAATATGACCCAACTAGAATACAGGTAGGGACTGTAGGTTTGTTCTTAAGTTAAATTTGTATGTAAGTCAGAACAGGTACAATATTTTAATAAATGCAATTAGGACAGATGTTTGTCTCAACATATTATTAGGCAGAGTGGTGTCAGTTACTGTATAAAATCCTCACTGTGAGTTATTCACAAAGAAAAAAATCAAAAAAACTTTATGGAGCCTACACATTCATTAACTTCTGGAGCAAGCTGTGCTTTAATATGCAAAAAGAAACAACTACAGAGTTTGTCTTGGTCATTAAAGAGTTACGAGAGCTCACCCCCCTAAGATCACCCACAACCTCAGCTGTGTTTAGCTAAAGATTTCTTCTGCAAGTCATGCAAACCGCCCCTCACCCCCATCAAGCCTTTGTCCTGCACACAAGCGAGCAGGGAAGCCCCTTTTGTATCCAGGAGTTGTCTGTATGTCGGATTACCTTAACTCGGGGACTACCTGTACTGATCATCATGATTTTATGGAACGTCTAGGGTCCTCCAGAGCCTGATAGGGGTTCCTTGATCTTTGGCTGATTGACCTCCCAATTGATGATCACCGCTTAGAAGAGCCAGCTGTATGATACTAATGATACTTCTAAATGTCTATCTTGATAGTCACCACTGTAGCCGGGCTTCTATCTACTGATCCCCAGTTTAGGAGGCTTTTTCCTATTGACTCCCATAAAACTGGTTTTAGTTGTGATTCTCCGAGACCTGAATATGATTGCAAGCGTTCTTTGGGGGTACAAAAGTTTAATAAAGGCTGTAAAGAAACAAAATGCATGTGGTTAGCAAGATTTGACATCAGCTTGATGGCACACAATGAGTACAATAATAATAATATTAGTGATAATGTAAAGCTAGTGAAACTGAAATGAGTATAAAATTCATAATATACAATAGTATGATTTGTTTTTATAATCTGCAGCCTCATGTCTATCTGCCTCAATGCAAGCTGCCATTATTTCTGATGATTTGTGCTTGAATTTTTAACACATTTCTACTGGGCTCATATCTGAAAAGTCATATGCAAATGCTGACTAATAAAAGTCAATATTTGCATTTATCAAGCAGGAAGATGATATTTACAAAAAGAAAAAATAGATGTACTATGGTATATGCTATCAACAATATCTGAGCTGACCTGATATTTTATACTGATCAGATTTCCTTGTTGAATACAATGAGAGGTTGAGACTTTCTGGCAAAGGATTGTGTGCAATTATGTATTTCCCAAGTATGACGGTATTGTATAACTCTTGTCTGGGAAGTACCAGTCTGGTTCGGTTACACTATTATTATCTTACAGGTTCTGTTATTCTCACTGCTTGCTAGTCATGTTACATTACCATACGGGAACTGTAGAAGGGATAATTTACACTGCAACATTTTTCTGCATTTATGTTTATTTAGCTGGGTTATGTCTTCAGAATAAATTGGCTATAATGCACCACAAAGCATGTGAAAAAGATGACATTTTTCTGCAGCCCAGTGCAGCACGACACAATACGCAGGACACTGGGCCTGATTTATTAAAGCTCTCCAAGACTGGAGAAGATAGACTAATATGGGTGATCCAGCAAACTTGGAATGGATTTGGTTAAGAATTAAAGCATTTGCCAGATAATAGGAGATGCTTTAGAGAAATCCATATTTCCAGGTTTGCTGGGTCACCAGTTCCCCCATGATTGTCTATCTTCTTCAGTCATGGAGAGCTTTAATAAATCAGGATTATTGTGTTTTGCTGCAGCGTGGTGCATTGAAGCATTTGTATATCTAAGATACATTGGGGCCAATTCACAACCATAGTGCACCAATACACTTGACATTCATTAGGTGTGTTTTTTAAAAATATACAAAAATATAAATAATGACTCAATTCCCCTTAATATTCAAAGCCTTCAGAAATTTCTTAATGAAAAGCCAAACCTTGACTTTTTGCACCTTGTAGCAATTAAATAATTATGGAGGAGGATCCTCAGTACAAAATGTATATTTCTGGTGCTTCCAGTAAAAGGTAATACTCCAGCATACAAAGACTGAACAGTTGTGCTTCTCTTGCTGCAACACTTTGGAGAGGACATGATTGTACCCTTGTGCACAAAAACTATATATATATATATATATATACTATTTATTATTTTTGCGTTTGGTGTGAAGATCTCAATGTGAACTAGATTTGCCAACCTAATTTCCATTCTTCTATGGACAAGAAGCCAAAGTTTGGATATTCACTTTTTTCTTTGGATTAGGGATGAAGTCTGCAACTGGTGCTATTCTATTCCAGGACTAGGAACTAGTTTTCCTTTTTAAGTATACTGTGAAAGATTCAGATAGCAAAATAGATTTTGGAACCGGCTTCACCTCAGCAGATTCCATGATTATAATATAGAGTTGTGCAATGCAGCTGCAGAAATTTTATATAACACAAGTTGCAATAGAATAAGAGAAAGTGAAAATTTGAAGGTGGGAAGGAGGCTGTTCAAATCTATAAAATTTAAGTAAAAACAAAAAACGGGCTAATTACTTAACACACTAATTTTACCTAGACATGGACCAATGGGGCAAAAGCAAAAGGAAGGAGCATTTTGGTGCTGCAGCCAGGTAATACGGAAGCATCAGGTAACTCCGGATCACAAAGAGTTATTCAGCAGGAGCTCTTGAAATGACAAGCTGTTAAGCAGCAATCTAGCATTGTCTATGTGTGTCCAGCTGACACATTCCATAAGATACTTGTAAAAGCTGAAAGCAATTGTTTCCGTTTCAGTCATTAGAAATCGAGACCTGTATCAGTCAGTAATGTGTCAGGTTCCTAACAAGAGCTTCACCTTACATTGGAGGCAGACAAGGTGTATCAGGACTACTCTGTAGGTGAAGTGGTGTGCACTGTGCTGCAACAACAGCTCCTAATTCTAATAGTTATTCTGGGAATTCTTCCTCCTCTGACTTTTACTCTAAAATTATACAAATGCCGTAGAAAAAGGCCAATGGTGGCACTGGGTGTGCAGCATACAAGGAAGTTGCGTAATTCTGCATGTCTATGAGCTCAGGATGCTTTTTTAAAGGTATGGCATCAAAAATAAAATGGATATCACAGATGACTCAGATTAGAATTCTCCTTCATGAACTGTCTGTAACATATTGCCAACATTGCTCCTCACATGGCACTGAACCTGAAATGATCATTTTAAGCCAGGTTTCGTCAAACATTTATTCTTAGTAGTTTAGTCAGCATTTTAAAATTTACTAAAACCTCCCCTTCTCACTCTATGCTGTGTCTTATTGTCCTTTTTTAATTTATATTACTCTGTGTATTTCCCCTTCCTAGGACCTGTCATGTCATTACAGGGGCTGGAAGAGATCTATGCTCAGGAGCGGGGAGGAGGAGTCCACAGTCTCGGCCAGTCCCTGTGACCGGTGATCTATCGGATGAAATGCATGGAAGACGGGCAGATATGTCTACTGCTTTCACAATTCAGCATCTAACAGCTAAAATTGGTGATTTGTCACTGGGTGATTTGTTAAAGTCCTCCAAGACTGGAGAAGATATGTTTTTATAGGAGAACCTGGGTGATCCATAAAACCTGGAAGAATACTTTTTGCTATTATTCGGCTTATGTTTTCAACCCTGGACCAAATTCATTCCAGGTGGGATTACTCAGGTTCATCTATGATAATCTATGTTCTCCAGTTTTGAAGAACTTTATTAAATGAGGCCAAATGTGTAATGGATGCATAATAGGTATACCATATGTGTAGGAATAAAAAGGTTTTGTATATATTTTGTTTTTTTTTTATTATGCTCAGAATTAGGAAATATATTTTATATGTAAAGTAAATTAATGTTTTAGGTAAAATATGATATACTGCAGAATATTATCACCTCATAATCATTATATCCATCCAAAAGGTATTTCAGGTTGGGAAGAGTTCATGCTATGTGTTTTTTTTTAGCTAATCTATGTGCTCTGAGAATCCTTGCTCATATAATACAGGTTTGAAGAGCATGTCATGACAACATAAAAAATAATAATAGGATTATCAAATGTTTTATCCCCTTACAAATGCTGCAAACACAGTAAAATCACCTCTTGATTTGCCGGAAATCCTTTGTGCTTCTAACTTCCCATTTGGGCTTCAACAGAGATTCTGTTGTAATTCCCAAGCAGCTTTTGCCTTTGCAGTGCTGGGTCCCAGGCTAGAATATTGGTATGGGCAAGCATGGAGTTTGCAGGTTCCCCCCGTGTTTGTATGGGTTTCCTCCCACATTCCAAAAACATGCGGTTAGATTGATTATCTTCCCCCAAAAATTTTGAAGGCCTTCCTAATAGTCAAAAAGATCACTGGTGTCAGGTAAATTGACCTAGGAAACACAAATTCCCAATTGCACCTCTGGCAACCTATGGAGGAACCCTGGTTGGGAAACAATATGTAAAGTATCCAGGAGGTGTCAATTGAAATTTGTAGTCCTGTACAGCTATTGTTTAAACCTCTTGTTTATATATTTTGTTATTTATTGTATAATTATAGTATTGTGATCTGAATATAACAGGGTTACAATTAGAATATGTAGTGAATGTGATCATTCAGCTCTCCACCCCTGATGACACCTATGTGGGCAAAATTCACTTTGGGTGGAACCCCATTGTGTCATCACACACTGTTTTTTGCAAACGTGTTGATCAAGATACAGAACTTGTAAGCGCTTAGTATCTTTTAAACATTTTTATAATGAACAAGCTACACTAATATGGTCTCACTTATATTAATATTTAGAGTGTAAAATGCGTTAGGAACTTTTGTTCTGAACATCTGAAACTTGATTGCTGTAGTCTGAGTTGTCCATTTGCAGAAAACTCTAAAAGGATTTGATCGCTGAAGACTGACTGCAAGTTTCACTGGGGGCATTGCAATTTGGTAAGTGTTAATCTTTCTGTTGTTTGCTACAAAGGATCTGTTTTTTTCCAACTTTGATAGTATCACTTTAGATACCTATATTGGACATTATGATGGACCTTTGTGATTATTTCTGTTTTATTTGGTTTTGAAAAATATTGCATTTTGCATCACTTTTTACACAATTGGTGTGTCACCCTACCAATATATCAAGCAAGTGACAGCTAATGTGGACCTCCTACTAAAATGTGAGGGCTGTTTGCGCCCTCTGTACCTGGTTCCACGTCCTACATTGCATGCTCCTATATATAAAAGATTCATTCTTAAAAAAAACCTTTCCCCCATATTCCACCCACGGTGCCTAGGCAAGGAGGATGTCACCATCCACGTATCAAACTGACACCCAGTATGGATGGTCGTGCTTGCTCAGGCTAAACTCTGGCATGTGTAAAGCAGTCCTATTTCTAGCAGTTCTGTTTTTAGTAGAAAATCCGCTTTATTAGCCCCTTTAAGGAATGTACTCTAGAGAAAAAGATTTATGAAACCTGGTGGTAATCTTAACAGGAACATTAGCATTTGATTAAAAAAGTACCTCCGTATTTAAATCCTATAGTTATCCCTTACTAATACAAACTTGTACTTGGTATTGGTACTTATAAATAATTGTCTTACGGAACTAGAAAAAACATTTTCAGGGGGGAAATCTTACGAAAACCATTTTTTTGGAAGTCAATATGAAAAAAGCCTCCTAAATTGGTGGCCAGTAAAATAGAATTAGAAAGATTGTCCCCCACAGCAGTGGAAAGAACAACACCGTGATAGACACTTAAAAATATAATTTGAGTCATGCAGCTGGCACTACCAAGTGGTGTATATCTCTTGGGTGGTCAATCCCCCACAGTTTAAGGAACTCCTAGCAAGCTCTGGAGGTACCCTAGTTCAGAATGGCTGACAATATGCGAAACATAGTTACATAGTTAGGTTGAGTCCATCAAGTTCAACTACCAGGGAAATAAACATATTCAAGATAAAAACCCTAAAGATATTGCTGATAGGGAAGGCAAAAAACAAAACAAAAACCCTGATACAATTTGCTTCAACATGGGAAAAAAATTCCTGAGGAAATCAGATGTTCCCTGGATCAACAGTCTCTGGTAATTTAAAACTTTAATACCCAGTTATATTCTGTGCTTCTAGAAACAATTCAGCTTTCTCCTAATGCAATCTATAGAACTTGGTGAAACTACTTCCTGAGGGAGCCGATTCCACATTTTCACATTTTGTGAAGAATCTCTTCCTTATCTGGAGATTAAACTTATTTTCCTCCAGACGCAAAAAGTGCCCCCTTGTCCTTTGTAATGACTTTACATAATATTATAAAAATACCATATGTAAAATCAAGTACTAACTTTCCAACATTACATCCAATGAAAGCCACTTTGTGCCAAAGTGTCATAACATAACAAAAAGTGTAACTGTGAGCTCTAGGGCAGAGATCCTATAGACCTAAAGGATGGCAGACTGTGGAAAGAGAGATCAGAGAATACCCAGACAAAATTGGTCAGTGGGAGTAAAAAAAATTTGGGTAATAATTAATTGGAGGTCACAATATATGTTCTCACGCAGGGGCCCTTTGGTACCTCTAACTACGACCATCCATACTCTGGTGAAATGGTACTGGATATAGTGACCAGATTTACAGTGGAATAAGCAGGGGACCATAGAATAGGGTAAGAAAAAGTACTATTTAACTTTTTTTTTTTTACATAAATAAGCACGTAACACTTGTAATATGGTTTGCCCTACTACAAGGGAAAATTTTTACAGATTCTAACTAACTAACTAATTTTTACAGATTCCAACTAACAGATTCAGTTTTAATTATTTGCATGCTGCCCATGTGGTACAGTGCATACCCTTGAAAAAAGACATTTATAGTGGTCATCAGTAATTACCATGGGAATCACATTACCATTTCCACATATGAAGCTGTTGACAAGTGCAGCCCATGTGAAGGCTGGAGAAACAATGAACAATGAAAGGTCATTGGTGTCACAGCCATAATATGAATTTTCCATTTTAATTAGTTTAATAATGTACACGGTAATGCTATCTGAATGAAATAATGATTTATTGATAGCGGTATCTCCTGCTTGACCTTGAACATGTTATTAGTGAAAAGCACAGTGAAAATGGAAGAACCCTCTACATTATAATACACATATGTACCTATCAGTTCCAAATTTCATGGTCAGATCCTGACAGCTTCTATGTGTGATGGTAAGGTCATTAAACAGACACAATATCTTGGTCTGCTGCTGAAATGTAATGTAAATTTTCTCTCTTATTAATCCTTAATCTTCAATAATCTCTTTTGGACATCTATGAGTTCTATTACAGTAGAGTACCAGGTTCAGGTCTTTTTAAAAGCTATCCAGAGTGCACCAATGCAAATGTGTTATGTTTGTTTTCCAAGAGTCCAAATAATATTAATTCACATAATTGATGATTTATTTGGATTGGTATTACATAGCCATGAGTAGATAACGTACAATCCCTGCCCTGGTGGCAGGACCAGTAGAAGTCTTTTGTACCCAGGATATTTTATTCTACATTCTAGGAATGCTAATGGGCTCAGCATAAATAGACATAAAAGACACAATCATATAAAAACTTTCATTTTGCCATTAGGGAATTCTGCCTTTAGGTATTCTTATATTCCCTTTTTTCCATTGAATTGTTCAATTTTTGATCCCTTCTGCTGAACACATATAAGCTCCTCCTCACTTGCCATGTCCCCAGAAACCACAAATTGTCCCAATCCAATTAGTGACTACTAGGTAGGTTTGGAAGCTAGAAGACCCAGCAGCTGCTCAGGTTATAATGTGACCCCCCACATCCCCCTTTGCAAACCCTTCATTGCCGCTCCTTCTAAGCACAACACCTCCCACCCATGTTATCACTCCTGCTATGGCACCTCCATACCACCCTCCTCATCCACAGTGCCAAGGGCCTTGTAGCTTACTTGGCCTCTTGGCCACAAGGCCACAAGGACTCCTGTCCCACTTACCACTTCCCCTGTCCCTTTACAACTATTTACTCTAGGCCACCTCAGCACACACCAAACCTGCTTACATCACCTACTTACCGACTTACCCCCTTTAGAAGTCACACAGCTTTCTAACCACCATCTCACCTCTTAGGTTACAACACTTTCTACCCATGTGATTATGTTTTTCCATCTAAATGCCTTTTTTATACCCCTCCCAGACACTCTCACCCCTTAGGCCACAGTGCCAATATCCACTATTCCCCACTCCCTACCTTCTAGACACAATACCTCCATACCCCCCAATCCACCCCTTTGGTGAGATGAACCAAAGTCAAAAGGTTTTGAAGAACCAATAAATTTGGATTGATTTACAGCAACTGTATCATTTGAAACAAAAGGGCTACACCTCATTTATATACTCAAGGTAAAAGGTAGGCATACACAACTTAGGCCTATTAACTATGATTTAAACTGTCCGGCAGCTGGTCAGTTTTACACTGCTGAATCTACTGCAGTATCTTCATTCATGAAGTAAACACTGGCAACAAAACCCCAATCTGATTAAATTTAGCTTTAAAAATTAGGTAGTTTTAGCTGCGAGACTAGGCCTGCTATTCTGCCCTTGGCCAATTTATATGAAATTCTCATTAGGAATTAAAAGATCCCAGATGATACAGCAGTCTAAAATTGGCCACCGGCAGGACATTTTTTTTTAATGAAAAGTGAATTGGCAAAAATGTTTTAGATACACATGTTTAGATACACATGCATGTTTTACAACATAAGTTGTGCATGTGTATCTAAAACATTTTTGCCAATTCAATTTTCAATTAAAAATGTCCTGCCGGTGGCCAATTTTAGACTGCTGTATCATCTGGGATCTTTTAATTCCTAATGAGAGTTTCATATAATTGGTTGCTGTATTTAAGCTGAATTGTAAAAAGAAAATAGTTGCATGGGGTACATTGTTGCTAAGGCTGGCTACTGTGCTTGTCCTATTACCACAAAATGTATTACCAGGTTTAACCCCTCATAGATTTTTTTTAGATTCACTAAATAAAACGAGATTGGACTCGTCTGGGTCCTATTGCAATGCCGCAATGATTCCGGCCATTTGATCTGCAGCTGAATGTCCATGAAACCTTCTCAATATAACAGTCAAGCACATTTCTTCCTACCTATTCAACTATCCCTAGTATCTGCCTGATAGATTTAAGCTTTCTAGCATTTACAGATTACATTAGGTCTTACGTTAAAGTTTCTGTCCTCTATAGTGTTGCAAGTATTGGACGACAATACAGTATAGGCTGCAGTGAATTTTCATCTATAAGCCTCTCCTTTCAATGGTCAGACATATTTGTCCTACATTCAGGATATTCCATGACAGCACAGTAATGCAGCATGCTTTGTCTGCAGACACCTGTTACTGGTGAGTATGTTTTTCTCATATTACATTTTGTACTGATCAGCTGTCAGAAGTTCTATCTAGCCAAAACAGGAAAGATTTAGAATATTATGATCAAACCTGATCCCCATCCTATAGCAATGGATAACACTCAGAATTGGGCACCACCCTTGTCAGTCCTTATGTCTCTCCTCCTGAGCTGAGTCAGACAGGTAACTGGCTCAGCACATTCCCTTCCATTGGCACACACCTATTCTCCAGTGCCAGGTGTACTATGGGTCAGCTTTGTTAATCCGCATTTGTAGAGAACAGTCTCGGACCTCTGTAGAATCAGAAAGGTGAGTTTTCTGACCCTGAAACTTAAACTTGAACTAAATCTGCTTTTTATGCTCTTTTGGATATTACAAACCAGGGCAGTAAAACAATCACATTTTATAAATTGCACCCATTATGTTCCTATTTGCTGTGATGAATTGGTTAATAATGACGCATCAATTGCTGCCTGGCACTTGCAATCACACAACAGTTTTTGTTTTCTGAGTGCCCCTTGTTGATCCTGTTGTAGATCTGTTATTTTTCCACGTACTTTAATAGTGACTACACTGTTTTTATTTATAAACTCTGTTTATTCTGCAGTAAAATCATGCAGCACCGTTGTCACCTTGTGGACAGGGAAGCCTCAGATAGACATGCACTTTAAATGGAATTTTTGGTGTCTGAAATGTAAACCTTTGCAATGAAATTTGGGCTCGATTTATAAAGCATTATCCAGATCCATGTTTTTCAATGGCTGTAATTGATTCTTCTCCAGGGAATATTTCAGTGAATGTCAGATTTACTGCTTTATATACAGACCCCCGTAGATTGAAATGGTATTTTCTAATTTAGCATTTCGATGAACTCAGACAGTCCCACTTCTTGTAACAGGCTGAGCTATATATGAAAAGCAACATCTACAGAGCTTGGGACAACCATTAGCATTGGGTGCTGACCATGGTCATCTATTATTTATGTAGCTTGACATTTTTATTACCAAAGAAAATATTTTTTTTGTCACTGTCTGAAAAATTGTTAGTTGGAGTCTTTCTTTGACCCTTGCTAAAAGAAAACTGTTTAAAATTAAATTGCAAGGGGTGACAACGCTGCTGTGCTGTTTCTCTGAAGAAAGAACAGTGTTGTCAAACAATTACAGTTAGTAGACCATATTAGTTCTATGGGCAGGATCAATACATAGCACAATATTATAGGTGAAATCGTCAAAACAAATGTGCCATGTTAACCCTATTGACGGACTTAGTCATAGATGTTATTTTTGAATTTCCCCATAGCACTTTAGTTTAATATAGTTTATGTCTAGGTTTTTGTTTTGTTTACATACCTTGTTATGTGATGTTTTGCTTACTTAAATTTGCTGTTCAGATCCCTCGCCAGCGTTGCTTCCATATGCGGTGGACTGGTAATCCAGCTATGTAGATGTGTCCGTGCTGGCTTGACTCTGATGGTCCCTTTTTTTCTGACTTTTTTGGACTTCACCACCAAAAGTCCTTTTTGGCTCCTAGGAGGCCGAACCTGGACCCCTGGGCTGGACAGCTTTTTGGAAGTGTCAACGTTGGGCAATACAGTGGCTCAGGGCTTTAGTGCTGTGGTCTTTGCAGTGCCGGGTCCCAGGTTTGAGTCTCGGCTAGAACATTATGTGCATGGAGTTTGCAGGTTCTCCCAGTGTCTGTGTGGGTTTCCTCCGGGTACTCTGGTTTCCTCCCACATTGCAAAAACATGCAGTTAGATATATTGGCTTCCCTCAAAATTGACCTTAGACTGTGTTAAAAGCATATGACTGAGGTAGGGACATTAATTGTGAGCCCTTTTAGGAATAGCTAGTGACATGACTATGGACTTTGTACAGCGTTGCGTAGTATGATGGCGCTATATAAATACTGTATAATAATAACGTCATGCAGGTTACCCAAAGAAGGACTGGAAAGTCGTGTGACTGCAGAGTTTGAAGCATGCAATTAATTTTTTGTTTTGTGCCTGCCTCATTCGTCTCAAGTTAGGCCTGTTCAGTCATACTGAGGCAAAAATTTGGATTCAAATTATTTTCAATCTGAACAAAAACAGGCCGAAAAGGTGAAACTAAAGATGCGGGACTTATCTATCTATGTTTCCTCGCAGGGGGCCGCCACCTTCCTTTCTTCTTCTGTCCAGAGATGATCTTCTGCCATTGTGATTGGCTGTATACCAGGCAAGTGGGAGTTCATTCATCCCCAACACAAACAAGGGAAGCCGGAATGCTTGGTTTCCCCGGTAACCAAACCTGATGCTGTGCATGTGCATCTCAGCTCTTTCACATATTCCTGCCATGATCAGACCTGTCCCTGCAATATTCACCTCCCTTATACTTTATTTAGTAAAGAAGGACTTTAGTTCCAATTTAACTACCCACTGTGTACAGTAACAGGCTTCCAGGGGACAACGCTGGGCCCACAGAGACATCTGTACCTTATTAATAAGCTAATAACGATTGTAAATATGGGGGCCTTAAACACATTGGCAAAGAAACACAGCATTCTTATTTGCTACTGGTTATTGTTAAGGGAAGAAGCACTGTTTCCCTTGGCAACAGGCTTACAGCCCCGATGTTTACACTGGTTGCAAGATTGTTACTGAGGTAAGTAAAGCGCTGTAGGCCCAGCAGTGCTCCTTGTAGGCCTGTTGTTAGTGTTTCTTAACCAGCGTTGTTAGGTTCCGAAAGAACCAAACCAGATGTCATATGAGGGGGTGCTGAGAAGTTCCTGGCTTTGCCCAGAATGAAAAGAGCCAGAGTTATGAAACATTTCATTCAATATTTTCCCCCCTGAGACTGATGCACTTGGTACAGCGTAATTGCAGCTTTTCTAGATTGTTCAAATAAAAGTCCTTTGGTTGGGCCACAAACCAGCTCTCAGCGGCATCTTTGACGTCAGAAATGTCCTCAAAACGTTGCCCCTTCAGGTGTTTCTTCAAATTCGAGAACAGATAATAGTTTGAAGGTGCTCAGGTGAGTAGGGGTGATGGTGGACCAATTGGAAACCCAGAGTGTTCAATTTGGAAGCCACAACGTTGGACGTGTGCGCAGGTGCATTGTCCTGCAAAAAAGGATCTCTTTGGTCAACTTTCCACAGCGTTTCATCCTAATTGTCCAGGAGGTTAGCATTATACTGTCCGGTGATACTAGAGCCCTGTGGTAGGTAGTCCACCAACAGAATACCATCTTTGTCCCAGAAAACAGATGCCATGACTTTTTTGGACGATTTCTGGGTTCAGAACTTCTTCGGCTGCAGGGACCCGCTGTGGCGCCATTCCTTTGACTGTTCCTTGGTTTCAGGATCATAGATGTGGAGCCAGGTTTCATCCTCAGTCACTAACCTAGCCAAAAAGTCCTGTGCAGCTTCAAAATGGGCCAATACGGCTTTGGATGCTTCAACGTGTTTCTTCTTCTGATCACTGTTCAAACATTTCGGCACCCACTCCGCTGAAAGCTTGCGCATGTCTAGGATAGTGGTGATAACAAACCCAACACACTGCCGTGAGATGTCAAGTATCTGGACTTTCTTTTTTGTGGATTTTTGCTGGTCCTCAATAATCAGCTCATGGACAGCAATGCAGGTTGCCGGGTCAGTTGAGGTTGGGGGGCACCCACTGCGGGGCTCATCTTCAACGGTGAAATGCCCAGTCTTGAAACGAGATATCCAGGTTTTGGCAGTGCTGTAGGAAGGTCACTTCTCCCCCAGTGTTTGTGACATCTCAGTGTGAATGTCCTTTGCTGACTTTCCTTGGAGAAACAAAAACTTCATGACGGCCCGTAACTCCAACGACATAAAACTTGCTTGTGCCTCTGCCATCACAGCTTATCACTAAAAGAAAATACCGTTTTAAGAATCACAAAGACCTGATATTTGCACAGTTACATACTAAGATATTAGGCTGTCATATGCCCCACACTCATTTTTCAATTTCATCTGGATGGGGGCAAAGTCAGGAACTTCTCAGCACCCCCTCGTATATTTGAGCCAATTATCCTAAATTTGAAAAGCAACACCAGCCATGGGCTATGGACCAAACTTTGGACCACCATAGTGTGAAAATATTCTAAACTTTCCTTCCTGCAACACTGGAATATTGTAATGTTGTGTATATGTTAAAATTCCAAAGTCAATCTTGAGTACTCCCAATAGTGTCTTGGGGACTGATTTTTATTTTTCAACCATGGGCCTTTTGACAACCATGAGCAAGACCTTTATCTATTATTATTATTATTATTATTATTTATTAGACCAAACTGATTTGTTTATAGATTTTTTTTTTTAAGGAGATGGGGCAACATGTTTTTTGTTTTTTATTTACCTTTTAGGCATTTTACCCCCAAAGTTTATCAGTCACAGATTTCAACACATCGCTTTTACCTTACTTGAACAATAAACGGGCAATTAATGTACATTGACAAAACATATGAAGGAATTTTTATCTTTTTTACCATAACACTGTGGAGTCTTTTTGAAAATCACCAACTCTGGTAGAGAATCTTCCAGGCCTATGCATTTTCAATGGTAGTGATTGGCTTCCACCAGAGAATGTTACAAGAATGTGCTTTATGAATAGACCCCTATGAAACAGACATAAATAAATAAAATGCTTGCTTAAAAATAGGTAATTAAAGAAAGCGGAAGTGGTTAATTTTGGGATAGTTAAGGCTAAATCAATTTTTTTTATTAGTTCTGGGTTCGACTTTGGGTTTGATCTTGACCAATAGGTCAGTTTTTGAAAGGTAGATACAAAAAATAGAGTTATGTAGAGAAAGAATAATGATGGCAGCCATTTTCCCTCTAAAAATTCTAGGGCTCCATTTATAAACAAGGAAGCTGACATTCCCTCAAAGATTCCCTAGTGGGAATGTCTGATTCTCTGTTTTATAAATGGAGCCCCTAGTGCCTTGGCAATTTTTGTCCACAGTTATGAAACAAGCATACAGCTGGTGAAGGTTCTAAATTGCCGAACTGCATTGTTGGTTGGGGTCAGTGAGTTCGTGGAACATTGAATCAATATACTAGCCAAGCATCTTCTACAGGAAAACTTGGCAACAGCAGCTAATGAATTTTCTTAGGAGAGGCTTTCTTTAACGAAAGCATTAAATATAAGTTTTAGGCTTCTTCTGAACCACTTCCGATTTTGTCCTGATATCTTACTTCTGTACAGCAATACTTAGACTGGAAAAGAAAGGCCAGTCCTAGAAGCCAATAAGACTTTGCTTAGTAGCACATGTGCTGACAAGAGGTCAAGCAGAGTAAGCAATAGGAGAACTTCATCAATTGTTTGCTTCTCTTTATCTTCCAATAAATAGGCTGGGAGTTGGTTCTTGTCCAAGTGGTGCAGCAAATATGAAGGACAGGGCTGGGATTTCTCTGGCCCCCAAGACTGGCTGAACAGAATTAAAGATTCTATGGCAGGTAGCACAGTTCTTCTATGTGTAATTCAAAAATTAGCTACATGATGGTGGTTTTACTTTACCTCCTGATTTTGCTTATCTCTCTCATAGTACCTCTATATAGTTCAAGATTGCACCACTAGACCATCTGGAAGAGCTCAAAGCTCAAGGGCTTTATGATAATTCCTTTATTATAGACACGTCCAAAACAGAAGTCCCTAAATTTCCTTTGAATGATTGAACGCCTGTTGGAGTACCATATATGGCCACCTGTGGGGAACATAGACTGGATACTTCATAAATACTGAAGGAATGTTTAACATCAAACGGATATTATATATACATTAACCATATGGCCTAAGGACTTATAAACATTTGTTCAACTGGTATGGTCTGCCCTGATTTATGGGGATTAATCTATGATATTTTTATCCTATTTGGCCAGCAGAAATACACTAACAAAAAAAAATTCTATAGGACCTACACACACTTTTGCTTATGGATGATAAAAATCTGAAAAATATTCATAAATGTTCAAAGATAGCAGGAGATTGAAGCAAACATTTTGTGAATGTTAAGGCTTGGTGATACCCTCCTGTCCTTCCCCGTCTCCTCTCACTCTCAGTCTTTAACACAGGCCAAATGGTGCAAATCAGTTCAATACAGCCTGAATTATAACATAGAGGTAGTTACCATGCTAACAGAGGCCAATAGAGTCTTTTATGCAGAAATGCATGCAACGCACAAGATGTGCTGGGTTGCCATTCAATCTTAATTGAACCTCAAATGCACCTTGCAAATGCAAAGGTGGGACAACAAATAGTAGCATGTGCTGAAGAGTTGCTGTACGGTGGGCTTTAAAGGTAATGCAGCATGCACTACATTTGTATTTGATGTGCTACATTTAGCTCCTCTTTTAAAGCCAAACAAAACTTGCTGGTGGGTAGTAAGCTTCTACCATAATCAATATGGCATAAACGTACCCGTCTGCAGCCACCCTACAGTGATGACAGGTCCAGAACCTGTTATCTCTTTACCCTTAAATTGCACCATCTTCAATGACAGGTTCGTGGCAAGCTTCTGTGAATATGGGCAATCTTCTATGACCATTGGATGGCCACTGGTGATGTAATTCCTGCTCATGTGCAGGAGTTACATTGTACCTGGTGGTTGTCTCTGTCTGTGTCACCACCACACACAGAGCCGGGCTCTATACTACACAGTGCAAGCCTCATACAGTATAATAATTAAACAAAAAGCCAGGGACTTTAGCATAGCATACCTATGATTGTGTGTGTTATGTTGCGTATTAACATACATCGTGTTAGGGAATGCATGGACTGCTGACCCAGTAGAACTGACAAAGAAATTGGACATGCACCATGTGCCCATGTGCAATGTCTTTACCCTGAAGCCTCCTAATATGTACCGACACATAGACTGCAAAAGCAGTTCTAGTTTGAGCTGAGCGTACTTATATCCAAAAATGAAGAAGCTTGTCCTTTGGGATATGATTGGAATGTTTGTACCAAACACAAATAGTTACAAAATATTTGAACTACATTCATATATAACTGCATGTTTTCAAAACAAGTTTTAAAATATCTTGCTCAGCTTTTACCAAATATTTCAAGATAAAAAATGTAATGTATCTCATTAACTTGTATTTCTTCTCTCCACAGTTGCCTTTGGAATTTTCTAATGTCTTCATGGATTCTTTAAATATCAACAAAACTGTACTAAACAACTTCCAATGTGGCCAATGTACAGGCAATTCCACCGCACAGGACATTTTATCAGATCAAGACCCAATGAAACTGATCTACATTCTTCTGCTTATTTCCATCTTTGCCTTCTTCACCTTAGTGGTCATGTATTGGCATATTTCTTCTAGACAAAAGGCTCATTCCTTGGATCCCTATCACCAATACATAGTAGGAACATGGAAGAAAGACTGTCTTATCCAAGCCAACAAAGAGGAAAATTCTGCATCTTTAACTATTGAAAATCAAACTGTGATACAAGTTCATCCCAGACCAGAACCTGGGCCATCGACCATATAACATATTATACCTTTTTATAGCTATTACATTTTGTAGCCAATTTAAACTTCTTGGTATGTTGTTGGCTTACAGACAATTAGTTCTACACTGTTTCCTTAAAAGCATACAAGGACAAAGAACACCTATACCCAAAAATCAGAATTAACCAGAACTTTGTGAATGTCTTGACTTGTGCTCCACTGATGATGCTGCCAGTTACTGGACCTTGCATATTGCTGATATTTTCCAATATTCCATTCTAAATGTTAGAGATCCAAACACGGAACGAACCAAGGGAAAGATCTTGAGAAAACAACATTTATTTCCTGGTTTTGCACAACTGGCTGGACTTCAAGTCATTCTTTTCTCTATGCAGTCTTCATTGCATTACTGAGAACTTTCTATACTTGTTCAGAGCCGTCACCTGGGCAGAACAGACAAGAATCTAAGCCACGTTCACAGGGAATGTGCAATGCATCCACATTCATCAGCATGTCTTCCCTCGTCTCTGATTGCTAGCTTGACATTGAAAAAGGTTTTACTGGACAGCAATCACCTACCAGCTAACAGGAACAAAGACAGGAGGTGTAAGCGAAATAAACACTCAATCTTGATAAAGAAGTATATTACTGCCTACTTTGGTCCCACACTTTGCAGAAGCACTTGTCACAGACCCTGAATATTTTAGGAGTAAATCAAGGAGCCCAAGTACAAATGCTACCAATGACCACCATTGTGAAGCACATGGAGATAAGAAAGGTGCATCATAGACCAATTGTAAAGAAAGTGAAAATTGCACTTTATTAAAGACTAGAACTGTGAAGAAAGGTAAAACTAGGGCTTTACTGTAGAAAAGTACTATAGAAAAAAAATAGGGATTCAATCAGCATTATAAGCCAAGTAAAAAATGGCTTTATTGTAAGACCAGAACTGTGAAAAAAGCAAAAAAAGGGCTTCACTGTAGGTCAAAACTGTGAAAAAAAGAAATAAAGATTTCTTTAGACCAAAGCTTTACCAGAATTCTGAAGGAAGCAGGAATCAACCACAACTTATTTCCACTGTAAAGAAGATGAAAACCGGAACACAGTATAGTGATCAGTGATGGTCAACATATTAGGTTTGGGGTGATTTAAAATTGGCTGCTATGACCACCTAAAAGATTACATATATTATTCAGTATGTAATGCAATAGAAGCAATGCAAATCAACGCTTCAGTTCCCACTACTGGAGATCCTAAAAGGCCACATTGCACAGGGTTGTCCTTGGGCTGTAGCTTGGCACCATGACTGTAGACAAACCCTGACTACCAGTATAAATATTAGCTATACAGACCACTAATGGTACCAAGTGATGTGTGGTGGGGGGTCAGTGGTGAATAAAGTGGTTCTAGTTTTTGTATTTTACAGGGTCCATAAATTTCTATTGGTGGTCCTGCTCTTGTTATGTTATTGGAATGACTGTAGGTAGAAAATGAGCCCATAGATGACAAGCTTAGACAGCATATAAACATTAAGCTCTGGTGACCCTATTAATCCTTTCTAATCCACTCCAAGAATGTTTTCACATTTTAATGACGCAAACTCTATAAAAAAAATCAGTAAGTGAAAATAAAGCACTTTTATTGGGGAGAATAAGAACTGGAATTATTCCATCGATGCTGTAGATATAAATGGACCAAAACATTGCTCCTGCCACCCGTCGACAGGTCTGTACTGTGTAAGGAATCAGTTGAGCTGGAGATTGTAGTGGAAACATTCCTGTGACACTAAAGAACGCAACGTACGCATTAAGTGGCAATAAAATTCGGAAGGTTCTCTCAGCCACTTCCGCACCACCATAGTCTGTTTTTATGGTACATTAAGCAGGCACGCTTCTGTATCTGCATCTCAGTTATGTAATCATACCAGACGCATCTTGGTAGTAATGTTGTAGTGTTTAAATGGAAACAAACACAAAATAATATATTTATAAAATATTGTCCATATTGTTGTGTTTCTTTTTTCCTATGTAAAATTGTAAATTTTAGTTTATGCATAGATCACAAGATCCCAACAAAAAGAACGTCAGCAAGTTAAGAAATCATTGGTAAAAGCACAATCAAGTACCTGATGACAAATCTCAAATTCTGCATGTTATTTACCTGTAAAAGCCTCCCTTGTGAGGACATCCAGAAGCCCCAAGACTGCTGCTAGAGTGCCGCCATTTTGGATGTGATGTCAGCAGCTCCAACAAAACTCAAGTGACCCCATATAGCAGTGTTCCATGGATCCCAAGGGTTTCTCCAAAGGTTGCTAGGGGTTGCTTGAGCTATGAGTAATTTTATGACTCTCAGGTTTTAACAATTAATTTAGCTTAAGACATCTTCAGTGAAATCGAATGGCATTGCCAGTTGCATTGTAAATTCAATTTACCAGAAATGTTGGTGCTCATCACCACTTTAAAAACTGCAGTATGCGGTTCATTTGTGTGCGATCAGTTTAAGTGATACCAATGATCTTTTTGGCTATCTGTAAGGGTGATATTCTTCCCAATGGCCAGCAATGTAAGAGACATTCTTCCCACTGACCACCATGCTAATGTTCTGTGAGCTGTGGGTATAGTAGTTATAGAAGGAGTTCCCTGAAGATCTGAAAGGTAAAGAAGTCAACAAACACTGCCCTGTAGTATTCCTCCTAATTCTTTCTCCAATAACTACATATAAAGGTTTTGTAGAGGGTAAAGGATTTGGGTCAGTACAGACTTTAATTAGACATGCATTAAATGGCTGTGCTAGAGATTTGACTTTTCCTTAAATCAAATTTGCTAGCAAATTTAAAGGCAATAGCATTGTAAGTCAATAAAAATATTTTATGTAAAAGAAGAAATAGAGCTAGTAAGCATCCAAAATACTTGTTTTGTAATTTTATCTGCAATCTTTAAGGTTGGTGATGATTTTTTTCAACAGCTATCGTTGTCTTGAGTAGTCAGCAGAACCTGCAGACAGTAGGACTGGCCATTTCATGTCTGTGGGTTCCTAAGACACAACTTGAGTCTGTGCGCTCATTCTTCCATTTTCTTATCCTCATCACCTGCGTTTTAAAAAGAAAAATCTGTATACATACCTTTTTTCTGATGAGTGATGTTATGGGTCTTTTCTCTTCCTCCTCTTCCTTGTGTAGTGTAAAGTCCTGAATGCTCCAATGAATGGCAACCTATAATGGGAAGCACCATTCTCATCAGCATTTTTCTTCAATTAAGGAGGGGGCTTTATGATGCTCCCCCAGAGGTGTGTCCATGACTTACTGGAATGACCATGACCCTTACTGGAAGTAGTTTGAACAAAACTCAATGCTAGATCATAGGTGAGCCTGTACAGAGACAATGCTGAAAATAGGATGAGTATTGCAGTAAGAGCTTTAGAATCGTGCCGATCATTTCTATTTGTACCCCACAACTGGACTATAAACTCATCACATTTTGCCTAGTCATTTCTGTAATGACTTCTTTGTAAATCACAATATATCACACGATGAAGACTAAGCCAGCCAAACCTGAAGTTTTGGAATAGACTTGGAGTCTTAGAAGGAGCAAAATGTAAATGCTGCAGGTGGAGAAGAAAACTACTGCAGGTCCGTCTAGTATTTCTTCTTTACCAGACTAGGGAAAAACTCACAGTGACATCAACTTATTCATAATTCCATGACTAATTTGTCTTTTGGCAGATGGGCCTAGGAATCAGGAGCAGACACGGGGTAGCAAAGTTCTCTGCTAAAATCAAGTTCCCCCTAAGAAAACCTTACTACTTTCTGTGAATATATAACAAAGCTTGTTGTTTCCAAGACTTTATGGCCAAAAATTTTGAAAAGTCCCAATCTCATATATCAATACTACACATACATATAAACGTAACTTGAACAAGTTATATAAAGAAGAGGGATTTGTGGGAATTATATTAAAATTATCTCATGATCATTTTATTAGGGTTAAAAAAGACAATTGCAGGTAAGACATACAATATTACTTAAAAGATTATCCAACAGAACTGTAATTCCACAGATGCTGTATTTCACACAACGCGTTTTGCAGTCACCACTGCTTTTTCAAGGGTGTAAGAACATGAACAACATATCTCTAAAAACAACAAACATATATTATATAATGAGAATGAACTTTATATAATATATTATATATAGCTCAATTATAAAAAAAATACTTACAAATAGAGATTGGATCATATACATTGATCAAACATTACAATTAGCTTTGACTGCACCTGTGAGTTCTCTGGCGTCTCCGCTTTGCTAATGATTAAGAAACCTCCATCTCTTAGAGGCAAATGATTTTTGTATCGTGAGGGTTGATCAATGTATATGATCCAATCTCAATTTGCAAGTCAATTTTTTTTAACAAATTTGAAATTTTGTTTAAAACTTTCTGTGAATTCTAAGTTGCCTGGCCACCCTGCGGACCTCTTGGATTTAATATTTTGCATCAAGTTTGTAGACAGGGATTTCTGATTTTACACTGAGTTTCCTAATCTTCATACATGTAAACAAATCAGAATGTATTAAAGGTCAAGCAGAGTAAGCATAACAGCCAGACTATGAGGATTTTCAAAAGCAATGGCAGGCACTATATTTATCCTAGGAAAGGTTTACCATACATAGACATATTGCTAAAAAAAACAGGTATCTAATCCACATGCAATAGATGTGTAGAGTTTGATTAGGTCACAGTTTCCCCGGTCAGATATGTTCAATGCAATTTAATATAGGGAGCTATTGGAACAAATTACGGTACCTATGCTAATTGTATTTCAAGAACATCTAATTCATTTTTATGAATGTAAAACAGGATTAAATTGCATTATACATAATGTATCATATAATTTATTTCTGCCTCGAATTTAGCCTTTCTTTAATATTGAAGAAAAGGTGGAGTTACACTTTAGGGGGTATCAAACATGATCAGACTTCCTTCGGGCTAAGAGGTTGTACAAAAATGTAAATTATATTTCTATTTGTTATATATTCTGTTCAAAAATGTGTTTTAATTATGTAAAATTGAAATATTGCAGAGGAATTTGCCTATTTCCCATGCAACCAGCTGGCTCAGCACTTGAGCCTGTTCCTCATGCCTTCTGCTGAGTAATTTACTACACTACTCTGAATAGTCTGATGTCCTGTTATTCAGGTCCGTTCACAGCACACACAGCTAAATGTGTCATAAAAACGAAAAAGACATCTCCTCCCTCTAAATGGTTTTATTAAAGGTTATGGATTTTGAGTTAGAAACAATTCAAAAGTAATTCTGGACTTCCTGTATGGAAAGACAAGAATCTTTTGCTCTGCTAACACTGCATTATGGGAGATATTTGTATAAAAATGTGAGGAATAATATATATGATGAATATATATATACACCGTATGATGAGTCTGTAAACTAATAAATCTTAATAAGCATATAATCTTCAAATAAGGAAAGTTAAAATATAAAAGCTTGCATCCTTAAAAATGAGCCATCAGCTATCGTATTAAGGACACCACTTAAACTTCAAAGGGTCCGCTGGGATCCTAAACAAATATATATTTTATTTATAATAAATAGACAGAATAAAAGAACATCTTATTCTCGTCACATGTAGGGAAAAGTGCACAGCGAGTTAAGCCCTGTGAAAAATGTGGTTCTGCAACGCACAGATGTGAACCCAGCCGAACATGCCCGGGGTTATGTACTTACTACGGCAGAAGCACTTGTTGTTTAATTTGTCTGTCTCTTAACACTCCTAAAATACTTTCAATGTTTGCATATTTGAAGACACAAAATGACAAGGCCATATTGGTGCCTCAGTGCAGTGTGTCAAAATGTGAAATGTAACGATTTCAATATTAATTTTAATTGAACACATTGTAAACACAAATGAATATTTTAACAACATGAAATGAAGGGTATGTTACAATAAACATTTTTCTGTTTTGGTCTGTTTGGCATAGTTAATGGGAACAGATCCTATGCAAATCTTTCTGACCTGAAAAATACCCCCTAGCTGCTCTCTTTGCTCCTCCAATGACCTACTAATGACTTCCTAACTCATAACCTCATTAAACGCATGGCTCCAAGACTTTTCTAGAGCTGCCCTGACTCCTTGGAACCCTCATCCTACTAGGCTTTCTCCTACTTTCCACACATTTAAAAGAGCCCTTAAAACCCCCCTTTTCAAGCTTGCCTACCTGTTTTTTAAACCCTCACTACTTCCCACCACTACATATCCCCCCTCCTATTGTGTGATACTTCCCCCACCTCCTAGATTGTAAGCTCTTCGGGGCAGAGTCCTCTCCTCCTCCACTGTCTGTATCTGTCTATCATTTGCAACCCTTATTTAATGTACAGCGCTGTGTCTTATGTTGGTGCTTTAAAAATATAGTTTAATATTACCAAAAATAATAATAATGCTGACTATATGGCCAATAATACATATACAACCCTCTCACAAGTTCTGGTATTATTGGTGACCAGTGAGTAGCAGGCTGGAGATGAGGTGTGGACCAACAAAAGCATCCCTCCAACATTCCGCATTTCAGTGATGTCAGGTTTTCTTTGTTCTTATCAACCAAACAGTATATGTTTTTAAAATGTGACGCGGTTTATGGTTACTATTGTGGTTAGTACTGCATATTGTCTGTAAGGTACAGGTCACTTCTGGTTTTGTCCTGCTAAATGTGATGCACATTCTTATTTATTAAGAAGTATATCTCCCTTAGGTTATAACTGCTGTTTTCATATTATACTAATAGCCACTCACATAAGTTGTTTAGAAGATCACAAGCACAAAAATAATTTGTTATTCGTTTGTAAATGTGTTCATTCCGGGACCAGATCTATTCTAGATTTGTTGGATCAGCCAGGGTCTCCCAGGATCGTCTATCTTCTCCTGTCTTAGAGAGCTTTAATAAATCAGTCCAATTGTGGATGTTTAAAGACACCACTTAACACTTACCTAAATAATAAAATGGCTATGGACTTGGGACTTTAGACTTATCCTTTATTCCTTCGACAGTTATGGAGAGGAACGTCTACTCCCTAAATCATCTGATAACCATAAGATGGTTTGACCCAAACTCCCCTCAATGACCCTGATTTATCAAAGTTCTCCAAGGCTGGAGAGAGAATACACTTTCACCAGTGAAGCTGGGTAATCCAGCAAACATGTAATGGATTTCCTAAAAGTCAGGCTATTTGTTAGCTATTTGTTAGCAAATGTTTTCAATCCTTGACTAGATCCATTCCAGGGCCAATATATGCAAGCAAAATGCACAACACGCCTGGACATTCTCTACTTTTAAACCTATACAAAATCTAACCGTACATTTCCCTTTATCTCTCTAAGACTTGTAACCCATACAAAAAAGGGCAAACAATATTTGCTATTTACTCCAAATATGCCAGCTCTGGGATGCAAATGGAATGCCACCTACTGAACCGCATACAGGGCCTAGTGCGTGGCAATCATATGACTTTGGACTTCATCTTTAGGCAGGTCCAGTAGGGTATTCTCCATTTATGACTAGGGCATATACGATATTCTCACAAGTTCCATTATTACAGGTCACTGATGAGTAGCAGGCTGGGGATGAGGTGCAGACCAGCAAGAAAACCTTCCAATATCCTACCTTTCAGGAATGTGAAGTTGTCATTGCTCTGCTCAATCAAACAGAAAATATTTTTAAAATGTTCTGATGTGGCCTATGGTATTGTTACTGTTGTGTTTAGTAGAGTACATTAGCTAGTACTGTACTGACACAGGTCAGTTCTGGTTCTGTGCTGCTAAATGTGATGCAAATTCTTGTCAAGTGATATAGGGCTAGGTACACACGTGCAATAATTGTTGTTATTAAATGAACAACTAACGACAGATCAACCATTACACACAATTTTTTTGAACGATCGTATTGTGCACGATTCTGTACATGCTGTAACGATACGATTGTTCAAACATAATCCACCGATATTGTACACACGCTAGATATGAACGTTTGAATGATGCAGAAAGTGACGTGAAGAGGAGAAAGTGTACAGCAGAACAATCCACAATCACTACACAACACAATAGCGAACAATTATCGCCCAAATGGATCCACCAGGATGGTCGTTATTTTCCAGTGACATTGCTCGTTCATCGGCATTGTTGGCCGGTCATTGTGCACTTTCGTTAATCGTTCATTTCCAATGACAATTATTGCACGTTTGTACGTAGCCTAGCTCCCTTGGGATATATTTGCTGCTTTCATGTTCTACTAATCCCTACCCACATAAGGTGATTATGAGTGCGAAAACGACCGAGATAAAAAATGATGAGAAATCCAAAATTGTGGTTGCACAGATTGTAGGTGTTTGAAGATACCTCTTATCACATACGTACAGAATAAAAGCACCATGGACCTGGACGGTCTCTGGTTACTGCCTTTCTTGGTAGCGGAGATAAGACATACCACCCTACATTGGCACTTACCATAATTTATCTGTGAGAATGTGACTCCATCTCTGGTCTGCAGATGTGCACCAACCATGGGGAGATATCACCATCAAAGTCTCTGAGAGATATAAAGAGAAGACTGGTTGCCCACGCCTGCAATGCTTTTGGGGAGAAGTGGGCCTTCAAAAACAGAAGACGTTCTTTGGATAAAATAAAGTAAACATATTCTAATTGATACGTTATAATCCAGTAAGACTTTTCTAGGATCATCCGCTGGGGAAGCCAATGCATTACTATGAAAACTCATTAGCTCTCTACATACTATGCAGTGTTTTGCTCCCATGTAAAACCTCATTGTTCATTTCCAGGGGAACTGGAATACAGGAACAAAGAGTAACAGAGTAGAAGATTGCGTAAATCATCACATCCCTGGCATGTTTTACTTTTTATGGAAAGGCAAACAGCTGAGTGTATTTTGTTCAGGTCCCCCTGGTCATCCCTGGTTGTGTGAGATCTGGGTGTGATCCGCTGTCTGTTCATTTACATGTTCACTCCCAATCTCTTACTGGCTGCAATTTAAACACTTTCATCCCAGAGTGAATGTTCAGGTTTGGAACAGCGCAGAGAGGGAGGGATGCACTAAGAGTCCAGGAGTCATATTGCTATGATCAAAGGAGCTGACAGTGTGCTGACTTCTGAAAATGTGCTGACCTGCAGAGAAAGAAGCATCTGGTGCACTAGGTGGCCTGAATTGATGAACATTTCAACTCAAAGTAAGTAACTAATTTATTTTTCTAATTAAATTATATACTGTAAATTAATAATAGGCTGGCCATACACATACCTCCCAACTCTTCCTGATTTGCAGGGACTGTCCCACTTTCAGATCCAAGTCCTCTTTACAGTTGCCCTCCTTTTTGGGTGGATAGTTAAAACTCTATAAAAATATAAAATATAACTATTGCATTGTTATCTTGCATAAATCCTTTATCCAGACTCTGAATGATTCCATTTGTAAATTAAAAAAGGGATTCATAAGTATAAATATTTTGTTCATTTTTTTTTTATAGTCCACCAGACAGGGGTGTATTATTTGCCTCTATATGTTACATTAAAAAAATGCCCCTCTTCCTTATCTCCAAAAGTTGTACATGTTTTATTGTAGTATAGCATAATAAAATCAGATTGGTTGGTAAAGGATACTTTATGATCTGGGTATTACTGATCTTGGCAATGCCTTTTCAGTTTCCTGACACTTTATATGATCAGAATCAGACATTCCCTCAAACATTCCCTTGTTGGAATTATCCAAGTCTATGTGGTTTAATGGGGCCAAATAATTTCCACTGGAGAATGCTTGAGGGAACGTCAGATTCCCTATTGTATAAATAGACCCCTAAGTGTTTTGCACCTGAAGTTAGAGGCAATTTTCATTATATTTTTGTCATTACAATAAAACTATTAAACAAGCAAAGAGCAAATACAAGTTGTAGCAATTCATAGGAAGAAATTCAAATTTCACTGATATTTTTCATAAATCTTATTTATCACAGACGTGAATATTGATTATTAAAAACTTTTCCCAATACTCTGCCATGACTGCTTGAACTTTAGCAGGCACTGGAAAAAAATTGGGGTTGTCATTATTTTCATCTGGAAATACTAACTAAAATACTTTAGTAGCCATCACCTAGAACAAGTATGGGGATCAGGAAAGTCAAAGTCAAAGAAAGTTCAATGTCTAAGAAAGTTCAATGTCTTCCTTTTCATATCTGTTCAGATTCAGGTATTCAGATTCAGGGCAGCTTTTTCTGTATCTATCTATCTCTATCTATCTATCTATCTATCTATCTATCTATCTATCTATCTATCTATCTATCTATCTATTATCTATCTATCTATCTATCTATCTATCTATCTATCTATCTATCCAGTATAAAGGTGACAAAAATGAATCAATATGATTATATTATGAATCATTCAGTTTCATTTGCAATATTGTAGATTACTTCTGATTGACCGAACAAACACCTAAGAGAGTAATCCATTTATTTTTCAGAACAATTAAGTGATCATTTTTAGTAGATCATTAGAATGTATAACTGATACATTATATGTGTGATCAGTACAATCCTTTGATTGCAAAGTAAGAAACAATAATGTGTTCATTCTATTGATACATACTTTAAATAATGATGAACTACTTGTTTGTAGGTGTTCATACCTAAATCGATTAGGAAATTGTTGTTTATGGCCAGTTGGCCTCTCTGTTCTCTGTATCCATTTCTTTTCTTGTTATCTCTGTCCTTTGTGTGATTACACAGTTTATTTATCAGAGATAAGATGAGAATGGTTCTCCCACACACCAGTACTGGATTCAGAAACAATGGTATCTTCTCTTTAGCTCCAAGTTGCTTTCATTGTGATAGAAGGTGGATGAGCAATATTCGAATGGAAGTGCAGCTTTAAATGTTGATAGATGAAGCATTGTGTTTGTTACCCAAGCCAACTCGCCTGACCCAAAGCCAACTGCTTCTTGATTGATACATACCATAGCTTTCAGGACCAGGAGACTGGTACCGATAACTTTTGGCACAGGGTGTCTGGAAAATGGAGCAAAGCCCTTCCCAAATACTCTGCCCAACTTTTTTTTTGTTGTTCTAACTTGATTAGAAAAAGCTGTAAATCCTGCCAGGTTTCACCATAATGAAATTACTCCTATAATGTAGTTGCAGAAAAGTGAAAGCACACTCAATACCTGAATACATTTTTAATGCAAGCTTTTAGGAATACCTATTTACTTTTGCAAGGCATGGTGATACCAAGGAGAACTAAATATTCTTAAAAGCTTATGTGACGAAAAATATTCAGTTCCTTGTAATTCTAACACTAACTTAAAATGTCTTATACATGGTCATATTGCTATGAAATCCCCTGCACTTTCATTCCTCCAAGAAGGACCATTCGTCCCTGCTTTGAAAGATATTGGTGACAAATCTATCTCCTCTTTCTGTAGCACTTTTCTATATACCTGAATAAAGGATTTGTCAACCCAGGTCCTTCTACCTAAAAATGTACTAATTAATTTAAATTAATGATAGAACCTGCATGACAAGGGTTTAAATGGCCATAGCAGCTTTTTCATTTGCCAACCAAAGAAAAAAAATATAACATTTACATAAACAATAAAACAATGTCCCCAGTGCAACCAGGTGGGATTTTTTTTTATTGTACTTAAAGACACGTTCTTCAACTAGAATCTCTTATGTCCTCAGCCATGTCCCTCTGGATTGAAGACATTACTAAACTCACATGTTCTTACTTTTCCCAGGGGACTGAACTTCTGGAAGAACCCCCAATAACCAAACAGAACCCCCAATAACCAATAACCAAACATCTCAGATGGGACCCCGGGTTCTGTAACATTTCATATATTCACTGAACAGGTTTTATAGGAAAAACCCTTGTGGCTCCATGCTACCCATCTGACCTTCACCTGCAAATCTGGTAAGACTTACAACTCTCCGCACTAAATTCACCTTTTAGACGTCATTTGTCTAATTTTATTCTTGGTCTAATGATTGCAGTGCAGTTTGTTTTTCCACGAGCTTTCCCAACAAGGCTTTCATGGAAGGGGTAACTCTTTGAACCAAATATGAAAAAACTTGAAAATGTAAAGTAAAAACGTAATGTTTCTGTTTGCTGACCACCAATGTATCCCTGCTTCACTTTCTACTGACCACTATTGGGAGGTAAATAGAGTGCTTCTTTATTGATCATTATCTGCTACTTTATTTATTTTATAATTATTTTTGTTTCTTTCATTTTAATTTTATTATGGGTTAGAGTCTTGGGTATTAAAAATGATCCACCTTAGAACTAACTAGTTACACCAAGTTTTGTATTCTTTGATTTAGGATTGTATCTACAACTTAGTGACCATGCTAATTCACAACGAGCTCTAGATATAATAACTTTTAGCAAGTTTCAAGGTTTTCTCTGGGATACAAATGCTGAGAATGACCTAAGGCCCCATTTACCCAATTTATTAAAGACTATCATGGCAGAACCTGAGTGATCCAGCAAACCTGGAAAATATCTGATCCAGGGTTAAAGACATTTTCTAATTTAACACAAATAATTTTTAAGAAATGTATCCCAGGTTTGCTGAATCACCCAAGTTCTCTCATGATAGTCTATCCTCTCCAGCCTTGGAAAGCTTTAATAAATCAGTCCCTATGAGTTACATTACATGCATTAAAGTGCTGCATAAAGTGAACCTTAACCTAAAAAGTGAAGATTCCCTAAATTATAGGAATGTTAGCATGCTGACATAGACATTGTACAGAAAAAAGAAGAAACAACCATTCTGTTTAGTAAATGGTGTTAGTAGTTCAGTCTTTAGGTGGAGGTGCTATGTTTAATGTCTGCATAATGTTCTTCCTGATGGAACGATATTCTTACAATATATTTTTCTGTCTCTATGAGATCTTGAAAAAATTACCCTTTACCTTGCATTCCTTCTAAAAAAATAGCAGAATGTCTGGAATGTGAGTGTCTTGGTAGTCCTTACAGCCTCATGGCAATGTATCTGAAGATGTCACTACAGTACTGCTCACCTTTGTTCTTGCTGGAGGCTCTGACATGAGGAAGCAGAACCCTGCCTCTACCAAGATGGCAGCCTCTATCCATGGTCAGTACAGAACAAGGCATGGTAATTCAGCAATGGGAAGGGATCAGACACAGGGAGGGCATAGGCAATAACGATCACCAACACTTTTACATCTGCCTCTTTGGGTTCTCCAAGGTTCTTTTCCTCTATAGAGCAGCCCTTTATTTTGAATAGGCTTACAGCACATGTACATGTAAGAAAAAACTGGTGCATGCCATTATTTTTAGCTCAAAACACGCCACATTATTTAGCAGTGTTGGGTTGCTATTCAAACTAAATGACAATGCAATGTACTACACTTTGTGAAACAAAAGGCACCAAAATACTGCAACATAAGAGTGTGAATTATCATTATCATTAATCCCAATGCAAGTTGAGCCCTTAGAGTGAACCAGTAAGCGGCGCGGTATCAAATTTTCAAAATAAAAGCCCTGTCTAAATTTTGATACCACATGATGCTTGCTTTTGCCTTTATTATTCCTTTATGCATCTCCCTGATTTTGTTTCACGTTGTTAATCAAAAATAGACTTTCGTGACCTCCAGACCTTCTGAACATGTAAGCCAATGAGCTAGGTAAGACTTCCTTTTCCTTAGTTAACTGCAACCTATCCAAGTTCCCTTAAAGTTCCCATTTGCTCAGAAAAATATAAAGTAGATTATGATTGCTAACCAAAAGGGATTAACAGGTTTTACTTTATTTTGAAGAAAGTGGAAACCTTCTTTTATGCAGCTAATCAGCAGAAAACAATTTCACAACAATGCCCCAATGGTAGAATAGAAGGATTAGGTTACATGTTCCTTTTTGTTGAAGTACAACCACTTTACAATATGAAGTAGGATTACTCTGCAGAGAAAATAATTATTGGTTTATTTTATACTATGGGTGATTGGCAGGTGAGAGTGACAACAAGTTAAGGAATGTTTAGACCTGCAAGAACATCATGAACTCCAAAACGTTCCTTGTACACTGATAAGAACATTTTTCACTCTCTCATGCTGTTTGTTGTTTGTCTCTGATCTGTTGTGGATAAAAGGTGGGCTGTGGTAAGGGATAATATTTACAGATCAGACATTAAAATTGATTAAACATCAATTCTAATGAAAATCTATTGGAAATCAGGGCATTCTTGAAGGATTTCCGATGTATATTTCAGGGAATTTGCATCAAATGCAATGGCTGCAGAGAGGTATATCAGATTTGAGTTCAAATTTCAGGGTGCTTTGAACACCCTTTTTTTTCACAAAAAGCATCAACACAAAGCAATCTCAATGGTTTTTCCTTGCAGGTGATCAGTCATCTCAGCATGACAAGAAAAACACAACTTTGATCTCCTGCCTCTCTCTTTCTCCGACTAATAAAAATTATTGGTCCCACAAGTGTAAACTTTGGGCGACCTCCTGAGTCACTGGCCTCAGTCTCTGATTCCCCACTGTCTCAAAGACAGGTGCCCTTTTATAATTAGCCGTGCATCCTAGCTCTTCCACTTCCAGCCTGGAAGTGAGATGAAGTTCCTGGCCCATCCAAACCTTCTTGGATACTATGAGCCTGGATCCCAAATATAGAGTTCCAAATCTGCCGCAACACAATTTATGCAGGCCCTTTAATCCCTTTTCAGTTGCATGATGCCAAATATCCTCTGAATTCAGCATCACATGTTTGGTAGTTATAAAAAACAATGGACGCACTCCCATTGGCTGGTAGCTGTTATAGAGTACTCCTTATTGAGTTTTAGCTAGCAGAAGGGTGCATGGTTCCAATCTAGGTAAGCAATTGATATAAAATATATCAAACACTTATCTTGTGCAGCCATCAACTAAACCAAATATATATATAAACCAAACCAAATATTATATATATATTATATTTCCATAAAATATTTAGGCCTTGAGCCCAATTGGAGCGCAGAAAATAGAAAGCATTTTACCTAAACATCTAAACATCGAACCCGTTACTTTGCTAGCAAAACTAAAAAAATATTTTACGTTCACATTAAGCTCTTCTGTAAAAGCAAAGCACATGCATCAGGTCATTGTCTGCCCCTGTGTACTGGTAAAAAACAAGGAACTGAAATGTATGAAATATTATTCATATCTTTTGATTGCTATGAGTATTGAGAATGCAGTCTGACACCATTTATTGTCATTTTAATGTTAATGAAAATTATAGGGTGTTGGTGCATATATCTAAGCTATAATTGTTTTTATTTTTTTGAAAGGGTAATGGGTTTAAAGGAGAATTAAAGGAATTCATAGGAGCACAAGAGTGGGAGACGGAGCAGAGGAGCAGGTAAAATAAAATAAATAAAATGGAATTGTCAGCCCCTCTCTAACTTACTAAATATTATTTCCTAGTATTAATATTCATATTGTTATAATAAAGTGTATCCATAGTCAATTTTTTTTTGGATAGTTATAGATTTTATAGGTTTTATCAATGTTCTCTTTTTGATTTGTCTTGACTTGACTGCACAACATGGATCTTGAATGGCTACAGAAGCCTTTTATTTGAGCACTAAAACTATGAACAAATAGAACATAACTGTTGGGTACATCAGAGGTCTTGATGTCCACTTTCCATGAAGATGTGACCGAATTCCCACCCTTTCCCTCAGCTATACCCCAATGGATAAAGGACAGCTCTAGAATTTACCATTTCCTATCTCCCACTGGACTGAGCCCCCAAGAAAACAATACCAACAGAGAATGCCATGATATCAGATGGGCCCATTTGCTTTAAAACAATCTTTCATTTGCACAGAATCCCAAAGACCTTCAAACCCAAGGTGCTGTGACAATCACCCAATTCTCCAAATTGGTTGTTGAAAAATTGAGGGAAGGTGGTTGGGGCAAAAATCTTCATATCTGAGTTTGACTTGGTATGAGCTGAGTTTAGGCCTCAACCAGGGTTCCTCTAGGGGTTCCTTTAGTAATGAGCAATGTGTGCCTCATGGGTCAGTTTAAGTGATACCTTTGATCCTTTTGGCTTTCTTTTCTTGGACATTCTTCCCAATGGCCAGTAATGTAAGAGGCATTCATCATGCTGACCATTGTGCTGATATATTGTGATCTGTGGATATAGTAATTATAGCCGGGGTTTTCTAAAGACCTGAAAGTTATTTCAAAGGTCCTCCCATGTTAAAAGAGTTGGAAAAAGTTGGTTTAGATGCTCTCCCTTTGCCTCTAATAAAAATACATCAAATCATGTATTACTTAATACAGAGCCGCATTAATGTGTGTATGTTATATCTGCCTGAAGTTCAGCTTGATGTTGACAGTAATACCCAAGTGACTGATAAAGTGAACATTTATACAATTTGTATTTCTTGGCCTCTATTGGGGTTCCCAGCAGGGTAAAGAAATGACTTCCATCTGGGCCTGGCTGTCATATTTTATCAGGACGGTTTTACTACAACATTATACTGATTTGTTTAGTCATTCTAATATCTTCAGAAGACAAAATCTTTGCCAACTTGTTGGTGTGAGTTTTCTTCGGACGTTCAGGGCCCATTACTTCTGATTATTAGAAAAATGATTCAGCTGACAAATAAATCTTGCATAGAAAATTTCCTTAAAAGGTACACTTGAGTCACAACTAATAATAAAACTTCAGAATATCTGCATGGATGTTTAGCTGTATGTAAATCCAAATAATAAACCTAACTTTGTTACACACACCACTGAAACAATTCTAATATGTCCAAAAGAAAAATAATAAATCCTTTTTATCCTGCTAAAAATAATGAAAAATACACAAAAAAGGTACAATATATTCCATATGCATCCCATGCATTGCAACAATGGTACCAGGACCTAGAGTCAGGACCAAATTGGGTGAATGTATAATTTGGGATTCTGTGTTCTATTTCCACGGTGCACCCAGTGGCCTCCTGTATCTCTATAGAACTTATAGTATATTCAAACAATACAAATACCTGTGTCATGGCTGAATTTTAGTAGGTTGTTGTATGGGTATATTAAAATCTTGAAGGGCACATGCGGATCCCTTAGCTTTCTTTTGTAGAACATCTCCCCTTCATAGATGTTGTACTGGATGGTTTGGTTCCCCATTAGCAAGCGTAGACAGCATGAAAAGGGCCAACTAGATTGTAGGCCCAATGAGTGAATTTTTCCTATGACTTGGCTGTTCTCTTGCGGGTCACAGAGAACAAAAAACAAACCATGTTCTGAATGTTTTAAATAATGTTCAACCTTCCCAGCTGCAGGGCCCTGCCAACAAGCTTGTCCAGCCCCCAACTAAGAAGTGTCAATTGAGCCATTTGGGAAACAAACCAGTGGGATCTGTTAGGAATCATTGCCCATTGAACTGCCAATGTAAGAACAAGGCCATCTGCCTTATGGCTCTAATTCATACCAAGATATTTGGTGTGCACTGAGATATTTGGTGTGCATTTTTTTTCTTACGCACTCAGGATCAGAACACGCTGTAGCACATAACATTATCAATAAAGTTGGCTCTTGCCCATCTACAATAGGTAAACCCCAGAGCCATCTCCACAGAACCAAAGACTTCCCTCTAGGTTTGAGTCAGCAGAAGCAGCTACCAATGCTGTTCAAAATGTTCACTAATATATATATATATATATATATATATATATATATATATATATCAGACCTGTGATGGGAGAGTGGGGGGGGTTCTGGTATCATGACGTCACTTTTGGGGGAAGTTTCTTGCCCTTTGAGTGACACATAGGCAGGGGTGTAGTGGAGCGGGCACGTTTACATAACAATGACGCACATACGCGCTCGCCATGGATAATACTGTGCCCCCTCTTCTTCCTTTTTTACAACTACACCCCTGCACATAACCAGCATTGGCTGAAGTGAAAATAAATTCTATAAACGATGGCTGTTACAATGGTTCACAAAGATTATTTCCCCTCCTTAGTATGTCAGCAAACTCCTCTAAAATTCCCAAGGCGTTGTTTCCTATCTCAGTACTGCCAAAGGTACACAATGACCTTGGCCATCAGACAGAATGTGTAGCAAGAGCGGGTAGGGGGGCATACAGAATGAATTGGGTCTCTGTGTCTTTATAATTAAATTATAACTAATAAAGCTCCAATGAAAAGGTCATTTGTTATTATTGCCACACCATGAACAGCCAGGCATTTGTTACAGCACTCAATGTCACCTATAGAATTCTTTAAAAATAACAAACGTCTACATGGGGAAGTGTTCTCCTTCCTTATGAAGAGGGATTAAAAGGAAGAATTTTTTTTTATCTGATCTTTTAGATGTCTACAGGCTAATATATGAATACAGAAATGACCTACAAGGGAACCAGTTTTCAAGAAGTCTCCTGAATAGCAGTTACTGTGTATTATCAAACAAGAAATTGTGATCTTTAAACTTAAACCTGCTCATCCAAATTATTACCTAACATTGATTGGATTAGGGGTGAAAGGCAGCAGACTAATAAAGTCATGTCTTTGTCACCCTTCCTTCTCCTTGTGTCGTTATTTTACTTGCAATACAGCACACCTAATTATCAACCTATTATTATTACTAAACAAGATTTATATAGCACCAACATATTACACAGCACTGTACAATAAATAGGGGTTGCAAATGACAGACAGATACAGACAGTGACACAAGAGGAGGGGAGGACCTCGCCCAGAAGAGCTTACAATCTAACGGGTGGGGGAAGTATCACGCAATAGGAGGGGGATATAGATTGGTGGAAAGGTGTGAGGGTTTTAGGAGACGGGTAGGCAAAGAGGAAAGAGAGCGGCTAGGGGAGTATTTATCTATCAGGTCAAAGAGGTAAGTGCGACAAAAACTGTGGAGGGATTTGAAGGCAAAGCACAGGAGTTTGAATTTGATTCTAAGGTGGAAGCCTTAGGGAAGCCAATGAAGAGAACTTCAAAGAGAGGCAGCGGAAGAGGAGCGGTGGGAAGGATGGATGAGTCTGGCTGCAGGGTTCATAAAAGATTGTAGAGGAGAGAGTCGGGTTAGTGGAATACCAGAGAGGAGGAGGTTACAGTAGTCCAGACGGGAGATGATAAGAGCATGTACAAGGAGTTTGGTGGTCTCTGGGGACAGGTAGGGGCAGATTTTGGAGATGTTGTGTAGGTGAAAGTGACAGAACCTGGAAATGTTCTGAATATGGGGGGTAAATGAGAGAGCAGAATCAAAGGTGATGCCAAAACAATGTGCTTGAGGAGAGAGAAGGATTACAGCTTGTTAACTCCCAATCTGTTGTACAAGGAAATGCAAGAGGGAAATATCAAGTCTAAAGAATTTGCATTGCTTGCTGTTTAAATAAATACATTTATTTACATAAATAATGAATACAGAGCAACATGTATGTGTTTTTTTTTTTACATATTTGGAGTTTAGTTTAAAGGTAATGTCTGATAGCATAGAGAATGTCATTAGCTTGTCACAATATGTTAATCAGAAAATTGTATCAATTGAAGAAATCCAGGAAAAATTAATGTTGTCATGTTTGTATTGATGTGATTCTTCTACAGTAACAATATTATGAAAGTATGCTTACATTTTTAAACGGACAATAGGAAATCAATAAGTAATGAAAACACTTTCTTTAGTAGAGTAAGGAAGGGTTAGAATCTCAATCCCAATCATCCAACAATGCACAGAGTGCACATGAGGAGGCTGAAAGAGGCTGTGATAGTTTGATAGTTCATATATCAAATATATATATACACAGTACTGGAAAATAAATGTCATTCAATTGGAGTTCACAATTGCTTAAAATTAGGGTCAGGGCTCCTCTATATCATCTAATGTAGCTTCCCCCATACACAATATATGGGCTTGATTTATTAAAGATCTCCAAGACTGGAGAAGATAGACTATCATGGAAGAACCTGGATGAACTAACAAACCTGCAATGGATTTTTTAAAACCATTGGCTATTAGTTGGCAAATGTTTTCAATCCTGTGCCAGATCCATTCCAGGTTTGCTAGATCCTCACAGGTTCTGCCATGATAGTCTATCTTCTCTAGTCTTGGAGAACTTTAATAAATCAGGTCCAGTGTCACTTGGTACAAAATGAAGCCATTAAAAGAAGATATTTATAATTAACTTGCCCTTGTCTTGAACATAGCTTGGAGTAAAGTTATGAGGGAGTGAGGGTTCCAAGGGAATGCAGAGCAGGCAAAATCGCCATGACTTTGGCAAAGCATCTTCACCCAAGGTTTGGGTTGCTCTGTATTTCCCAGGATCTCGATGGAAGGAGTGTGACATAGCCTGACCTATGCATTGAGCAGAAGCATGGGGTAATGTAATTATGAAGCTTTCTTATTTTTGGGCCCATTTTTTAGTAAGATCTGGTGATATTTAAAGGAGGAGGAGAACCAAACATTATACCTTGCATTTTACGGGAAGTGTTTGATTTATTAATGTTTAATAAAATATTGAACTAATTTCTCTTGCAGAAGAAGGAACTGAGGAACTGACTGACCACCAGGAATATGGCCAGTGAAGGCACAACACACGCACAAGTCAACTCATCGATCTTGACATTTACAAACTACGAAAGCAATCCGGTCAATGCCACCATAAGCAATGAAAAACCACATGACCAAATGGAAGTGTTATACATTCTTCTGCTCCTGGGATTTTTTGGATTCTTTACATTTGGAATCATGATTAGTTACATCCGTTCCAAAAAGCGGGAGCACTCTAGTGATCCTTACCACACGTATATTGCCAAAGACTGGAAGAAAAACACAATCATCACACCTCCTTGTCTTAACAGTCCCACTTCGTCCTTTTACTTAGTGGAGAACAAATTTGCTGTGGAGCAGCCACACAATACAATACCAACAGTGTGCACAAACTGATCCTGGACCTACTTGTCTTAACAGACATAATGGACTACTTTGGAACTCCAAGATCCCAGTAAACAAAAACTCTAAAGCAAAACTGGATAATGAAAAATTTGCTATTGCAATAAGTGCTAAATAATTGGAAACAGCAAGCCTTGGATACTGTATACGCATCCCTAAATGTGCAATATTTAAAACAAAACTGTGAAACCTTGAAGAGAACCTGTTCTCTTGTTCTTATTCCCTCCACTGATATTCAGTGTTGCTAAGCTTCCTCACCACTGCGGGATCTCCAAGAAATACCCGCTATTTCCAGATATAGGGGAGACTTTCTATATATCCTCTCAGAATGTAGCATTTACAAGGCCTGAACACTTCATTGTCAGTGGGTGGGAAGATACCCTATGCTCAGAATGGGCAAGGTCACAGGTTGTCTTTAAAAGTAGTGTACTAGAAATGAAAACTAGCATTCATGCTTGAGCTGATATATTGCCCAGCGATTGAGATTATTTATTATTTGCTATCATTGTCTGCAGCTGCTTGTTATCATTAAATGTGTGGGCGCTTCTCAGTCTTGGATCACTATAAGAAAAAAACTACCATAAGGGCTTACAGTTTCTCATCAGCCAAACATCTAAAATTTGCAGTTAGGCTTATCTAATTGTATCTATTGCTTTGCCAAAGCACCTTCCTTAATCTAGAATTGATGACCTGGGAGGAAAAAACAAGCAACTGACCATTACCATTGGAGACAATATCCAATGAGATGAATGTACACCGCACAAAGTGTGCCATGGAGCCAGAAGATGTGCCAAGAAATTGGTTAGTCATGGTGAACAATGGACGTTGTTTTATAGAATGTTTTTATTGTTTATTGTAACACACCTTTCACAAATTATTGGCAAAAATTTGCAATTGTAATAAATTAACAGTATATAGAACTTTTTTTAAAAGAAGATGAAATTCTGTGAAAATGTAGTGGACTCACCAGAATAAAATAATAAAACACCTTGCCATCTTTTCAAAATGTTCTCATCATTAGGCTTCGGTTTACAAATATTTTTATATAATTGCTTTCTTACATCTTTGACTTTCTTTGTAGCTCTTGACTATATTATTTTGAATACATTATTTCAGAGCAGAAAGCTGATCCGGAAGTCTGCCAGATGCTGTGATCACAGTTCTGTCATTGGCTTCAGGTCCCATTGTCATTGAGGTCTGAATGTGGAGTACTTCCAGTTACAGCCACCACTCCCTTATATATTATTTTTCTTGCTATGTGGGAAAATGCTTCCAGCCCAGGTAGTAAAGAAGGGGAGAGCCCAAAGTCATGACTTACTGTTACACTGAGTAGCCAAGTGGACATTAGCCATACACTAAAGCTGTCTTGTGGGAGCTAGGGGTATAAGTTACATTCTCTTCCAAATTTGGAACAGTGAATATAATGGCAATTTGGGGTATGCATCACTGTGACACACTCCTAAGCATGACTTATTTTGATTTTGACCACCAGTTTCCACTGCTTATGGAACCGTCATATCTGCTGGGTATGTTAAGGGCCTAATGCATGCCAATAATTCTCCTAGTCTCAAAAACTCTTTACATTCTGAAACTCTCAGGGCTTGGTGCTTCACACAATCAAGGTGGTGGTGGAAGGTGGAACGTGGTGGAGAGAAGCATAGAAGATGCTGGTAAAAAAAAGCAAATTGATGTGTTATGCTTACAACCATGCCATCTTGTTCATAAAATTGCTAATTTAATATCAGTCATGTTTAGCACTAAATGAAGCATGGTGGCACAGGGTAAAAAGTGAATGCAGGCATAACTGGTCCATGGCACGTTGTGTCTTTCTCTAAAGTTAACTTAAATTTAAAAATCTTGTAGAGAACATAAAGATATCCTAATTGTGCCAAATTAGTTTTCTGAAATGTCCACCATTTATCCTAAATGTGCACATCCTATGTCTAGAAACTCCAGTTCTGTAGCCTCATAGCTGTATACTTGTTGTGTCTAAGACATTGCTTCCTATTATATTACATTTGGAATGTTTCAGATATTGAATGTGTATTTGTGGTTGTATTCAAAATATACAATACACCACACTCTATAAAGATTGGGTATTTTAACCTTTATACAAAATTTATAACATAAAACCAAACAACAACATTTTATTACATTATTTTAAACTACATAAACAAATTGGACACAAAAAATACAATAATACAACCTAATTACAATAAAACACATGCTTTTGCCAGTTAGTACAATAAATCATCCTTTACCCCTTCTATCCATTATTGAAATAAATAAAATCCATAATCACATACAGATAAATATTTTCTGATAACCTATTATTACAGTATTCAAAGAGACTACTTTTCCACTTTTTCAGATTTTGAGTTATAAAGAAATTTGATTATCCATCTTATTCAGTCATCTGGGCCTCTTACCAACAACCTGGATTGATGTTAGGAAATCTGCAGACCTTTTTTAGAGTGCCCCTTAGATATCTGATCATCATAATAAACAGGTACCATATATGATATTTAAAAGAAGTTATATTGTAGTGGTGAAGGAATAGAACATTTGGAGGACTCCAGGTCAAACCACCGGCTTGTGTATACAAGTGCCATGCACAAAACCCGAATGGTGCCAATCCCAATCCATGTGGATTCCTGTTGGCGTCTAGCTCTCATTCTAACATCAACATTTTAAGAATCACTGACCGAGAACAAATATAAAGTATAGGGTAAAGTGAAGTCAGAACTTTTGGTTCACATATGTGTTCCAGGACAGTGATTGTTCTGCAGCCCGGATCAGTATGACAGCCAGGCGACTGTTAGTTACACAAGGGGTTGAATGGCCACATGGAGAAGTACTTGGTGCTTGCACATGAAGAAGGACTAGTTGGAGCACATGACTGGGGTAGAAAGGCATTGGTGTCTATAAAGGGTAGATGGATATACATTTGGCTGCAGGTTACCCTAAAAGGATGCATATTAGGGTAACATAGTTTCTGGCTGCATCTGATGGGGGCTGATAGTTACATGGCCTGAAAGCTGATGGCTGAGTGTAATGGTGCCTGATGTTCTTTAGAACCAAGCAAGTTCTGTTTTGTCCCCTTGAGATACTTTGATGTTCCATAGAAATGCAATCTGACGTAGTGCAGAACCCAAATCCTACTATTATTCTATCACCCGTCTGTTAGCATTTCCTTGGAGCGTGCAAGTTTCCGTGTCATACATTTAGGTAGAACAATACAGACCAGAATTATGACCCAGGGCCATCCATAGTTTAGCTGTGAGTTTAGGGTAAAGGTAACATAACGAATATCTGAACACAAAGAATTAACAACTAGAATCTCTTATTGAACAATACGACCTATAACATTTTAAAATTTCATAACCAAATAAAAGCCAAAACTATATCAGAAGTGAGCTGGCTTACATTTGTTCATCTACTTATTCAATTACAAGGTTTAACCCTGCAGAAACCTGCTCTATCCAGCTATAGCCTCCTATGTTCAGTTTCCTTTCACTAATACTTTTCTATTTTCTTTTATCCTAAGACCTTTGCACACTGAATGTTCTGACTGGCGATGTCACTATACATCGCTCCTTCCCTGCTATGATCTCCACTTCACTCTGCCTATGAACTTCTATCATGTCTATACCTCACCACCTACAGTAATCTATGCTCATCCTCTGCATTTCTTACTGATCACTGTCACCAACGATATTTCTCCAAACCTGACCCCTAAATGTAAAAAATGCAGAGTTTCATGTGGATAAATTAAGTACACCCCTTTGTTTATCCCCACTTTAAATCCATGAACTTCAATGCGGTGTTCAAGTACAGATTAAGTGCCAATGATTATGACCTCAACCTGTAACATTATGATGAAAGAAGGTTGTAGATGACTATGGTCTGCAAGGGAATAAAAAGATTGCCACATTATTTGAAGAACCCCAGAAATGACAAATTAGGATTCTTAAGAAGCTCTTGCAACAGTCATGCCAAAGTGTATATATGTTTAGTAAGAGGGTCTACTAATTCAAATTACATAATAAAGTACGCCAGGAAAAAATAATTTGTAGTTAAATTAGAACTTTAGAGGAAAACTATAGTTCAACAGTAAATATATAGGCAGATAGACCAGATCTTCTGAATTAATGCTTCATGGACTGATGAATGAAAGTTAATTTGATTGGCCATGATAGATGTAGTGGTTCCAAAGTCAGATTCCTTTAGCTTTCCATAGAAATCATTTTCATAATTCTATTTATCATTCTCCAACCCTTAATATTTTTAAGGCCACTTCTAAAAATGTTGTCAGAATCTTCTGATTTTCAAGGGAGGTATATTGTCATAATACTGGCAGATTGAAGAATGATGTTGGTGGACCTAAGTACTAAGATATTTGTCAAAAATTAGCTCAATGGTCGGGCGACTTTTATTTGACACTGTCTTCAATAAACTACCCCTATTATTAATAATATAAATATTAATAAATAATATTTATATAGCACCAACATATTACGCAACGCTTTAAATAAAATAGCAAATAGGGGTTGCAAATGACAGACAGATACAGACAGTGACACAGGAGGAGGAGAGGACCCTGCCCTGAAGAGCTTACAATCTAAGAGGTGCACTCCTAGACTAAAGATGAGCGAATCTCTCTGATTATGTCTGCCCCATCAGAAGGAAGATAAAATCCAGCCGCTTCTGCAGGGTTGAGTGCTACACATAAATATATAAAAGTTCTGTGCAGAAAGGATAAAATGTCTTGTTAGAGGTTAGCAACCCTTCTAAGTATAAATCTTCTCTGCTCTAACATAATCAGAGCCCAAACACCTATGTGTAAAACGCTAATGTCTTTTTTACAACGTGTATTGTCCTGAAATTATTTACACGTTGTATCAATATTTAGACAAGAGTCAGAACCACGATAAGAGCATAAACAGAGAGAAACGTGAGCAGCCAAGGGAACGCAATGAATTAAATTAACATGGCCAAGTGAGCAGAGAAAATGCAGGTACTATCAGCGTAAAAGAGTAATAAATATGAAAAAGAAATATATTTTGAATAAAATAATACATAATAAGGTTTAGATGAAGTCAGTCACTAAAATCTCAAGTAAATATTAACAGATTCATGCCATTTTAAAAGTATTTTTTCAATTTAATGTACAGCGCTGCGTAATATGTTGGCGCTATATAAATCCTGTTTAATAATAATAATAATAATAATAATAATAATAATTTTTGTTATTGTGATTCTTTTATTATAAGGATACATTGGACCTGATTTATTAAAGCTCTCAAAGGCTGGAGAGGATACATTCTAATCAGTGAAGCTGGGTGATCCAGCAAACCTGGAATGGATTTCTGCAAAGTTGTTTGCTATTTGTTAGCAAATGTTTTGAATCCTGGTCCAGATCCATTCCAGGTTTGTCTTCCACTTTTTGTGGTCCATTTAAAAAGCAGGGAATCATCTGACATTCACCAATCATTCCCTCGTGGAGAGTCAATTATTACTTTTTAAAACACATGGGTCTGGAAGATTCTATACCATAGAAATTTTAAATTCACCGTTTTATAAACAGTATCCTCCTAAAGGAATACAAAGGGTGCACTTTGCTAACAATACTCCATTTATTGTACAGCACGTAGAGCAGTCACATAACAGAACACATTCCACCATTTTGGGTCTTTTGAGCTCAGACAACAACTTGTCTTCAACAATTTTAATAATAAAAACATTAATACCATGTCTGGCATTAGACCGGCACTACTTATATTAAAAGTCTGATTAGACACTGGCTGTCTGGGGGTTAAAGTTTTGTAACATGTCTACTATATTTGAAATTCCCTTTGTTAATTATATTATCTATTAACACATAAAATAACAAAATATGCCTTTGTTGCATATTCACCCTCAATACAGAGATTTCCTATATAATTGTTCCTACTAGATTTTTTCAGTCTGATGACCAGCATAATTCAATCCACTTCCTTCTCTATATCCCAGGTTTTCCTGGACCAACCCCAACCTGTGCTCGGGCAATGAAAGGCTGAGCAGCATTGTGATGGGTTTATCGCTTGGTCTCTCTTCTTTCCCTTTCTATGGGCATGCTTCTCATCATCACATGATTGGCTTCTTGTACAGTTACCCTTTCTTAATTTTTTTTTTTTGATCGTCTATTCAAATATTGATTTAATTTATTTTTTCCTGTTTGTGCACTTTATAGTTGTTAGGTGGGATTGACAATGAGACGCATTATTCTGTTACCGACACAGATGATGGGATTTTCTTTATTCCAGTGACAACGATGTGATTTTTTTTATCAATTTGAATTGTCTAAATCAAAAACATTTATTATTTATTTTTTTTCTGTTTATATACTTTATAGGTTGTTAGTTGAGGTGAACGTTGGGATGTATTATACTGCCTCTGCTACCAATTACAGGACTTTTTTCTCACTGACACCAATGATGGGGATTATTTTATTCCACTCACATCACTAATGGGACTCACTTTATCCTACTGATACCAGGGATGGGTTTATTTTATCTCATTACACCAGTGATGGGGCTTATTTTATCACAAAGACAACATTAATGGGACATTTTTTTTTCAATGACAAGACTTATTTTATCCTACTGACACCAATAATGGGACTTATTTTATTCGAATGACACCAACGATTGTGCTTATTTTAACCAATTAAAACAAACCAAAGGGTTTTATCCTATGACTGGGTCTTAATTTATGTTGATGGAAACTATGTGATGAATCTCACACCAACCATTGGGTTATATCCCAATTATTTCATCCCAATGATGGGGCTTATTTTATCCTACTAATACCAATGATGGATTTTATTTAGTCCCAGTGACACAAACAATAGGTCTAATGTTATCCCAATGACAAAAATCATGGGTTTTTTTTTTACGCATATTTTAAACCACTGAAACAAACCATTGGATTTCTTTGTATCCTACTAGAACTATGACTGTGTCTTATTTTATCACACTGACACAAGGAGTGCGGCTTTTATCAGCCCAATGACACATGATGGGTCTTACCTAATCCAAGTGACATAAACAATGAAGATTATTTCATCCCAAAAACACCAGTCATGGGATCTATTTTATTCCATGACTCCAATGATGGGACTTACTTATATGACTGACATTAATGATGGGTCTAATTTTATCTCAGTGACACCAATGATGGGACTTATTTTATCCCGCTGATACTAGTGATGAGACTTATCTCAATGACACCAATGAAGAAGTATATTTTAACCCACTGAAACAAACCAGTTGGGTTTATTTTATCCGGGGTCTAAATTTGATCCCACTGACACCAATAATGTGACTTGTTATTATTCTGACAAAACAATTGGGCCTTATTTCAACCCCATGACACCAGAAGTGGAGCTCATTTCAGCCCAATGAGACAATGATCAGTCTTATTTGATTCGACTATCACCAGCAATAGGAATTATTTTATTCTGATAACATTAACAATAGGGTTTATTTCATCCCAATGACATCAATGATGGGAGTTATATTATTCTAATTACACCAATGATGGGACCTATTTATCCCACTAGAACTATGACTGGGACTTATTTCATTCCAAAGACACCCAACAAGGGGACCCATTTGATCCCACTGACACAACAAATGGGTCTTTTTTTAACTCCTAACATTAATAATATTCAACAGGACAAAAGGTGATGGGAAATATCTAGCAGTAGCAGGTGAACTCTATCCAAAACTAAAGACTTTCTCAGTCAGTCCGAAAGTAAGTGTTAAGACTAGCGACACTGCTGTAGGCATGTCAATTTCATATTCACCGGTTCCATTGTTGTGGGAATCCTGTAGCCAAAAGAATTCAAGAGTTATTTTTTACGATACATTGTTATCTGTGAAAGCAAATAGGAACAGCTGTTATTTGCAGTTATTTCAAGATTAATCCAGTAAGAGGTTGTTACAGTATATCCTTCTGTCACTCCTTTGTGAATCAGAGGTATTTTACATTTTAATAAGGTTCAGCTCTGATGCAGATCTGGTCTGAACTTGCTTATCGACTCATGTATCTGAAAATGTTTAATCTTTTCGTTTTATAGAGGTGGTGTCTCTGGCGTAGTTACTAGAGGATGTCAATTCTCCTTTTTTTATATTCTTCTTATTCTTCAGAGACCTTGCAGGACTGGATATAGTCGAAGAAATGGCAGGTTTAATTTTTTCCAAACCTTAATTCAGACTTGGTTGGAAATATTGTCATCGGCCTCAGCAAAATATTACACCATGCCATACACAGCATAACATAGTATATATCATCTCCATTCTCCATATAGCAGCCTCCCTGGATGTTGAGGTTGCTACCCATAGTAGCTGCAATTTTGTACCCTTTATTCCTAACTAAACCAATTCCTTGTTTCACAGTCTTGTATTAAAATGTCTCCAAATTGTACAGCAACTGTGAAAGGTCACTGGAATTTTCCTTTTATGGATGCTATTGGTTATTACAAGCAATTTGATGTAAAGTGCAATATATATATATTAACCTCCCTGGCAGTATGGTTATTTTAGTATTAACCTCCCTAGAGGTAACCCCGAGTGTGACTCGGGGTAGAAAAAAGTTGCTAAAAGCGGTAACCCCGAGTCACATTCGGGGTAGGTAATCCTATGGGAGGTAATAGTAAATACAGCCTTACCTGATCCACCGGCATCCCGCGCCATCCACCGCCGTGATCTCCATCTTCTTCTCTCTTCTTCTGGCCGGCTTCTGCATCTGATGAGTCACCAGGGAGTTCTTGGTGATGTCGGTGCGTGTGTACGTTGCCGGCAGGGCAGGAAATTCAAAATCCATTTGTTTTGCATTCAATACAAAATAACTGTATTGAATGCAATACATTGGATTTATATGTGTAAAAGCAGTACATTGTTTTCAAGAACATTTATTTTACAGTATATATTTATATAAGTATAATATGTATTTTTAAAAAAAAATATTAAAAAAATTTTTTTTTAAATATATAGATTTTTTTAATTTATTCAGTTATTTTTACATGATTTTATGTTTCAAACTTTAATATACTTATACTAATATATACTGTAAAATAAATTTTGATGAAAAACAACGCCAGTCCCACCCCCGACGCACACCGTCCACACACACGTCGCATGACTGCTAGCATCTGCCAGGGGACACAGATTCCAGGCCAGGATTATAAGATTGCCAATCGACGACGATGCTGGCCAGTACATTTGCACAGTAAGATTGGCAAGTTTTTTCCCAATCTACACAGTGCGAGATCGAGTGACGTTGGTAGGAGAACGCAGAAGAAGAGAGGAGAAGATGGTGGTGCCTGACGCTCTCTCTGCTCCGGGCCAAAGACAGGTACCAGGATGACGCGGGTCCCAATGGAAGAAACCTCCCCAAGCACAGACTGATCTGTGGGATGGAAGGAAGGTGTGATTTTATTGTTCTGGGTTTACTTGCGCTTTAACGATGGACTAATTTTTCATATTGTGATGGATATATCAACTTTTATTAGTCTGTCAAGGACAGCAGTATATCGGTGCCACATGCCACATTCCCCATGGACTTTTAAGACAGTTCACATTTTCTATATTCATAAAATATAATTTATTTAATATTAAAAACAGAAGTATATCTTTCATATTCAACATGTATAAAAGCAAGATATATACCTAGTCTCAATTTGTGATGCATTTTGCAGAATTTGCTTCTTCAGAAATTGTAAGACTGATAATCCCACGTGTTTAAAAACATCAAAAAAAGAAAATCTGTCATCCATTATGGAGATTATACATTTCCTAAAGGAGTGAGATAGGCAGCGCTTGCATCCGCAGACACCCTTCAACCCTTCTTTAATTCTTATTATAGGTAGGTCAAACAAATCATTCATATCCACAAATCATCCATATTTATAATGTATCCCTAAAATCTGTTTCTTTCTATTTATTGATTGGTACTGTCACACTTCTTGCAGTGTTCCCCATATGATGTTCAGTGGAATGGGGTTGTTGGTGAATTGCAGCAACAATATATATATTTATTACATACGTGATGGACTATTTTTTAATATTGTGATGGATATATGTTAGTTTGTATATTGTAAACACTTTTTTTGTCAAATTAGCATTTTACTCAAATATCTGAATAACATTCAGGGTAATTAAAAACGCTAAGTTAATTATATGGTAACTGTATTTCATTTGTCTCTTTACTTGATGTAGAGGCACTGACTGAATGTAGATATATACCGTATTTTTCGGACTATAAGACGCTCCGGCCTATAAGACGCACCCAATTTTAAAGGAGAAAA
>NC_092858.1:165286152-165318972 GCF_032062135.1 Pyxicephalus adspersus
AGGAGAGCGAGGAGAAGAAGAAGCCCACAGCATCGCGGGATCGCGGTATCGGGTGAGTATGTTTTTTTTTAATTACCGGTATATTTAACATGTATTCGGTGTATAAGACGCACCCACTTTTCCCCCCCAGTTTTGGGGAAGAAAAAGTGCGTCTTATAGTCCGAAAAATACGGTATATGTTTTTACATGCAAGCATTGAAGGTTTTTGAATGGTATAGTCATTTACATGCAACAAACGCACTAATCACTCAGATAAGAGGAATTACTAATAGTTGACTATTGGCAAACAGAGAAACTTTTTTATTGTATGTCACTACAATTCCCAAATTACACAACCCTTTTTCCCATTAATGATCCTCAATTAGTCCTTGTGTTGTAGAGCAAGTTATGGAAGATGAAATAGTGGGAGGAAATTGATAGCTTAACAAAAGACAACAGCACAGAAACACTGGGTTGAATAATATTTAATTAAAAAAAAAAAAAACAATTTAATGGTAACTTTTGGTCTATTGAACAATATCTTGATTGACCACCATTGGGTATGCAACATTTTATTTATTTAACATTTTTTTAAGCCTGAAGTGATCCCCAACAATCACCAACCAATGCCACGCCTATTGGCTGATGGATGTTAGAGAGACCTCAATGGGCTGATGAGTGAATAATGGTGATTCAAACATGAAAATAATGAAAATCCCACAACAGACGCATTCACTGCATTCTTATCGCTTTGTAAACAGCAATTTGGACAGTTGCAATCTTCATAATCTAATGGAAATATCAGATGATAACAATGTTTAAACAGAGTAAAGTGTTATTACATTCACTTACTTCGCAGACCTCACAACTCCGGTATGCCAGCTCCGAGATGACGGATAGATTTGTTTGCTGTCAGCTGTGGAATTTTCTGTATCCCACAAACAATCCCCTCACTAGTCATACATAAGATAGTTGTCTCTGATATGTCAGCTCACTTATTTGCTACAAATATTTATTTTTTTAACTCTATCTCACACATGTCAAGCTGATTTGAGAGTATTATAGGGGTTTCTGGTCAGCTTTTTTTTTTTGTTGTTTTTTTAATTTATATTTTTTTTTGTTTTTATTTAGTTTGTTAGTTTGTTCCACCTGAAAGAAAAGCCCCAATGGATAATCAAAGAGGAGTGGACTTCTATTTGTCCAGCCTGTGATTACATATCGTGTATCTGTGGGAGGAAGAGAAGAAGAGGAGGGAGGGAAAGCCAGGCTTTTGAAGGACAATTTTGTTAAATTTAAAAACACAATGTTTTATTGTTCCAACAACATAATTTAAAAGATTAGGAGCTATGTCTCTATAAATGAATCCTAGGCTAACATATTACCACTAGTTTCAAAAAAAATATATAGTTTAGTATCATACTAGGTTAGACTGCAGCTCACCCACATACCACAACGAAAATATACAATATGAGAAGACAACACTTTATCTTCCCCTGCTGAATCACTGTCATTTACTAAGACAGGCAGAGATGTCAAAATTATTTTGCATGGAATAAACATTTCAAGCTTCTATCAAACCGTCCACTCCACTCGGACATCTGGAAACACCAGCAGTATGTCCAAATTGATATCAAATCACTATCAAATCACATACAAGTAGCAATTCGGTATCACAAGGCTCTTAATGCGTTAAACAGTCCCAGCAATAATACTAAGTCTTCCCTTACCCCTGAGGAAACCCAGTATGGGCAAAACGCGTCGGGTGGAACACCTTACCGCCATCGTTAACCTAGTATGATACTAAACCATATTGCTATTTTTTTGCAAAACTGGTGGTTATATGTTAGCCTAGAATACATTTTTAGAGACACAGTTCTTAGTCTTTTAAATTATGTTGTTGGATCAACAAAATTTTGTGTTTTTAAATTTAACTCTGGTTGCCCACCAAAAGCCTGGCTTTCCCTCTTCTTCTTCTCTTCCTCCCACAGATACATGATTTGTTTTTATTTAGTTATATAAGCTGATCATTTGCGTACATATTTTTTTTTAGTTATAATTTTGTATACAGTCTTTACTTTTCATACATCTCAATGTGTTTATTGGAATTGTAATAAATAACAAAGAGTAAAACATTCTATTCAAGGTACAAGCGGCACCATAGGTTATTAGGAGTAGATCAAACTTTTAGCAGAAAGAATATAAATCACAAAGAACTCCAGCAATAAGTACAAACTCCCCCTGATAATCAAGACAAGGGTGGTAAATACACAATTATAGGAATTATAGGAAATTAATTAAATACACAATAGGCTCACTATATCCATTTGCTGGGGGTAGAGAGAGATCAATAGAATGGTTCGGAATGAAAGGAGAAAAAACAAACAGTCTTCATTGTTTAAATTACCTTTTAATAAAGGATGGTTTCATGATCATTAGGACTACAGGTAGCTGAATAACTGAACCACAACTGTCTCTGTTAGAAGTAAGGGGGGGTTGCAGTCTGTGTAGGCTGATCCTGTTGCTTTATGTATAAGGGCAATTAAAATGCTTTACCCTATGTAAATCTACCATGTATTGGGTAAAACAGTAGATAACCCTAATGCTGATCAGGATTCCCATCCATCTACATGCAGCTGCTTCTTGAAAATCCCAACCTTGCCTGGGCTGCTATGATGCATAGCTCAGATTATTCACAAATACAGTGAATATACAGCTAATACATCAGTTTTAAAAATGGTTTAAAATGCTTATTTATGGTGACAAATCCCTGGAAATATTTTAAGCCAATTTTAGGGACAATATGGTCCCATATACCTTGTTTGTCCCATATACCTTTTTCAATCTGTCTTTCCTTTTGTAAATATTCCCTGGCCTCAAATAGGACCAACAGTAGCAAAAAATGGTGCCTAGGCAAGCACTGGCTTCCTCCTTTTATTTATTCCTCTCCGTCCCTTACTAGTCATAGGAGATAAAATAACACCCTGACAAGCAATCTCTGACCATGGTTTGTAAAATGTAACACTATCAAATTTATAAGAATTTATTTATTATTATAAGAATTTACCAATAAGCTGTACAGAGGGATGGGAGATGGCTACAAGTAAATTAATTACAGAGTCCTGTGACCCCTCTGAGTTACCTTTGCATTCATTTTTTTGCAGCTCCATTGCTGAGTTTAGTTGCCTGTGCCTAAAGATAAAGCTGGTATAAAAAAGACATAAATCATTTGTTAGTGAAACAATTCCTGTACAATTTATTAGAAATATATAGCTAATCAGCAAAAATATTTTCAGACAGTACAAGATTGAAAGGCCTCAGTATAAACCAGTTCATTATTATTATATAGTATTTATTTAGTACCAACATACTCCGCAGCGCTGCACAAAGTCTTGTCACTAGCTGTCCCTTAAAGGAGCTCACAATCTAATGTCCCTACCATAGTCATATGTCTTTAATACAATTTTGGGGGTAAGCCTATTGACCTAACTGCATGTTTTTGGGATGTTGGAAGAAAATGGAGCACCCGGAGAAAACCCGCACAAACACGAGCAGAACTTGCAAACTCCATGCAGATAGTGTCCTGGCCGGGATTCGAACCTTGAAGTTAGAGCTGCAAAGGCCAGAGTGTTAACCACAGAGCCACTGTGGAACTTTAATTGTAAAGCCGCATACACACGTGCAATTATTGTCATTGGAAAGGATCTTTCACAATTCTTTCCAACGACTATTACTGCACGATGCATGAACGAGTGCTGTACATACATCACCGTTCTGCTCCATAGAGAGGGGATGGGGAGAATGACGGTGTGGCACCCTGCTGTGCGCTCTCCCCTTCCCCTGCATCGTTTTTCGTCCATCGCCCGTGGATGTGCAAGGACGGTCATTTGGACAATGGACAACTGGCGCTGTACACACACCAGATTCTTTTCTGATATCGTCCCTGAGCCGATTATCAAGTGAGAACCATTGGACATGTGTACTCAGCTTAACTCATGAACAATAATGTATTATCAGCATCAGATCACGTGGTCCATACCTGCAGCCTAACAATGAGAATTCTGACTGTTTGCTAAAGGGGTGAGCTACAAGTCATCAGATATCTACTCCATGTATACAAAGCACTGAAGGGAGAAGTGGGGTTTCTTTCCAGTGCAAAGTCTAAAGAGAAATCCAAACACAGAGAGAAAAAATTGAGGACAAGCAGAGAAAACATGGAAAAGAAATAATAAAAAAAGGTGAAGGAAAAGAAGAGCAACATTTTGGGATGAGAAGGTGGATACTCTTTTGGTGAGTAATTTAGGAGGAAATTACTTTAATATATGACATATGCATGTCTCAATTTTGTTCATCACAATACATCAGAGTTGATAGGGAAGACAAAATTAAATGATTTTTGTTTGTTTTATGGGGGACAAATTGGATTTTAAATGAAGGTTATGGAAGCAGCTTTCGACTATTTTAGTCCTGTTTTCATTATCTTTCTTTTTTATATGTTAAATATAATATAATAAGAAAAGGTAACACAAGATATACAGAGAATACCGAAGTTAAACTAACTAAATTATTCTAAATACAGTCTCAAAAAATCCTGCACTTTAAAAATTTCTTTTTTCAAGCAAATGTGGACTCATTGTATGCAATTGAGCATTTCTGCAACAATGAAATTTGTTACCCACACCATGATTTGGGAGAAGCAATAATGGAAGACAGGGATATCTTGAATTTCTAAGTAGGTGTATACAGCTTGCAGTTGTTTGTGGAATTATGGGCATCCCTTGCTTAGGGGGATAAAGAAAATTAAGGTGAATAGCAAAATATGCAGAGAATGAATCTTTTCTACACCTTGATTCAACTCTCCAACTAAACATTAAACAGTTGGACTTGAAAAAATTTCAAATATGATTATTCATATTCAGCATTAACAGCATTTAGTTTTTGTATGGTCAAAGTTAAGCTTTAACTGCTTTGTTGGCTAGACAAATGATTTATATTGATCTGACAATCAAGAAGGACAAGATACATAAAACCATGATAAGTCAATGTCAGCACATCTGTTCACGGAGCTAGTCACACGTCTATTCATTGTCTGCTTTCCTTGTAAACACATCACATGCTTGCTTTATGAGTTTTATGAGAATTCAAATCAATTATTCAATGACATTCCTGCTCTGAAATAAATAGTAAAGTAAATCAGCTATTCATAAAAATTGTGCCGTCATATGCAGTCAGCAGGTCCATGCATAGGTCATACTGCCTAATTCAGAAACTCCTTAATTGGGGGAGAGTCAGATCACATGACCAGGTTCTCCTCCTTTTTTTTAATATTATTGCCTTAAATTTTGTTTTACTTTTTTTTCCAATTTTTGTTAAATCACATAAATATATTAAGGACTTTTTTTTTTGGCATGAGCACAAGTGTAGGGTAGATTAAAGGAACTTCTGTAAACATCTTCATTTTGACTATTCCATTGTCTTGACAATGCATTTTTTCCCGAGATCCAGCTTTTTACATTTCAAGATGTAGTAATATTGGGTATTAGAAAATCATAGGCTAAACCTTTACCTTTTCAACAAGGGGAACACATAAGAAGGTGCAAAGTGAGCCGCTGCTGAGGGCCCTGGACGCTCCGCATCCAACAGGGACCCCCACAGGGGCCCACTGTTAGCTATTTCCACTACTGTCTCCAACCCTGAAACCCCTTTAGAAAACCCAGATATTTCTAAATATGATGTACAAGTGATGTTTCTAACCCTCAGAATTCACTGCTAATCAAGGCTGTGCCCTATCTTGTGGGCCCTGGGTAGAGTTTATTAGAAAGTTAGTATTTGCATAAGATAGCTGTGGATCAGGTGGCAGATACCCGTGTAAAGGAAATCCTCTGGACCCGTGTTTATGAGCATTTGTTTATGTCAGAAGAGTTTTGCATTCCTGTACAAGTCTATGAAAATTCAAAACCTGCCTAAAGCAGAAGTAAACCCAAAACTAACCCAAAATAAAAAAATCACACCTATCTTCATTCCCCCCATCAGTCTATCCATCGGAAGGTTCCTTCCATCGGGTCCCGCATCGTCCTGGTATCTGCCTTTGGGCTGGCAGAGAAAGCGCCAGGCGCCACCATCTTCTCCTCTCTTCTTCAGTGTTCTTCTTCCTGCTTCACCCGATCTCTCATTGCGCAGGTGCAAGATTGAGTAACCTAGTATTTAAAAAAACAATGCCGATCTCACTGCGCATGCGTGATTTTATCAATTTTTTCCCTATTAATGAAAGGGCTTCTAATGCGCATGCCTGAGATGCTCTACCCTTTCATGTAAAGTGAAAACTCTGAGTTTGGGTATGCTTTAAAAGAAATTATAATGTATTTTATATTATAGTAATATTAACATATAATAAAATAATTGTTTGCAGGTGTTTTTTCACTATGTTTGACATATGGTTAGAATGCACCCCAAAAACAGGTCATTATAATCCAAATGTTTTTTCTTTTGGGTAGCCCACATGATATTTTACAGGTTGTGTTTAACCTGCTTTGCTTTGTGCTGCTTTTCTTCTGACAAAGATTTGATTTAAAATCAGAACAAGTATTTTTATTTCTAGACAAGAGTCTGCACAACTGTGCAAGACAGTAAGGTTGAAGTTTTATTGTTAGGAGGCAGATTAGGGTTAGAGGGAAAGGTAGTTTAAGTGTTACAGAATGGTAAATGATAGGAGCAGATGATAGCTAGTAGGTTCTTATGTTATAATATGGATTTCATTAGTGTCTTTTCCAACCCATGCCAGAAGAGGGTTGGAAATGCTTTGGGAAACCCAATGCTTGGTTGCCAAGAGTTCTCACAGCCTCAAACAGATATTTATAACAAAGCACTCCTCTTATTACAACAGATGACAGTGAAAGTGAGACGATGGCTCTGTGATATTCAGGCCCGGAGCACCATGTTCTGAAAAAGTTTAACCTAAGAATTGCAACAGGTTTTTTAATAAGTAAAGTTCTTTCTAAGGGCTTTTATCACAGGAAGTCAATTGTAATCTTTGTTAACGCAAACTCATCTACAAACTAAAGCTACGTACACACTTCCAATTATTATCGTTGGAAAACGAACGACGAACGATCCTGCACGATATCTACGAACGATCGTATAGTACCGATCCTGCACATAGAGATAACGACACGATCGTTCGTAGATATTGTACACACAATAGATACGATCGTTTGAGCGATAGAGGAACTATGTGCACGACAGGAAAGTGAACGAACGTTCGTTCATTACGCATGCTCAGACCATGGACGATCAACGAACGATCGTACACACGAACGATGTTCAACGATCGTCGTCCAATCCGATCCGTCGTTTCCAACGACTTTCCTCGTTCGTCGGCGTCGTTGGTTACTTTTTTTACGAACGATTTTTGCCCAATCGATCGTTCGTCGTTCGTTTTGAACGATAAAAATTGGAAGTGTGTACGCACCTTTAGTTGCCTCAATACCAGATAGAAAAGATCTATTCTGATAAAGATGCTGTTGTACTTAATATAGAAATCACTCTCATGTCACTCTGAAATCTCTAAGTATCTCTCAGTATCTTGGATGCCTGCACAGGACTGAATGTGAACTATGTAGACTGACAACCTGAAAAATTCAACAGTAATGCAATAAGTAAACATTGTGTCTTCAGGTTAACACATTTTCTGAAATTTATTGCCATGCTGCAGAGATGCGGGCAGGATCGAGGTGGTGGAATCAGAAGTTGGAAAACACGGGTCTTCTTAGAAAGCACATTACATGCTTAAAGCTTAATCCTGGAGAAGAAAGTGAAAACAAGAGGCATGTGTGTTCTGACTTGAATTTTGGTCTGTGCTAAAATCTAGTATGAAGCTTTGACCATACAGGAGATTCCTTATTTTAGGACTTCTGTTTTGTTCTCTGTGCTTTGCTCTCTGCCAGTGGACATTGAGGATGGTAAGGGTAATAATACCTATTGCAATGCTGCGTTGAACGCCATTCACCAGCCCAAAGCCCTGAAGCTACCAGATATATAGAGAAGGCATCTGCACATACCTGCAGCAGCCAGTGTTGTCCCATCAGTGTCCCAATGCTAAGTAAAGGCAAAGATTTGGGTCAAAAGCAGAACTAAAGCCAAAGATTTGACAAATTGCAACCAGGCAGGTCCTTCATTTCAGAAGGGACAGGTGATGTCCATTATGAAATAATATAACTGACCTGCCTGATCACAACTTTTTAATTACACTCACCTGTTATTCAGTGCAGATGCTACCATCTTCACCAGATATTCTCATGGAGTCAGGTATTCAACCATCTGGCATGGCAAGGATGATTTAACTCTCACATGGGAGTTTGTTATGTCCCGGCAGCCGTAGAGAGCTGGGTATTCTGAGATTCCTTGCTGAGCTATGTATGCATTTGTTTCAGGAGGATAGACAAAAGGTAGATTTTGGTTACCACTTAGGGATAATTAACTTATTGTTCTCAATCACATGACCAGTCCCTACGTTTTGAGTTCCATTTTGTAAAATGGACTTGGCTCAAACATCCTTTTTACATTGCAAGATCATTGGTGTGATTGATAGAACACTTTTGTTGCGCAGGCCAACATTTTCATTGCACTGTAATTGCATAGCCGAGGCTATATTAGTACAAGGAAAGATATCAAAGGGCATCTCTTCCCGTTCCTAGACCATCAGTATAAAAAAAATTAAGTGTAACCCAGTAATCAGAGACCAGAGCAGACAAAAGGTGCTGAGGGTGAATGTTGGTAGTGCGGATGATTTCTTATTGGATTATTTCAGAAGATGAAAGTCATAGGAAATCTCTCCAATGGGAAAATCAAACTCACTTTCTGTAGAGGGGTTAGGACTTCTGACAATGATTTCTGCACCCCTGAAATTTGCACCATTTATCTTGCATTGTCATCATTTTTGGTCACATTCCCTCTCTTTTTGTACACTAATAAAAGTTATTCATACACAAAGTCATAAAAGCGTATCTAAACCTAAGAGAAAAAATATATTTTATTATATTGTATCTTATATTAACATATGAGATTACCAGTCCTTATATGTGGTCTTTTTTTCTTTTCCTACCATTTTCCTGAGGATCCAGCTAATGACACATTAGCATTATGTTGTATTCTTGCTTTATTCTGCTATGCTACAGAAATGGGCCAGACTCTTTGTGCCTGATTTATTAAAGCTTTTCAAGGCTGGAAAGAATACACTTTCATCAGTAAAGCTGGGTGATCCAGCAAACCAGGAATGAATCTGGTCCAGGATTCAAAACATTTGCTAGCAAATGACTTTGAAGAAATACATTCCAGGTTTGCTGGATAACCCAGCTTCACTGTTTAAAGTGTATCCTCTCCATCAAGGCTAGGGCTGCTCCATCTCAGGTAGGACCTCTCTATACTGGTTGTTACCTTTCCACCCTGGCTGTGACCCCAACATCCAATTTACCATTTCTTTTATGGTCATTCCTGGTCACCTCCCTCCATTCTGGATGACCCCTCCAACCTGACAAGGATCCTCCATGCTGTTGGTGATCTCAAAGTTCTGCTTGTGACCTCCAGCCTGGTGGTGACCTCCTCTATCCTGCTTCCATCTTGGCTATTATACCTCCATCCCTTCTGGTTTATCCTGGAGAGCTAGCAGGGGTATTAGAAAGAGCCAGGAATACCTTCTGTTGCAGTGGTATGTAATTCTCTCCATCGTGACTGACCCCTCCAACCTGGGTACGATCTATCTATCTATCTATCCTAGTTGTGACCTTCATCTTGTTTGAGCTTCTACATCTTGGCTATGATACCTCTATCCATTCTGGCTGATCTGTCCCATCCAGGAGAGCTTGCAGGAAGTCCTGAGAGAGTCAGGAATACCTTTTGATGTAGTATGTAAGTCTCTCCATCATCTGACCCCTCTATCCTGGTTGTTATTATCTACTTTTCAATGATATGGAATTATGAATGTAATCGGCCCAGGTATGGCTCTATCTATGGAGTATGTCATGGTTGTCAACCAGGTTGAACTTCTAACATGGCTGTCTTTGTTCAACTCCTCTACATGGTGAATTGTTGAGATTGGTAGTTTACACTTAAAATAAAAAGGATGCTCATGCGTTCATGGGAATCGGCAAACAAGCTACATTTCTAGCAAGCTCAGTATGAATTTTCTCTGCTTGCTATTAATGTTCTTAGCCTCCAAAAATATGAATGCATCCATCACCTAAACTGAAGATTGATAAGCTGCAATACATTACATTTCTTATCTGCAGCTCACATTGTACGAAATATTTCAAATGGGACAGTACGAATTCTTTATTCAAAAAGAGACTTAGTATGTTTCTTAGATATTAGCAAACTTTAATTGTTGGGCTAAGGTGCCTAAGGTCCATAAGGGCACCAGTTTAAGGACCAAGCCAAAAGGACCATAAAAACCCTGAAAATGATCTCAATCATGTGATCTTGTGAGGAATCCATGCTAACTTCTTTTCTTTGGGTGTTCAACTGGGAAAATTTCCCTTTACTAAGCATAAAAAGCAAACACAGCTAAAAAATGAGAAAAGATCTTTATCTGGTAAGTGTAAATCCCATCGGACCAAAACAGGATTTCTATTGGAACAATTCCAATGACCTCCTTGTTTTATGACTATTAAAACATTTGGATATCTCGCTACTTACTTCATGAAAGTCAAAGGTGACCAGGACATATAGAAAAGCTGAACCTCCCTAGTATGGACACAAAATTGACAGAGATTCTAACCTTCTACGTTCTAAAAAATCACTTTGAAGAAATAGTTTATGCTTCACATACACTTAAATTAAACTCCTATGTGCGTCTAGTGACTCTACACCTGTTTCTCGCATTTTTGTAAAATATGTGGTTTTGCAGACTTCAAGACAGATCATATTACTCCAACACAAAAAAATCGTTTAGTTTTATCATTTGCTGTACAAATAGCTATAAGGCCACTCCTCAGTGCATTGAACATATCTGAATAATACCAAAAGCCGGGGCTCAAGAAGGACCAAAGTGAGGACGGTAGCAGCTGAGCAGTAAGTATCGTCCATGTGTCTAACTTTTGTGTTACAGAGGTCATTCCAAAAAACGAGGTATGCAACATGTATGTATGTGTTATGTATTTAATAAGTAAGATGTAATGTCTAGGATGCATTTACTAATAGCAACTAGAAATCTCATAACCTTCTGTTCTCTAAAAAAATTCTGATTGGTTGTTAGGAATTATTGTACCTTGTGGACAAAATAATTTAGGAAATTAGGAGGATTACGGAGATTAAGAAACATTTTGGAAAAAATGCATGCCACAGCAACTTTTTTCACCACTTCTGAATGGACATTTTAGGGACATGGGGTAATATAGAGGGGTAGGCTGGACGATTTATTACATAAGGGTGCTGTGCTATAGAAGAACACTTGTCCGAAAGGTTGTTTTGTACATTGGAAGACAAAATATTTGTTAAGATTGTAAAACCAGAAAGGGGTCTTTAGCATTTGGGTTTATTTATACTAAGCATGGGTCATGTTGGGATGCTTCTTCTCATTACATAGACACCGCTTGTATTTAAATCAGATGGGACACATGCTCTAATGATGTTTCTGGTTAATTTGAGATGGGTGTCAGGCAATTAATACTTTTTCTTCTCACTACAAAGTAAATCTCTTTTTTCCCTCTCGACACCATATAGACTTGATGTAGATAAGGGGTGTCAACATCTGACACCATTTCCATCCTTTGGCCAAAATAGAGACCCCCGTATCACAACATATAGACTTGATGTAAATGGGGGTCATTATTTGATACAATTTCTATACTATGAACCATTGGATAGACCTCCATGTCAGGGGGTCCATTACCCATGGTTGGACATGGGTTGATATTTTAAACTATTGGTATCACAATTTACGAATACATGCCTGAGGAGCTATTACGGTTTATAATACAATAATTCAGAAGTGATAAATGAGCCCTTACTAAAAGCTTTTAATTTCCCTCAATTAATCCATAAAAATAATTTGTTCAATTGCCATGCAAATATAAATCAATCTTGAAACCCAAACGTGAAATATTCTGCACCATGGATCATTTTGGAGACATGCTTTTTATGCTTGTCTATGGTGGGTGTCAGAATGGAATATCCAGTCGCTGTCCTTCCCTAGAAGAATAAATCCAAAAACATTCAGCTTTGAGTTCTACAGGGTTCAAAGCCCAGACACACTGGCCGGGGTAGAAGCTAAGGGCCCAATAGACCCTTAATGTTTCCTTAATTCATTTTCTGCACTATGCGGGTCATCTGCATATCAATGGCATCAAGTTCAAGGAGTGCTTCAAAACCAAAAGTTTCACTTGCTACTTGCATATTAAAGTATACGAATACTCATATTGAATATTTTATATTTACCAAACAATTAGAAAAAAATCCCTAACCATGACAAGAAAAATAAATATACAAACCACACTTTATACTTCAGCTTATATTTAGATATGTAGCCCTTGGAAGTATTTAAACAGAGGTGAGACTCCCAGTGTAGTAAGCTGTGCTGGGGAATGCTATGCATTCAATATTTGAATAATATAAAATTTCATGTCTTATGTATTGAATATAATTGATCATTGTCAGGGTTAATCAGGCATTGTCCATCCTTGGCTGGTCACGCCATGAAATTGTAGCCATGATTTTCTGTTGTAATGACATCAGATCTTATTCATCCACGGATTTCAAGGCAACAATATTAACACTACTGTGATAAAAGTTAATTTTCTTTATGTAAAAATCATAGAGGCATTAAAGGTTCGAATGACCCCCCAATGTCCTTTTTCTAGGAGATGGTGTTCATTGTACCCTGGCAAACATTTCCAAAACAAAGGCGCTAAAAAAAGTTTATGTAATGTTATCTACATTGTTCAATACTCAACAGCGTAATAAAAGACCCAACATATGATATCAGCCAAGTGTGGGAGCTTGGCTTTGCTCCATGCTTTTATATATACAACCTGTCCAGCCGTGAATTGCTGGGGGAATTAAAGGGAGTGTAGGTCCAGGCAAACCTTTGCCAACTTTAGTATTGTCATCAAATTGCGGAGGAAGGGTGACACGTAAGGACTAAAGGAGAAAAATAATTTTCAACAAGTATGTAATTTTTTCAAATACTCCTGATAATATTGTGTTTTTTCTCAGAGAACCCCCTCAGTCATTTTTTGGGGGCAATTCTATGTAAGTGGGTCCATAACCTCTCCACCCACCAATTACAGACTTTGCAAATAACTAAATAAAAGTTGGTGACCATATTTTCATATAAAAAGTTATTATAATTTTTGTGATAACTTTCTTAATTTTGCTTGTTTCTTTTGTTCATTAAATCCAGAATCATGGAATCAAACACTGCTTTTCATTCTAGTTTTACAACACCTTCTTAAGTTGTTGTCCACCCTTAGTTTATTAATTCCTGACACATGCAGGGGAAGCCAGAATTGCTCAGTATCTTGGCAAGAAGAGCTGAGCTACACATGCATAAAATATCACAGTATCATCAACAAAAAACGGCCTAATGAAAATTCTTTCTCCTGGGTTGATGTTTGATGAAATGTGAGTATAAACACCTTTCAAATTCTACTAAATGTGGCCCCAACTAGAGACTATCTTAAATTAAGATGAAGTTTCTAATTTGCAAACTAGGACAGGAGGGGCAGTCTGGATGTTTGGTAGATATCAGGATGCAAAGATCTACAAACAAAATCTAAAACTCTGTCCAAACACAAGGGATGCACTAATACAGCTATATATATGCAAAGGATATAGGCACTTTAGGGGCAAAGGAACATATTTTGAGTAATATTTGTCCATAACACAAAAATCCTGGGTAGTGGAGTGCAAAAACTTCCATTGTGGTTACTCTGGCATATGTGTTGGCGTGCAATTTAAAATTATTGCACTTACGTTTGAACACCTGGAACACCTTAACAGCCCAATTACTGGAGAGGAGGTCTCGCAGGTTATCTCTCACCTCCCTTCACATAAGGCCCTAGGCCCTGACGGGTTACCTTACTTATATTACAAAACCTTTTTGCCACACTTGCTCCCCTATTTAGTGGATTTATTTAATGACTTTTTACAAGGTAAAGCTATCGCCTTCCATGTCATGCTCCCATATCACTGTTATTCTCAAACCAGGTAAAGATCCTCTAGAGTGTACTAATTATAGACCTATTGCATTGCTAAATTCGGACCTTAAAATGTATTCTAAAATTCTAGCTAATAGGCTCTCCAAATATATGCCATACCTAGTGCACAGGGACCAAGCTGGCTTTATCCCATTTCGTCATGCTAGTGATAATACTCGCAGAGTAATCAATATTATTGATATTCTCAAAAAAAACGCAAGCTGTCTTCACTGATACTCAGCTTGGATGCGGAGAAAGCGTTTGATAGACTTAGCTGGCCATTTATGCTCCCCACACTGTCCAAAATGGGGTTCTCTGGATTGTTCCTGGGCGCCATACGTTCCCTCTACTCTTGTCCATCAGCATCAATCAAACTACCTCATGCCTCATCGGCGCAATTTCCAATTAAAAATGGTACGCGGCAGGGGTGTCCCTTATCCCCCCTGCTATTTGCGCTTAGTATCGAACCACTTGCTGAGAAGATCCGAGCCAATATCAATATTCAAGGAGTACTAGTGAAGGGCTCCTCCTACAAAATCTCTTTATATGCAGATGATGTACTTTTAACATTGACGCAGCCTCTTACCTCCCTCCCGAACTTATGGGCTGAATTGCACACCTTTGGTACTGCCTCAGGCTATAAAGTGAACTCCTCCAAAATGGAGGCCTTACCACTACACATGCCACCCTCACAACTGTTGGCGCTACAAGGTAGTTCTTCCTTTTTATGGCGGGACTGCTCCCTTAATTATTTGGGCACTCAAATTGCAGCCACATATGGCCAATTGTATGCTCGTAACTTTCCCCCGCTGTTTCAGGAGATATATAATTACCTGAACAAATGGAAGGGGCATTCTCTGTCTCTTATGGGCCGTATAGCATCTGTGAAGATGATGCTATTACCCAAGCTACTTGAGACCCTTCCGGTCAGGGTTCCGGTTTTGACCCTGAAAAAGCTACAGGCTGACTTTTTGAATTTTATTTGGGCATATAGGAGACATAGACTGCCCAAGACAGTGGTTTCAGGGTTCCGGTTTTGACCCTGAAAAAGCTACAGGCTGACTTTTTGAATTTTATTTGGGCATATAGGAGACATAGACTGCCCAAGACAGTGGTTTATCTCAGATGTGATAGTCTTATTTTGCTCCCCTCCTTTTGTTATAAAGAAAATCGCCTCAGAATCCCCTTTTCCCTTTTCCTCCCTCCCCATTTTTGATGTTATGTCCTGTATACAGGAATTTACTGGTTTGTCATGTTTATTGCTGGAAACCACATTGCATCATTTGCACTCCACTATTGCTATTTTTTCTTGTAGCTTTTATGTATGTATATGTGTATATTCTTGTTTCCTACGTTATGCCCTTATGGTTTTGGTAATATGTTGCTAATGCTCCTGTATGCTGTGTTCTTGTCCATGTTCTTTTTGTTTTGTTTCTTTTGTTGTATTTGTAAAAAAATGTTTCAATAAAAACTCAGTTTCATAAAATTATTGCACTTTGCTGAAATTTGTGCACCACCATACATTGTGGGTATTTATTTATTTTTTTACCATGCTGCAACTACAGCTGCTAGCAAATATTATTTATTGTTTTGCATAGCAGTGTCATCACAGCATTTTGCTTCCAGTTGGTCAGTGACAGTAGCAAATGATTGCAGTTCATCATGCAATGTAAAATGTAAAAAAATGATCACAGAGCATGGGTATAGATAGAAAGGGGTCTTGATAATTTGCAATTTTGCAGGTTGATGGACTGAAAACGGTTTGAATTTTTTTTTTGCTTAAAGTGTATCTAAAGCTTTTGGTATGGATAAAAAAACTGTTATAGCCTCTGTAGAAGAGTAACTTTGATCCCTTTGACTCCTATAGATTTAGAGAGCCCCAAGGAGAAGGTTGTTTTGATATGTTTTGGTCTTTTTTGGCACTTTTTTTGCTTGTCCTCTGTGGCTTTTGTCCCCTTGCTGCTTTGGTTGTCATCATGGGGTGTAGAGGAAAGAAGAAGAAAGATTAAATAGAAACTGGATCTTAATAAAGTGGGAGGACAAGGCTAGAAGTCAAAGGAAGCCATAGCTGGTGGCCTTGGGGAGTAGGAAAAAGGACAGTGTAAGAGTTAAGTGGCTTGCCGTTGGGCATTCCAGAGAAAGCTCATGTAGGTGTAAGTGTATTGTGTCACTGTGAATGTGTGGTGTATGTGTGTAATTACCACTAGGGGTAGGGGACTCAGGGCCCAAAGAGTGCACAATAGCTGCAGCAGCAGTTTCATCCAGTACCCTGAGTGTCCTCCCTTTTTTCTGGTCCCCATCCAATGTTTTAATGGGGGCCTGCTGATTTCTCGTTTCACTTTGGTTTACCAGTTTGGAACTATGATGATTGTAACAGACAAATATTAAAAAAATTGTTTAACTCGTAGTACATTTTATTACTTTGTATTATTTATTCTTAAAATGATTTTTGTAATTACAATACAACTGACTAAATTGATGTTAATAGGAGTCATGGTGTCTAATTATGTTGACAAATTTTAACTTTTTTTATTCCAAATTTGTGTTTTCCAGTGACTCCTTGGAACACAATAATGGATCAGAGTGTGACTCCAGGTTGGGACTTAAGCGCTGCAGTCTCGCAAAAGTACATTGATAACCCTGCCAACACAACCACTTACCTGAGCCCTGACGAAACTAACGCTGGCTGGTATATTATAGTAGTGATCGGGTTCTTCGCCTTTATCATCATCTCTTCCATGGTGGTCAACCAGATCAATGCAGATCCGGAAGAGGAAGACAACTTTGTGGAATTCTTGATCACTCAGTCAGACAAGAAAAAAAACTCCACTAAACTATTTAAGAAGAATCCACTTGGTTACGTAAACAAGGGTTTTTCTGAGACAGTTGTGAGCAATCAGAATAATGAACATCAAAAAGAACATGTCAACCAACCAAAACAAACACAAAGGCATACTAAAGCATTGGCATCAGGAGCGGCATCAGCACCCAACCAGTCATTGGAAGCAGTTATATGCATTTCCACAATATCCTAAATGCACATCACTCGAGTACTAAAGCAGCCTTGTATTTTTTGAGGAGTAAAAAGTAAAAATTTTTTTTGTAATCTTTATCAGAAAAAGACAATTATGTTGCTCCTCAAGACGTCAACCTTGGGTTTGCCAAGAACCTGATATAAAATATAAATACATAGTCTGTTGTGAAAGATTGACTTTTCAGAGTTTAGGCTTTCCTTATTTTTGTGTTCTTTTATAGGTTATAGGTTGCCTTATGACACATGGATAGCAACTGGGTCAGTGTTGACTGAGGCTACAGGCTGCTTGTGTGTTGTATGGTGTTGAGAGCACCATGATGGTCAAGGAGAGACTTACATTATTTCTTGTTTGTAATGGCCAGATGTGTCTATGTTGGAGATATTGGCCACCTAAAGTGTTTCCTCCAGCGTGGAGAAGTGCTGATGTCTTCCTGATGCTCTTCCAGACTTTTGCCTAATTCCAGGTTGGTGTCTACCATGAACCAAACTTATTTTGGAGAAAGTGAACCACTCAACCCACAAGGGTTCTCGGTTTTGAAATAAGAAGCCAACCCCAACCAGTTTGTTAAAAAAAAAAACAAAAAATAAATAAATAAAAATAATTACCAAATGCTTTTGCATTTTTTTCATTTCTTCTTGCATCTCAGGGTTTCTGATGTCCTGTAGTGTCCTTGCAGACACATCACAATTATCAGGGCTGGTTTCATTATGGTGAAAGTATGAACTTTACCGGCCACTTATATGAGACTTTGTGACAGTAACCAGAATAAAGCCTGACCTCATGGTAGGAACCCCAGATAATAATTTAATTTAGGGCTGCTGATTAACAAATATTGGAAAATACTTTTGAAAAGGAAATGGTATATGAGCGTATAGATTGGATTCACATATAGATCTTTTTTATACACTGAACTCCAAGCAGATATAAAATGCACACATTGCACCAGTAAATGAAATATATTAAAAGCTAGTATTAGAAGTACATGAGTTTGATCCTGTATCAGCTTCTTGGAGTCTAAATAAGCAGAATCTGTTCTTGCGACAGCTAAGGGATTTCACCTCACTTTGAGGAGTTTACTTCTGATTTGTTGTGTCTACGCAGATGTTTTATTCTTTTCTTTAACCAAAACTGAAATTAAAAAATTAAAAAAAGCTTCGGATTCAGCATTTTAAGGATTCCCCTAAACCTACCTTTCGGACCTCACAGTCCACTAAATTCATAATTTTAAATCCCACGAACCATTCATATAAAAAATATAATTACATTTGTAAAATATTGATCTTCCTAATGGTGCTGACAAGGACTGTGGCGGCTCTGATTCATTGATCAGCTCACGGTTAGGTGAGGTATTACTATTGTTACTATTATCATTAGTTGCATTATCTTTGGTATTACTGAAGAAATGCTAAATAATTGTGGCTTTTTCTCATTCATTATGGGTTTATTTCATTCCAATCTAAGACCAAACAAGAAATGATAGTTATCAAAGTCAAACTATGTGATGCCATTAAATATAACAGGTAAAGAAAATACACAACTAAGGTCCTACTTACCTAAAAGATCATTTGAGAAATAAAGTAAAACAATTGGATGAGAATCAGTATTGGCGGAGCGGGGTGACTGTTGTAATGGTGGAAACAATTTTGAAGCATACGGTCGGCAATGGTTGCCTCATACATCTTAACACTACACTGACGTCACGCTGCACCTCCCTTTTTCTGTCTCTAGTTGTGAATTTAGTGCAATATAAAGGCGAAAATTCATTCATAATATAAGAACTTATTAGAATATTGTTTTTGTTTTAATAATAATAAAACATAACAATTGCAAATAATGTCCTAATTTTTCTGTGGACTACCAACGTTTTCTTGCGGACCACCACTGCCCCAGTCCATTTTGCCAGAGATGCTTGGTATTGCAAACAGAGATTTTCAATTTGTTGGGCAATGTCTATAAAACTAGGCTTATCCTTTCCAAATTGGAAGACGGAAGAAATTGGTTATCTGCTTTCAGCCAGAAGGTGCCAATCCCTACAGAAGATGGATCTATTGCCTTCCCAACTGCCCCAGGCTATCTAAAGCATAAAGCAGCTACTGACACCTTGTGGTCAGATTGAAATATACATCTCTAAGCAGAAAATCAGATGCAGAGGGCTGAAAACTGTCAATTCCTGCTCATCACTATATTAGTTTTGTTGTTTACCTTCGTGCAACGCATGGAACTGTGCACCATACATTTAAGGCATTTGAGGAAAAAAGATGCAGATTTTTTTTTGCTGTCTGTGTTATAGGCTCCAATATCCCTACACCCAAAACATGTGTTGCTTTTTGTTGCCACTAATGCATTGCATTATTGCAAATGTTTCTATATACAAAATCAATGCATAACAACACACAAGACTGTGATTGTGCACTGGGTGCCATAGAACTCTATTGGCAAGCTAAAAGCACCTTATGTGTATTCCTGTGGGGTGCCCTTTTAAAAAAACCACATGCACTATATTTCTGTGTCATGTACTGTGTCGGGCAGATCATTCATATGAATAGGTTGTATAATGTAGCACAAAAATATGCATGTATATGGGAATGTTTCCTTAGATTCATTTGAATTGCTTGTACACAGTCTCTGCTTGGCTGAACCATCACTGTCCAGTATCTGGAATGGTGATCTATGTATATCTAGAAGGGTGAAGGACAAGTCTGCATGGCTTTCTGATATATACATATATATTTATTTTTTTATAAACTTGATATGACTAGTCTTTAAAATAAATTCCTTGTATCTTTTTACACATTGTGCACAAGCATTATGGGAGAACCCACAGCCCTACCTATTGTGGGAGGAGGTGCAGCCAGATCCCCTTCATAGTGGTAAAGCTGGGGGAGTCCATTGCTCACCTGTGCTGAGATGGAGACACATGTATTCAGAACACAACTACCTCCATTGTGTCATAGTCTTGCACGTATATTGCAAATAATGTGGATTTATGACATCGCTCAAGTTTCTGCTCAGCTTCAGGTGGGTTTTACAAGGATTTCTGTGTGATTATCCAGCACAATATTGGTAATATATTCTCCACATGCAGTAGAAGTTTCCAGCCTTGGGCCTGTTCACTGTGCAGGATCAGACAGGTGGTCATGGTATTTAAAGGAATATTTTGCTAAGCTTTCAGCTGCAGATGTAATTCTGATTTGATGGCTTATACACTTTTTGAATCAGCAAAAAAATTATGCATTGGTTATATATATGTTGGTGCACTAGGCCGTTATTCATTGTTAATGTTACCTAAAATCCACCTTAGTAATATGTTCCTATCCACATGGACACCACATCTCTATCATGTGAGCAAGTCCTAAGGTTATAGTGATGAACACTTATCTTGTAGTACAGTCTCTGCTCACAAGTGTCCAATTTAGGCACCTAGGAGTGGCTACAAGTTTTTTTTATAGGATTTATTAAATCAGATTTTTGAAAACTGCTTTAGTACTGGTCTTTGATTTTTTGGTATTTTGATCTGCACAAGAAATGTAGGGGTATAGGAAACAAGAACACATCATTTATCATTCCACATGTTTTCCAAATGTTTTTTAGTGGTTTAAAAATACAATTTTCAACTGTCCAAAAAGCATTCTCATTCAAGTCTATAGAAGGGGGACAGGGGAAGACAAACCTGAAAATTGCCACACTGCAGCACAACTGTACCACTTGCTAAATGCAAGCAAAAACAGTGATTTTTTAATGATAACCCAGGGTCTTAGTGCTTCTAACGCTTTCTTCCACTGTCTATTGAATATAGCCTTAGATCAGTGTTTCTCAACCAGGGATCCTTCAGAGGTAGCTGGGGCTTCCTAAGAGCAATTTGTGATTCTCAGGTCAGTTTAAGTGACACCAATGATGCATGCATGTGACATGTAGTTCATCTGTATGTGACCTGCTTCCAAGCTGCTTTTGTAGCTCCATTGACTTGTATTGTATTGTCTACCCATTGTATGAGGAGAGAAACTGTTCTGATGCAAATAAAAGCTTTTAGTCCTTCTTCCTACTTGTACATTGTGTTGGAAGTGCATGTGTTATTGCAATGAATATGACATTCATCCTTACCAGTGCACTGCATTGTAACATTCTGCAATGTCCTAGCACAGGTTTTTCAACCAGGGTTCCTCCAGAGGTTGCTAGGGAATGTCCAGTAATATGAGGCATTCTTCCTACTGACCCCCACACTAATGTATAAAGTAAATATAGCAGGGGGTCACTGAAGACCTGAAAATTATTTCTAAGGCTCCCCTCATGCTAAAAAACAAGGTTGAGTAACACTTCCTTTAGGAAATATATGATTTAGCAAAGCTGCACATCCCATTTGCATATTATTTATAGACTGGAGGTATTGGAAGAGTAAACTGTCAGCCTTTATCACTTCTGACGTCCTTTATGCTAGAACAGTGTTACTAAGTGGAAATTATTTGCCCTGTTATGTTTACAGTTGGATTATTTTTCTTAACCCCCAGTCGGAAAAAACATACAATTGTTTGGGACTTTTCAGGCCAACACAATAACAAAGTAAAAGTATTTCACATAAAACCTTTTTTTCAATATAAAGCAAATATCCACAATTTTTACATTAGATCAAAACAGATGAAGTAAGCAGAAACTCCTATGCAAACACCAGAGGATACACTTTCATCAATAAAGCTGGGTGATCTAGCAAACCTGGAATGAATCTTGTCCGGGTTTAAAAACATTTCCTAGGAAATGACTTTGAAGAAATCCCTTCCAGGTTTCCTGGATCACCCAGCCTCATTGATGAAAGTGTATCGTCTTCAGCCTTGGGAGTGGTTTAATAAATTAGGCCCAATATATGTTATTTTTTAATTAGAAAACAAAATTCTTACAGCTAACTAAAAATATTTTTTTTTCTCTTCTCTAGGACAATGTGAATCTCGATTACAACCCCATGGATTGGCCGAATAGAACACAAGGCCGTGCTTCTTCCATAGGATGTTCTACCCAATATCCCAACAACCTTCCTAACAGAACGGCCCATGAATATGGAATGCAGCTGAGCTTTGGGGATAGCCTTTTCATCTTTGGGTTTATTGGCATCTTAATTGTGCTAAAATCGCTTCTGACCAAAATTACCATGGTGGAGAATAGGCCAGAAGACGCTGAACATGTCATGTCCATGTGTGAAACTTCCACAGTATATAAGATTACCATCCAAAGACGCATATCTACGGTCCACAACAACAATGATATCAAAGTCACACCACCAAACTCTCCGGGTCAGGCAATGAACATGTCACTTTTAGGTTCTCCTGCTTCTTATGGTGGAAATCAGTGTTGTGGCCTGTCCAACCATGACAGAGAACGTCTATTCTATGGGGCTCGGTGTCTCTTCTCCAGTCCGGATGGAAGCACAAAGTCGCTCGTGTGAAAATTCACAATGGCCAAGAAAAAAAAAAAAGACGAGATGTAACTACACATAAATGGAGGGCAAGGTTTTTATTATCACAAATGGTTTTGGTATTTTATTATAACAACAATAGTATTAAGGTCATGGAGGATCTTCACTACATTATAAACTGAATGTAAATGAACACGAATACATATTCACAATAACCACAAATAATTAGCAACGGATGATTGAAACACCTCACCGAATGTTCAAAATTGTGTTTTTCCCATAATTTTGTTTTGGTAGATATTTTTGAAATGTTGGTGCACTGTTGTCAATTGGGGAATAAAACAAATACAAATGGCTTTATTGGCTGCTGAAGATTTTAGAAGCTTGCTTTGGCTATCCAGGATGTGTTTCCATGCCATAAAATGTCCCACATATTCAGGGGTGTGACTAGAAGCTGTTGACCCCGTAGCAAATTTTCAGTAAACCCCTTGTCTATGTCACCTAAATTATTCTTGTTGGAAAAATAATACATACAGTTTGATTGCCTGTTATAAATGATGCAAACGCTTGGACTTCTTAACCTGGAATTTCACGTTTCTTTCTCTCTCAGCTACTACAACTACCTTTCCATCTTCTGCAGGTTACCCAGCACTCCATCCCACAATAGCCCTCCACTTGCCATTAGATGCCCTTGTACCCTTACCCCTCCTATGCCTGCAACTGAGAGTCATAAAGTTTCTTCAGTGTTCTTGTCTTGAGTTCAGCAATGCCGCCATGTATCTGGAGTAACCACTTGGCCTCCCTTGAGTACCCAACTTCAGGCTACAGTTCAGAAGATAGATTACTTTTTAGAATTTTTACAGCTCTTGTCCAATATTTGTGCACTAGGCATGATTTAAAAAAGGTCTCCAAGACTAGATAAGACAAATTATCATAGGTAAACCTGGCTTACCTAGCAAACCTGGAATGGATCTGGTCCAGGATTGAAAACATTTGCCAACTAATACCAAATGGTTTTAAAGAAATCCATTCCAGGTTTCTTGGATCACCCAAGTTCTTCCAAAATAGTCCATCTTTTCTTGTCTTGGAGAGCTTTAATAAATCAGGGCCAGTGCTTTATAATTAATCTAGGAGGAAAAATGTGTGAATCTTGAACAGAAAATGATTGATAACATTTAACAATAGATTTCGATTTAGTTGGTGACAATGAAGGAAGACCCTACCATGTAGCAAGTTTTAGATATATTCGAATTAGGCCTACATCAATATCTTCAGAGAAAGAATAGCTAAGAAATTTTCATAAAAAAAGTTTCTGGAAACATTTGTGTGTTGTTCACAAGGAGATGATGGGTATTTTATCAACAAAAGTTGGGGTTTTGCTGTAGCTGAATCTTTGCCTAACCCCCTAGCGGTAATCCTGAGGATTCGGGGAGGATTTACCATGCAAAAAGCGGTAATTCCGAGTCACTCTCGGGGTCACTAAAAACATAAAAAAACCCACTTACCTTGTTCTGTTTACATCCCCCGGCGTCCTGCTGACCCCCCCCAGGTCCTTGGGACACGTCTTCCTCCTCCGATCTCCAGCCGGCGACTGCAGAGACGATCTATGGGGTTTCCCGGTGACGTTAGTGCATGCGTCGGTGCAGGTGGCAGAAATTCAAAAAATTTTGTATTGGATTCAATACAAAATAGCTGTTCTGAGTCCAATACAAAGAAATCTTCATATATTTACATAATTATAATATATATATATATACTATACATGCTACTGTACAGATATATTACAGGTTTCAGGTTTTCAGGTTTTTTTTACAGATTTTTGTGTTTTTTTATTAAAATGTTATTAATAAATTTATTAAACATTGGACATATATTTTGGTGAGTTATGCCTAAGAATTATAGGCCTACAATGTAAAATAAATTTACGCTTTTTTGAGTGGAAATACGGACAGAATTAGAATGCTAGGGGGGTTAATTGGGTGAGAAACTTTGGGAAAATACTGTCTTTGGGTCTGTTCTATGTTGGTTTACTAAGAGGTCAAAAGACTTTGCCAATGCTATGCCACACTGTAACCAAGACTAGAGGGAGCAGCATTTTTCCAAGAAATGTAACCTTGTTATTACATTAATAATAATTAATCTCAGAAACACTTGCATAAAAGAGTCAATTTTAAAGAAGAATGCAGGGAAGTAAAAAAACGTGCATAATAACACCATCTGCAACAAAAACAGAACCTCTATAATAAAAAGAAGAAAAGTGCTCACAACACAAACTTGTGGAATTGAACATATGTTTGACCCCATAGCTTTTGACCTTGTTATACAAATAGGGGAGGGGGGTTTGCAGAGTATGTCTTGGTCATTAAAGAGCTACAAGAGCTTGCACAACAGCAAAAGACTTCTTCTGCAAGTTATGCAAACTGCCCCAGCCCCCTATCAAGCCCTTGTCCTGCACACAGGGAAGCAGGGAAGCCCCAGATGTCCTTAACTTGGGAACTACCTGTATAAGATTTCAATGCTGCCAATTGTAAATAATAGGACATCTATCTCAGTGTAATGGAAGGAGGGAGACAGTGTTCTGTAGCTCAAGGAGAGAGGTATCAGGGTGACTATATATATATATATATATATATATATATATATATAATGTGGTTTTATATGTACTTTAGGTTTCCTATTCTTGCATTGGTATGTTCAAGCATATCACTCTGCTCACTTTTGTCAGTTCCTGGGTGATCTGAGGATGCCTTTTGCTTATGTAACCATGGAGAGGTGTAGGGCTTGTTGCATTTTTACAATAGAAGAGGTAAATGTTTTTGTAGCATTTTATTTTGTTCACCTGCTGATGTTTCAAGGTAATTGCAAAGCTTTCAAACATGGTATTCTCAAAATTGCTGGTGTGTTCAGAAACTTCTTCTTCCATAAATAAAAGGCAATAATTGACAATTATTAAAGCCACGACTTAAATACAAAGCCCAAGACCCCTGATTATAGAGTTGTCACCAAAATCACCAGGGGAGAGGAATCTGTGGGGAAAATGTCTTTTTAATTAAAAGAACTTCATTAGTTCAAGGTTAACCACATGCATTACATTACCGAGCTCAGCTTTTGTTTGCTTTCTTAGTAGCAGATAAGAAGCAATTTTTAGCTATAAAAAAACAAGAAAAAACGACCCAATACAGATCAGTCATGAAAAATACATCAGATATGAACAAAGAAAAAAGATAAAAAATAAAGGTCATTGACGTGTTTGGCTAAGCATTCAAATTATGTGCAATATAGTTCTCTTCATTGGCTTCCATTTCACCTTATATCACCAGATTCAAGCTCCTGTGCCTTGCCTTCAAATCCCTTCACAGTTCTTGTCCCACTTACCTCTCTGACCTGATAGATTAATACCCCCCTAGCCACTCTCTGCGCTACTAATGACTTCCTCACTCATAACCTCATCACACACACGGCTCCAAGACTTTTCTAGAGCTGCCCCAACTCTCCGTAATGGACGTCCTCGTCCTATTCGGCTTGCTTTTACTTTCTGCTCATTTAAAAGATCACTCAAAACCCATCTTTTCAAACTTGCCTACCCAGCTTCTTCTGTCTGCTAAAACCTTCACTACTTCCCACCACTACATATCCTTCCTCCTAAGCTCTTCGGGGCAGGGTCCTCTCCTCCTGCGTCACTCTCTGTATCTGTATGTCACTTGCAACCCCTATATATTTTACAGAGCTGCGTAATATGTTGGTGCTGAATAAATCCTGTTTAATATTATTAATAATAATAATAATAATAATAATAATATTATTAATAATTTAATTTCAAAAATATCTTTTATTTCAAAAGTAACTGTAATACTGTGTTGCAGTATTATGCACCTCTTGCAGTACATATCACATGCATTGCTGTGGAGCTGTGCCAATCATTTAAATGGCATGGCAATACCCTTTGCTATGGGCGTTGCAGCCAATGCGACATCCAGTAAAACACCAGCATGCATTGTGGTGTAGTTCACTGCCACAAATATTACATGCACTAAACACAGATCAGTCATATAAAACATAATGAATATGAAGAAAGAAACAAGATAGAATGTAAAGGTCATTGATGTATGAAATCCAATCAATGCAGTACTCTGTTCATTTCACAATCACCTTCTAGTTCAAAAGCATTGCTGATGCTAAACTGACCCAAAAACAGGAAAAGAAGTAGAGGCATGGATGATATTGTATATCAGGTGATCACACATGGTACAATGACATCATCACACATGGTACAATGACATCATCACACATGGCACAATGACATCACAGAATTAAAGCTGCTAGAATGTCTTGCTAAATAACCATGGTGCCTGAATGATGAGGGAACAATTACTAACAGGAACTGCCCAACCTAAATACTGATAATGCCACATCCCAGATGTTTAATTCTTGATAACACAGACTTAGGCTCCACCAAATCTAAGGTCTTTTTGGGTCAGGAGGAGTCTCCCAGCTATTTTATTTCTCCCCTTTAGGTTGAAAAAAAAAAAAAAACTACCAAGGATTGAGTGCACAGTCAGGTTTCTGCACCCTCTTCTCCTGATGAAGCTGTTTACACAATCTGCGAAACGCATAGAGTTTACTTGGCTGACATTAATGTTCTGTCAGTACAGTTTGTCCAACAATGAATGTTGATTTGAATCATGTTGTAAATAAATGTGATGCTTTTCTTGCTATATTTAAGGGAAGTCAAACAGAACTGCTGCCTGTTACATCTTAATTTTTATTTTGCTCTTGGGAAGGATATGTATATTGAATAACTGCAATGGACATAGCAACACATTTCCTCAATTTTTGATGGAAACTACTTATGAGAATGATATGTTGTTTGCAGGAGTGATGCACAAAGATCATGTAATGACTAAAAGATACTTTTGATTTTTTTTTGCTGTATCAAGAAACTCCTATTTTTGTCACTCTTGATAATTATGGTCATGCTGCAAAACTTCAGATGAAAATTATATACCTATCAGTATGCAACATGCTTGTTTTAATGAAATTAGATCTTGGTACATGCATGGTCAAATATTGAACCTGATTTATTAAATCTCTTCAAGGCTGGAGAAGATAGACTATCATGGGAGAACCTGGATCATCCAGCAAACCTGGAACAGATTTCTTAAAAATTATTTGCTATTCGTTGACAAATATTTTCAATCCTTGACCAGATCCATTTCAGATTTGCTGGATGAACCAGGTTCTCCTATCATAGTCTATCTGTCTTGGAGAACTTAAACAAACCAGCCCCATTATGTAAATAGTTTAAGGTAGATTAAAACCCAATCACTAAAATTGTATATAAATTTGGACTTGTTTTCTTTAAAGTTACTTTAAAGTATCTTTATGTATTTATTTAGGGTTCAGGTGTAACTTCTAACCATATATCTATATTGACGAAGGATTCTTCTGATTTTGTGAAGCCATTGACTACGGAGAGAGTGGAGCTGTGTAAGATCTGGTAGCAGGGTTTTCCAGTGTCACTCCGACAATTTTATCACCAAAGTCATTGGCAATATATTTGTTGTAGGGATCGGGTTCATCTATTTGTTTGTGCCTCTTTGACCTGGTGGTGCTCACCAAGATGGACACAACGATGAAGGAGAATATGCCGATCATCACCATCAGGTAGAGGATGACGTAGTTGAAGTTCTCTTCTTCCAATGTGTTCTGAAGCTCGCTGTTTTGTATCGTATTGTTTTTCCTCCAGTTGTTCATATAATTTTCAAAGATTTTCTTAAAGGAATTTTCTATAGTTTCCGTGAAGTTCGCGCTCACATACATGTCTGTGGATTCTTTGAGGAATACAAAATTTGTGTGTTATGGCACAGCTAACAGAGTACTGTTCACAGCAAAATCATAAAATATAGTTTCTATTTACCTCCTTGGAAATTTTAATATTTTTTGTCAGAGAACACTGAATCAAATTGGATTTCATTTGTGTGGCTTTGTTTTTCAACAAAGATCAACAGAAATATTCTAAGTAAAAGCAGATGTCAACAAAATGATAGGAATTGATATAAATAAAAGACAATAAAACAGCTGATGCCAATAATGCTGTACATATTTTCTATAAATTATATTTGATACTGATACCACCATGCTTCACAGTGGGGTTGATATGTGTTTCTGATGATGTGCTGTGCCAAATAGAGTTTATTTTGATGACCACAAAGCTCAAAGTGTGTGTTATCATACAATATTATACCATAGAACTCCTTTCAGAGCCTCTCTTCAGGCATATTACATTTTACGTTATCATGTGAATTTAGGTTTTAAAGGCAGCAAGGCATCATTTAATGCATTGTTTACTTACCTTTTTAACTTGGGGAAACTCTATGAAATAACATTCAGGTCTTCAGGGAACTCCTACTAATATTACCATGACCACAGCTCACAGCTCAGTATAATAGCCTAGTAGTCAATGGGAAGAGTGTTTCTTACTACGCTGGCCATTGGGAAGAACATCATTCTTACAGATGTCCAACAAGACCATTAGTGTCACTGGTCTGAGAATCACAAACTTCTCATTGCTCAAGGTACCCCTAACAACCTCTGGAGGAACCCTAGGGTTCCATGGAACCTTCGTTGAGAAACTCTGAGTCCCGCCCTAATGGCTCCGCCCACCACCAGGGAACTTACCCTGAAGTGAAATCCCTCTCCTCTTAATTCATTGTGGAGGAGAGGGATTTCCCTTCAGGGAGCGTTCCCTATTTACCGCAGCGCCGGAAGTACCAACGCCGGCCGCGATAAATAGGGGAGCCACAGCAAGGAGGTGGCATCGGAGCTCCAGTAGTTCCTAACGCTCCCTGGCTGATCCGCTGGCAACCCCCAGCTCTGGAGTCGCGGGTTGCCGGCCGGCATTAGGCCAGATCAGCCAGGGGGCGTTAGGCCAGAACGAACTACCAGCTAGGCTGTATCTGGCCTAAGGTGGGAGTTTGCCGACCCCTGGTGTAGATTATGCCGCGTTATTGGCTCTCCAATGGTTGAATTTTCCAAATACACGTGTGTCATTTGAAATCCTTTGGCTATACCCATATTATGTCAACTCAACTCATTGGGCCCTATTAATAAAACAGGGAATCTAACATTTCCTATAAACATTTCCTGGTAGTAATCAATTATTGCTATGTAAACATATGGACCTGCATGATTCCCATTAGGGAATGTTTGAGGGAATATCAGATTCCCTGTTGTGTAAATAGAGACGATCATGTGACTTTATAAAAAAAAATGCTTGCACCAGTGATGATTTTGGTGTAAAAACGTTTATCTGAAAGGTGATGCATATTTATGTAATCATTATTTAATGATAAAAATGTCCAAAATGATTCAATGTTCTATGACAATAAAATATGTAAAACTCCAAGAGGTGAATACTTTAAAAGATGTCCGGTACACAAAACATATTCATATTATTTGGAAACATTACCCTTTCTTGGAACACTTCTCATACCTCACCAATGTCATCCGTGTTTGGATTCTGTTGTGTATTTTGTATTGAAACCCCTAACAAAAATGTATTTGTTTCCATATAGCAAACAATTTATTATTATTAATATTATTACAATGAGGTGAATAGACTCAGAGAGACAACATATTAGGCTAAACTGCTAAACCAGAAAGGACTGAACAGTTTGATCAGAGATATAGATTGGACAGGTGATTTCAAGAAGTTGTTTTTTGGTAAAAAATTCCTATTTGTAAAGTGGGGAATATGTTTACTTAAAATATTTTTTCATTTTGCAAATGTACTTTTTCCATGGTGCAGGTTAATTAAAAAGATCCAAGTACCGTCAACCATTTACTTAACTTTGCTTTATGGAAAGGTGCCATGTTTTTGAAATATTCTTCACTCGGGACGCCTTCCCATAGGTCCCCCTTACCTATCGTTCTTCCCCAGCAATTTAATGACAATAATTAATTCAGTGTATTTGCAAAAAAACTAAAAAAGTTAGTAGTAACTGTATTAATAAAATGTTTTTTGGGAAAATACATTTTGTAATTAAGAGTCACCCTTCAGGCTGTGCAATGTGGAAATGTGTGGGATGAGCCACTCTACCTGGATGTGGTTATAAACAGTTTTGCAATCATTACTTTACATGCCATTGAGGGCAATTTTTTTTTATCCCATTTTGACTTACAAGCAAACCCTATAAACATGGTATTTTCAAACAAAACAAATGGTAAGACCACATACAAATGTTAAGAATAAAGCTCATTTGCAGGCGCCGCACCCTGGTGATCCCTGATCTCTTCCATGTTGTTTAGCTAGATCTGCACCTCTTCAGGGTTGACTACCACTGACTTCATACAGAATAATAATATTAATAAGATTTTTTTTTTAATAGGGTGGGTAAAGGTTAAGCACATAACATGAGACTCAATAAGAAATTGGAGGAAATGTTCATGATGGGAACACCCATGGTGGGAACACCCTACAGAGCGTTCCTACTGTCCTAATCCAAAGCAAAAAAAAAGTTAGAATTCTACTTTATTACTACTCTATAATCGTTTAATTTATAATGATGCAGAATTTGCAAAACTATCATGGCCTGATCTCAAAAGATCAAGTAAGTGTATATTTTTTATCCACAATGTAAAATATTTATACAATCACTGAGCACCCTATTAGGAATACAGTACTAATACTGGGTCGGCTTCCCATTGCTCTCTTTCCTTGGGACATGCTTTCCTGCTCATTAAAGTTGTAAAGAATAATTATGACTTAAATTACCTTTCGTGCTGACTTTAACCAGTTAGCGATTCTCATCTGATCTCTGTCATCATCAGCAAACTTGTGGATCACTGTATGTTTTTGTGTTTGCACCATTCTGGGTGAATTACTTGGACTGCTGTGCATAAATATCCCAGCAGATCAGCAAAACCAACTGCCTTGGTTCCAACAATCATTCCAAACCTAATGTGTATCTACAAAATTCCATGCATTGCACTGCTGACACATGCTGATCAGAAAATTGTACAAATAAATAGGTGTACATGTGTTCCTATAATGTCTGCTTCGTATTTATATAAAAAGGAAAAAATAATTTTTGTACTTACTCTTTAGAATGAATTTATGCTTCTTGATCATTTCATATTTCTGCTAGCTCTAAGACATTCAAGTCATGTACTTTGCTATATAAACCTCCCAGCTTTTATCTTATCGTAAGGACAAATATTAGTACATAATGTGAATTCCTATTGTTCTGCTATGTTATGCGTTGGTCATGTGATGTAATATTCGCAAGTCATGTCCTTGGGGTTATTTTTATAGGACAATATAGCTTCCTATTTTCCTGTTTACACATCTTTATTCAGTCCTTTCTTCCAAATAATAATCATTGACCTCAGCAGGGGGTAGAATTACTTATTATTAGTAGGAAAATGCAACCCCCAAAACATTTCCTAATTATTGAAGTGGCATTGGTAATGATTTAAAAATCTAATACAGTTTTCTGCAATAGATGAGGTATTGAACTTACCTATACTTTTTACAACCATGCACTATGATAGTTTATGTTGCAGGAATTGATCAGACACCTCTCCCTTTACCCTAAAATATTAGCTTGTAAAAATGTTAAAGCAGACCTAAACTCAACATTTTCACTTTACATAAAAGGGTAGACAACCCTTATATGTAAAAGGAAAACAAAATTTATTTTTCATTCATCGGCTCTTTTTTTTCCTCTTTATAGCAGTCTACGCCACCCAATTGTGCACCTGCGCAGTGCGAGATGGGGTGAGGTGCCAAGATGTCCGAGGAAGAGGAAGAAAGAGAGGCGCCCAAAGCTTCCTCGAAGAGAAATACCAGCATGACGGGGGACCGGATCTTGGGAAGGACCAGCACCATCAAGGGACCTGCAGGATTAAAGGTGAGTGTGACTTTTTTTGTTTTCGGTTTAGTTTCGTTTTAAGTTAGTATAGCTAGCTTGTGTTACCCTCAACCCAAAATAACCTTGATGTCAATACACACAAAACACTCAAGGAAAGCTGTTCCATCCAAACAAAAGAGAAGAAAAGGAGAGAGAGTGGGAGAGGGGAGAGAGGGGGAGCAGGGGAGAAAAAGGGGAAAACAGAGAAAAAAAGGAAGAGAGAGGAACAGGGACAGATAGAGTTAGAGGGAGGAGAGAGAGGAGGAGGGGTAGATAGAGTTAGAGGGAGGAGAGAGAGGAGGAGGGGT
>NC_092858.1:165319905-165321907 GCF_032062135.1 Pyxicephalus adspersus
GTAGAGAGAGGGAGAAAAGAGAGTAGCTAAAGAGAGATGAAGAAGGGAGAGAAAGAGAGGGAGTGGGAAGAGAGAGAATATAGAAGATTGAGTGGGGAAGGTAAGGGAGGGGAGGATAGAAAGGGAGAAAGAAAGAAGGGCAGAAAGGAAGGAAGAGACAGAGAAAGTGGGGAGAGAGACAGGGGGAGAACAGGGAGAGGGGAGAGTGGTGGAGAGAAAGAAAAGAAGTAACGGGGAAGGGGATGAGAGTGGGAGAGGGGAGAGAGAGGGAGGAAGGAAGAGGGGAAGATAGAACAGGGAGAAAGAGTGGAGGGGGAGAGAGAGAATTAGAGGCAGGAGGGAGTGGGGAGAGAGAGGACAAGAATACCTTCAAACCTACAGGTGTCACTCTACCCAGATCTCTGCACCAGAGACCTTAAATTAATCACTTTCATTTTGTGCTTCCCATTACTGTAGAGTTGGTCGTCCAGCACCAACAGGTTTTAATTCCACATATAAATGTTCTAATGCCACCCCTTAGTGGTCATGCCACCCTAGGCTGTGGCCTAGGTGGCCTTGTGAGAAATGCGGCTCCAAGTAAATTGGGTTAAATATTGGCTGTGTTGTCCAAAATTACTCCTAGCTTTTTGTTATTAAGGTAAAATAAGCTTTTAATTTTTTATAAATGTAAAAATGTAATTTAATTGTAAATTGCCAGCACAGGACAGATACATTGCTGTATGTCATGCACCTGACCAGATTTTTTTATATTGAGGTCGTTAACTGTTGTTTTTTTTTTTGGTGTGCGGTTACTGTTGTAGAGAAGTATTAATGGTTTCACTTCATGTTAAAATTTAAAAATATATATATATAGAAAAATGCACATAAGTAATTACAGGGCACCTACGGTATGTCAAGGACTTGAAGGTTTTCTGATATTTAAATAAAAAAAAGAAAACTGGAACCACCAGTTTCTGCAACTGACGTTTGTGTATTATAATGTACAATGTAGTAAACTGCTGCAACCAAATTAGGTTGTTGATTACCCTTTTTTTATTGGTTGGGCCCATAAATACTTTTATTCTGGTAAAGCATACATTTTTGTTTTGCTTTGTTTTCCCACCTTGTAAAAGCCCAAATTTATATATTCAGGATCAAACTATTTTAGGTTCTGAATAAATGTAAAGTAGTATTGCAGATTACCAGAACAAGACTATGAACATGGATACGTTTATGTATAAAGTCATGCAAGTATTAGCTGCTGGATCAAACAATGCTGCCTGTGCAGTATTTGGAACACTGCTGATTACAAAGATATCATTAGGACAGACTATTTATGTGTAATATCTCTTGATGTACTAGCTATAGTATAGAATACAGGAGAGAATCTGTGTAGGCTAGATGGAAAAGTCATCACAAAGGATGGTCAGCACAGGATCAGAGCTGCCGAAGTTGCAGAACTTGACTTTGTGTTACTGAAAATAAAAAGCAAAGCAAAGAAAGTTTTCAACTTTTAAACAATAAAACAAAATTAGATTCTTTTTGCTACTTTATAAATGAGTTAGTAAAGTCCCCTGAGGAAGCTAACTGGTAAAATGCGTCAGGATTCAGCGGTATCACGTGTGACCACTGAAAAAAGATTGAACTATTTAATGACACTCGGGTTATCACACCATTGTTTACAAAAATATCATCATCCTTTGTACCTTTGTTACTGAATATGTTTTGAATTGTATGCCAAATAGCCCCTCTTTCCCTATGCTTTTCACTGAATAACTTAATAGTGTTCACTGGAATTGGTATCTAGCTACATTCTTACCATCTTTAACTTGGCCATTGCATGCTTCATGCACTCTTTCTGCTTTTTGGACTGTTGGTTGCTCACTGATGCATACCATGATTCTATTCTGTGATTCCAATTAGTCTTGGGATGGACAGTGGATTAATGGCATGGCAGGGTACACAGACATCCGACATATTTACTCCAAATGTGGTATACACCAGTCCTCAAAGACCACATGGA
>NC_092858.1:165323031-165376076 GCF_032062135.1 Pyxicephalus adspersus
AATGCTCAATTAAGGTGATGCCGAGCCTCTATAATTGAGAACACTAAAAAACAAAAAAATAAAGTGCTGGATTATGCAAGAGACCTGGGATACTATACTACTGGGGATAGGACCTCTGTATGCTGCACAAAGCCTCATCTACATGGGGTACTATATATGCAGCCAAAATGGAGCATGCTGCCTATGCAAGGGGCTTCTTCAGTGGTACTTAACAATGCCTTAGGATAAGGACAAACCAACAGGGATTTGGTGGTGATAACCTTGTATATAGGAGGTCCCAATAACTATGCTTGGTCTGTACACATTTAATGATGAAGGCCTCTATAGGACTTTCAGGATTACACCCTTGCTTTATGCAGCAGACTGTTGCAGACTTTGCATTATGCCTATATACACCTGACTTGGTGAAGAATGCATATACAGCCCCAGTGATATTTAATTATTTTATTTAATAAATTAATAATTGTTTTTATTTTATTCCTATATTGTGTATCTATTCTGCTTTTTCCTTGGCTACAGCAACCTGATACAAGTAAACCTTGATCATTGACCTCTGAATTGGTACCATAATGGGGTTATTGAACAGGTCATTTGCAATTGAATATCTTGGATTTGTAAAGTCATGGGCTCTGGGATAATGATGATATTCCCTGGTCAGTGTGATGAGTCCTATGGAGTCCCTGGTTTCTGCATATACAGGGCCTGGTACATATGTTAGCAGAATATTGACCATCTCTGGTTGCTGGAACAGAATGATGGTGCTACTGTTGTAAAGTTTTCTTTTTCTACCCTGTATTTTTATATTGCTGAGATAGGCACAATACACATTAAATTGCTCTGATTATACCATCCAAGTGCAAATATGTCTTTGCCACCTAATACCAAATATTTTTTTTTAATAGAATGTGTTTTTCTGCAGCCAAAAATGAACACAAGTTTCACATTTAAAAACAAGTACATTTGTTATTTTGTCTACAATGAAATATTCATGCTAGAATACTAAAAGTTGTAGATCTGAAAATTATTTCAAGGGTTCCACAACGCCTGATTATTGTTTGAAGAGTTACTCAAGGATAAAAAAGAAAAAATTTGGATAAGCTTTATCTAATTCATTATGCGTGGAAAGTCAAAATAATAATAATTATAATAATGTATTTTAGGTCAGCTGCATATTAATATTCAATGGGAAAGTAATGATATTTAAATCAATTGCATGTAATTCATATGCATGATGCAGATGTATAAAGTATCAGATTTAGCAGATCTGAATTAATAAAGAGTAAATATAGAATATTTGTAAATTGGTATAAACATAACAAAGAATATATATATGAGAATATGAAAAATAAAACAAACCTGATAAGATATATATACTTTGGGGCAGCTTTTAATAGTTACTTACAAAAACTCCCTTCTTTGCCCCTTTGCAATTGAAGGATTTGCTATTCTCTTTTCATTCTGTGTTATCTATAGGGATGTGACAATCTTCTACCTATTAATATATATGGGAAAGTTTCTTCATTTACACAATTCTTACATAAGAGTTTTGGTAATGGGTAGCAGTGTGATTGGCTATCATGTAACTAAAAAGTGGATAAAAACATTTTGTTGCCAATAAATCAAGGTTTCCTTAAATCCATCTTTATTTTACTATGGTCATAGTAGACTACACACATTCATATTGATCAACGTTTGCTTATCAATGCATTCTGCTTGACTTTCCAATAATTTCTTCTGGCCACCCATCTGACACCATTCAAGCAAACTGAGCATCTTAATGCTATGTGTTCCAAGTGCAGGATTTGTTAACAGATGCCAATCTATCCAAAAATAATGTTTCAGTTTATGATAAATGCTGGAGAGTTAATGAACTTCTCATGACTTACCCCTTCTATGTGTCCTAAGAGGGATTCATTCTAGTTGTATTTCTTGTTTTAAGGAGTCACTCACATTATTGCCTTGTTCTACCTAAAATATTGAATGGTCTTCTTTTGAGCAATTTTGTGCAATATGCCACATATTTCAATAAATGGCCTCTTTTAGTGCAACATATGTTTATGCATTGCACATCAAACACTAATGTAACAAATCAGAGTGAATGGTCCCCAAATTATGGAGCATGTAAGATGAGTAAGAACACATGGAGCTTAAATAGAACAACTAAAAGGTTCAAAGAACAGAAACAGAGTCTGGAATTATGGCATAAAGAAGCCATGGCCTGACTTCATCTATAAAGATCCAATCATATAATAAATATGACGTTTCTGTGGACTGACCCTTCATCAATGGATGGGAAGCCTAAGCATTATGTCTGTGAAATATACCCTATTTGATTTTAACAAAGAATGATCTGCTTTTTTTTTCCCTTGAACCCCATATTGCAAAGATGCAGAATGCCATCCTAATACAGCTATTTAGACATCGCTCCCCTTGCTATGACCTCTATCTGATTGTCATCATTAACACAGCAACAAAACAGAAAAAATAGCTATGGAAACTTCTAATTGAATAGCGCCTTTCCCTGATATAACCCAGAAGAATTCTCACCTTTAATAACCCTCGTTACAGCAACTGTACTATACAGTCGCACCAAAATGTTAGGTGGCATTACAGAATTAATATGAAATTACATTTCTGAATTCAGGTAAACCCCTAAATCTTCATAGGACATCTGAGACATTTTTATTAGACAGATATAATGTGTATAATATATTTATTTAACCAAAATTATATGTACATCCCTCCTAATTATTGAGTTTAGGTGTTTTTATTGCAGGTTGAACATTTACTGCTACAGCATACAAAGACGTTATAGACCAGCAATGCCCAACTTAAAAGGGACCACGAGACACATTTATATCCACGGATTGAATGGAAGGTTGAATCTAAATAAATAAAGCAATACATGTTTCTTTTTGGAACAAACAATCCTTTCTATTAGTAATGTTGTCTTTAAAAACTATTTTATTTCTTATGCAATCTACAAATATAAACCTAACAAAAAAAAATCTCAATTTTCCATTTGTAATGATGATAAAATTATTATTCTGTACAAACCGGGATTACAGTAGACATTAAGCACTTTTTAATTAAAAAAAAAAAAATCATCAGAATGAAATAAAGTGTAAAAATTAACTGGTAAAAATTAGATGTAATAAAAAAAATGAAGATGAGGAAGGAGTTTATTGGGGATAAATACATGTAATGCACGGTGAACTTTGTAGTGCTAGGTCCCAGGTTTGAATCTCAGCCAGGACACTATCTGCATGGAGTTTGCAGGTTCGTCTTTTGTTTGTGTGGGTTCCCTCTGGGTACTTGGATTGTGGATTCCTTCCACATTCCAAAAACATGCAGTTAGGTTAATTGGTGTTACCCTAAATTGACCTTAGACTGTATTAAAGACATATGATTATGGTAGGGACATTAGATTAAGAGCTTCTTTGAGGGACAGCTAGCGAAATATGGATTTTGTAAAGCGCTGCCTAAAATGTTGGCACCATATAAATACTTGATGATAATAATAATGTAAGTAAGTGTTATTAAGTAGTTAGTTAGCAAAATATTTACTTTACATGGAAGGTCATTCCCTTGCAGAATAATGACATGGGATGAATACCGTGTAACAATAATGTTGTTACATTGTATTTCTGAATGAAGCTTTTGAACAGTATTTAGGAGCTTTATATTACATGGGTATATAGATCAAGTCAAAATGGCATCTGGCTTGCTGGCTGGAAAATGCGATTATGATGTGGGAAGAGGAACAGGGTGGCTTCACAGGCAGCAAGAGAAGGTTCTTCTGGCCACCTCTAGGACAACCCTGTTTTAAATAGTTGTATGTTTCCAAACTCGTGAGCACCTTAGGGAAGGCGGTGATCTGCTCTAGGATGACTGTGCACAATGCCAGGTCCATAAAACATGGTTTGATTAGTTTTAGTATGGAAAGATCTGACAACCACTGTACGGAACCCATTTAGAATGAATTGCTTGGCCAACCATGAACCAGGTCTTGTTATCCAACACCAATAGGAGACACTACAAATGCTCTTTTGGTTGAATAGGTAAACCAAACTCTTTTGAAAAGCCTTCTCTGAAAAAGTAAGGCAGCCATAGTTTCATCGGTGGTTGGTGGTGGCAAACTCCATGTTAAGCCCATGGTTTTCAAATGGAATGCCAAACAAGCTCACAATGGCATGATATTTCGGTGTTCACAAACATTTTTTTCATAAAGAGCTTAGAAACATACATATATATACACTTTTCCTAAAATTGGTATTTTTCCTAACTATTGTTACACAGTTAAATTATTTTTGTATAAATCTTGACATGTTCATTGATTCATCTAAAGGAGTACAGTCAGAGATGCTACTGGTAATAAAATAATAATGACAAAACAATTACAAATGTAGGACTTGATATGTTTAGGACTGATACCCATCTTTTTCTCTAGTCTGAATTTTTAATTAACTAAAGGAAATGTCATTCCACCGTCTTGTTTTTGTGAATGAGATATTTAACTTCTTGCACATAGTCAGGAGTTGTTGAGTCAATTTCCACCATTTTGCGGTTATTCAGATATTGTTCCCCCAGCTGGTCATATGACCTGGATCTGATTGCAGTCACTAATACAGCAACAATAAAGAAGGAAAATATAGCTATGAAGACCATAATGAATGTGACAGCGCCCACTACATCATCATGGTTTGCAGACTGTTGGGTCTTCTTCGCTGCGAGAGTAGCATTTTTGAATGCATCGTATGCTTTGCTCATAAGGAAATCTACAAACGTGTCCATTGGTAATGTTAGGTTTCCAGGTTCCAACATGATAAGCAAGAACTTCTGCAAAATAAAAATTGTTAGATTAAGCAAACTCCATCCTGACTATTCCACTCTCAAAATTCAATGGTAAAAAAGAGCTATAATACCAATCTTCCTAAAACGCCAATATATTGTTTGTGTGATCTCCATTGAACGGGCTGAAAGTAATCAGCAAGTCACTTGTTGTCCGAACTCTGACCCCCCCCCAACTCAATTATTATCAAATTATCATTTAATTGTGTGACTTTCTACTTGGGAAACCCATAGTAATTAGGCATCATAGAACATTTAATTACTGTATGGGGTGGGGGGTTGCCATTTCTATTGGTCATTAGTCTTCTCAAACTGCAGTCTTCTCATACCACGTCTTTGATGTTAGAGGGTGGGATGTTAGGGTTGTGGTATGTGTTATAGTAAGAATGAGAAAAGGGGGAAGGATTATGGTGCTAGTGGGTGGGGGAGAAGGCACCAGCAGTACCATTTAGGTAGGCAGCCCTGTTGAGTTTGGTTTTATTAGTGGTAAATTGGTGGTAGCTGGGGAACAAGAAGTGTTGGGGACAATTGGTTGGGGAGGGCAGGAGAGTGTAGGTGTGTATGTGGCAGGAGTGTGGTAGGTCAAGAGTGAAGTGAGGAGTTTGTGAGGAGGAGTGTGTGGTACAGGTGTTAAAATTAGTAGGGGACAGGTTTTATGGGGTGGATTGGGATTATACAGCGTGGGTGAGGTTCTAGGTACTTAGTGGTGGGAGTGCAAGGGAAAGGAGGCTGTGTAGCATTTTAAACTTTTAGGTGCAGTGTTGGCAGGGGATAGGGGTTAACTGTTAGGTGAAGTAGAGTAGGGGTGGACTTTTAAGCACATTACTCAGAGTGGGTGGTGGGTAGTTCTACTTAGCTCTGGTCCAGAAGCCCTGCGGGGATAGCTAATGAGGAGTGCTTAGTACTGCTCCTGCTCATTATCTTTTTACTGAGTTCTTGTTTGGGGAACCCATGACCCCCCACTCCATATCACCCAACACCAATATCACTGCACCCCCCCTTTATGTATAACCCAGCACCATTGTTACTGCATCTCCTCACCTAACATACCCACATACCATGCAATAAATTTGCCTCTGTACCCCCCCATGTTTCCCAGCTCCATTGCCATTTACCACATTACCTTGGGTTTCAGCACGTTTGTGGAGGTGCAGAATAGAATGAGACTGGGCAACAGAGGGGAAGTGGGGTGAGGGTGAAGTGTGAGGTCACAACAGGGTCAGACAGACAGGAAGGAGGAAAAGAAATTGCTACATGAGGATTAAAAAAAAATAACAAAGGCAAAATCGGCTGATTATGTCCAAGTCCCCTCCCTCTGTAACAAATATCTTTGTGCAAACGATAAGATTGTATACCTCCTTTACCTCTGCATTCCCCATCACTGGATGTGACGTCATCGTCAGATCTGTAGGGAAAAAAAATGCAGAAAAGGCCAAACTTTGCAAGACATTCCAGACTAGTTCTAGAACTTCTTCTTGTGAGGTTGTATTAGAAGGAACATGAGGTCACTCTCACCTAAACATGGTGAGCAGAAGATAGCTGTAAGGTAACGTATACATCTCCCTTTTTTCTTTGCAGGTACATTGTGCACTTACTATCAGCAGGTAAATTTTACAGAGCGAGGGGACCCTGACATTATAAGGGGACCATACTTAGTTGGTACCTTCAGACACTGATTTGGACCATGCCTGATGATATACATTGGGATATGAAGCTTGAGTAATAATATATCAAGCACATTTTTTTTCTAACTATAAGAGACTTATTCTAAATTTTTGCAGCACTATTTAACTTGTCTCAGCCTACAACCTGTTTGAATTAAGGTTTATTCGCTAAAGTATAACCCAAGAAATATTTTCATATTCTTGCGGTATTTCTTAATTTGTACAAATAGAAATGTAATTTTCCACCACAAAAGGTTTTATTGAACTGGCCCTCTGCACCAAGCACATAAATTTAATGTAAATTGAATCCACAGATACTTTCTGGAATACTGACCTTGAAAGCTGGAGTTTGAGTAGATGCCAAGCTGCCATAGCTGGCACTCGTATACATAAGAATTAAAGCATTATACTGAGTACATGTAAGAGTTACTAAAACACTAAACTCATGTTTTAAAATCATGTTGAATTCGTGTTCTTAGATTTATCCAGAATGCAAAATTATAATGACATAATATAAAATATCCAATATAAATGTTACATTGAAAAAACTTGTTAATTACGTTAATGTAACGACTTACCCAGTAACCAGCCCAGCGATGTCTGATCTCACTCTGCCTTGCTAGGGAAGTATAAGTGTCTCAATAACACTTACATGCCTGAGAATAAAGGAATTTCCCAGATTTTTTTTAATCCTCACATCATAAGGCTAATCCCACACTTGAAGCTATTTCAATAAGTCACTGTGACAAGGAATCCAACATCTCACAGCCCTGGAGAGCTTTGAAGTGCCTGCATTGAATCTATTGAGCAATAATAAGAGGGTAAAATGTACATTAAATGTATTGATTGTACATTGAATTGATGCAATGATGTTCATAAAGCTTGAAAAACAACTTTATAGAGAGCAAATTTCGAGAGATTTCTTTATAGAGATTTCGAAAGAGAACAATGAAGAACAGTCATAAGGAATGGACATTCACGAAGATTGGATGATTATGAACAATGGATGTTCATGAAGACTGGACATTTATGAAGATTGCTCTGGGCTTCTTAAACTGTACTAAAGTATATATCTCAGTTTGCTGAGAGACCAGTTAGTTTTCCTTTTGCACTTGATTTGAATAATAAATGTTTTGCATTTTACAGGAATGTATGGTCATTTCAATATTATTTTAAAGAGGTCTATAAAAAAGGTCTGCTTGATGTAAATGATGAATATTATATTTTGCATTAAAAAATATTCCCTATATTGTGGCATGCTAATGCATGTCCGTTATTGTACATTGCAGTGAGGCCGCCAATTGGTCCCAACAGACGGGTAAAACCCATCACTAAACACCTCTGTCATGTCACATCTTTACCACCATCATATCTATTTGCTTTTCTGTTGCTATATAGATAATACAACCCAGGGACACTTGCCTATTTTAGCGTTCAATCCCTACTGAGTTACTAATCTGAGACAGCAGACTCCAGTGGTCATTCTGCAACCCCTTATCCACCCATGGATTCTTTGAATGTTTCATATAGAATCCTTCAAGGTGAATACATCCATCCAATAGACATGGATAATACCCAATTTTCTCTTTAGTGTACATTGCCTAAAACTGGAACAACCATCCATTATCCCACAATATTAATCTTTACCTCCCCTGAGAAAGTCATGTGGCGAAAGGCATTGGAAATGAGATGACTGAGCTTCAACCTGATTTTTCATGTTAACGCATTTGCTTGTTTAGTTGAATTTGGTTTATGTTAAAATTGGCATTTAAGTGAATTACTCTGTTTGCTCAATGCATAGGTAAAGTTCATTATTATTTGACACTAAAGCTGCTCTCTGTATATCTGTTTCTTCCTCCTTATGAACTATATAGATAAAACAGACAGTTACCACTCAGTTAAAAGTGATCTGTACACAGGGTTTGCATATGGAAGGTGCAGGGTACACAGGAAAGGATTGGGGTGACAATAGAGCAATGGGTAACATGGCAGTGGCAGATGTGGGGAGTAAGGCATTGTGGGTGACACTGAGGGGTGCAACGGCATAAGTGCTGAAATCCAAGGGAATATGGTGGGTAGCAATGGAGTTGGGTGCCATAGGAGGTACAGAGACAGAGGTATTGTGAGGGATGGGGGTATATGATAAGTATATGCAGTAACAACGGTACTAGGTAACACTTGACAGGGAAAGAGGTGCTGAGTTACATGGAGGGGAGATACAGCAATATTGGGTGATATTTAGGAAGGGGGTGCAAGGATAGAGGTTTTAGGCAGAAAAAGAGGATACAGGGACAGGATAGACACTTATTAGCTGTAATAGATGAAAACATAGGCTGTGAAATTCTAGCTTCTGCCAGAAAGATTGTAATGTGGCTGAATGAAATGATTCTGAAATGATATCCTCCATTTACTCAAAATTATTTGTGTTACCTCTTTATTACAGCAAAATGAGCTCTTGCTGGTAATATAATGTATTTATGGCTCTTATATATTTTCCATTTTTTGTTCTTCTGCCCTAACCAGGGATGGGTCAAAATTAGATTTTTCTTTTCCCCCCAATTTTGGCAAAAAATCTTTATTTTGATGAATGCATGAGTCAAGGGTTAAGACAAATTGAGAGTAAACGAGCATCAAATAGCTTACAAGCGTTACAGAAATTGCTTTCAACTATCCTGGATCATTATGTTTTTTTTTGCCACAGTAAGAAAACACTGAAAAAAGTAAAGAAAAATAGTGAAACTAAGGATTTTGGATCAGGCAGGGCATTATTGCAAAAAGGGACATGGGATGCTCCTTCAGCAATAAACATTCTTACCTGCCTGATCACTCTGTGGAACTGTCATGCCGTTATAGCTATGCCCCCTTGGCAGGTAACAGGATTACCTGGGGTGCAGAATCTAAAGCTGCGTACACACTTCCAATTTTTGTCGTTGGAAAGGATCTTTCACGATCCTTTCCAACGANCAACGGTACTAGGTAACACTTGACAGGGAAAGAGGTGCTGAGTTACATGGAGGGGAGATACAGCAATATTGGGTGATATTTAGGAAGGGGGTGCAGGGATAGAGGTTTTAGGCAGAAAAAGAGGATACATGGACAGGATAGACCCTTATTAGCTGTAATAGATGTAAACATAGACTGTAAAATTCTAGCTTCTGCCAGAAAGATTGTAATGTGGCTGAATGAAATGATTCTGAAATGAAGCAAAAAATCTTCATTTTGATGAATGCATGAGTCAAGGGTGAAGACAAATTGAGAGTAAACGAGCATCAAATAGCTTACAAGGGTTAGAGAATTTGCTTTCAACTATCCTGGATCATTATGTTTTTTTTTTTTTGCCACAGTAAGAAAACACTGAAAAAAGTAAAGAAAAATAGTGAAACTAAAGATTTTGGATTAGGCAGGACATTATTGCAAAAAGGGACATGGGATGCTCCTTCAGCAATAAACATTCTTACCCGCCTGATCACTCTGCGGAACTGTCATGCTGGTATAGCTACGTCCCCTGGCAGGTGACAGGGGATTACCTGGGGTGCAGAATCTAAGTGTCTCCCGGTCTTCACCAGAGCACCCTGCAAGGGATGATGGTCCAGTAACCCTTGTAGCCACCGGACTACTTTGCTGCGGGGAGAAGGCTCCCCAGGTTCCCCAGGGGTGAGCAGAACAGTGGGCTTCACTGTAGGGACAGGTAAGAGCAGGTATTGAGTAGGACAACAGTGAGAGGCAAGGTCTAGGTGGACCAAGGTCAGGGCAGGAAGCAGGCAAATGTAGTCCAGGTTCAAAGCACAGGTCAGGTCAGGGAAGTGTGGTCAAAGTCATGCACAGGTCAGGATCCAAAAAGGAATTATATGGTAGAGTGTGAGTGAGCAAATCTCAGGTAACAAGGCTGAGAATCCAACAACAAGAGCCTGGAATCGGAGGAATAAATAAGGCTAGCAGCCAATAGCAGTACAAGATTGGAACCAGAAACTACTCTGCTCATTGGCTGCTGCACATACTCTTTAATCCCCTTCAACTGTGCACAGTCTCATTGTAAGTGCAGGGGATGCTAAAAAAGAGAAGCTGAGGATGCAATATCCGATACAGGATACCCGACAATGCGGATTTCCCCTATACCATTTCCTGCCCCAACCAAACATTTTTAGTAGGTATTATTTATTTTGAGCTTGAAAAAGAAATGTTCTACACTAGCAACAGAGTTGAGAACAGCAATGTAGTGGAAAGATAAAGATACACTGCAGCCCACAATCAATAGTTTTGCCAAATCTTCTATTGTCATCAAGAGTGATATTTGTGTTTTAGACAAGCTTAGTTATTTTGCTGTTTTAGACAAGCTCAGATTGACATATATTGTACTGGGAAAGCTCATGAAAAGTCTGTAATGCTTAAGATGATTTTTTGCTTCATTTTGAGACCTTCATTGCATGCTGATTCAAGCGTATTTGGCTGAATTGCTAAAAACAATGTCATTTAGGCTGCAAAATCTTTTTTATAGCTAATTCAGAACTGTATCTTAAGTGTGATGGTGTACATCGTCCATCAACATTCTACAGCCTCAGCCATTGTTTTATTTTCACATAAATCATCAGATTACTTTTTTATAAATTTTTTTATGTTTGCTCAAATGTAACATCCACAGCTTAGTTTAAAGACACCTCTACAGCATGCCCCCCCCCCCCTATAGTCCTAAGGATTTATTGCAGTAGTTGTACTTCGGTTTTATTGTTTGTTTCTTTAACCTGTAGAAAACTTGGTATAGGATTACCAACATCGTTTTGTATTGCAAGGTGGTACTTGTACTGAAGCAAACCAACATTTTTTTAGGTTCTTCAAACCATCACTGTAGTCAGTGTTTTGTTTGATATCAAAGTATATTTTGTTGATGTTGTCATTAAACTACTATCACCATGCTACAATTGCATATTTTAATAAAGATCAACTTATTGGACACAACATCTTTAAAGTGATCTGACCATGGACCTTTGTATTAGAGAATATTAAAAAATAATGATTAATACTTTCCATACATCACTAAGTCATTAGGATGAAATTGTGGTTGGCTATGACATGGAAGACTTGTTTATTTTTATTATTGGAATTAAAAAAAACCCTTATGTGTTCCTTGTCTTTTGAAGGGACCGATCCAAAACTGCCATCCTGACCCATTTACATACACAACATTTATGTAATAAAATGCAGGCACATTACAATCTTTCAACTTTCAGAGATGAGAACCGGAGACAATTTTTGGATTAAAAATATTTTGGTAAAATATTTTCCTTGCCATGATTCCAATAACATCAATCTAGTGCAGACTTTCTCAACCTTCCTAATGGGGGAACGCTTGAATAGGTTTTCAGGAACCCCTTCGATGTTTTGTATATCCACAGCTCACAATATATTAGTGGTCAGTAGGAAGAATGCCTTTTACATTGCTGACCATTGGGAAGAATGTCACCCTTACAGATAGCCAAAAATATCATTGGTGTCATTTAAACTGACCTGAGAGACTCACATTTCTCATTGCTTAAGGAACCCCTAGCAACCTCCAGAGGAGCCCTGGTTTAGAAACACAAATCTGGTTCATTTGTTTCCAAGTTTGATATAGAATGATATTTCTATGTTTAACTAAGGGACTGTTTATGGCAATTTATGTGTTTGGTCAGCACTATCCAATACTTCTGTTATTTTCAAATGTGCTTAGAATTCCTTTCACTCCTTTTTAAATTATAAGGCTTTGTTATCAGTCTTAATACATTGCCTTTATCCAAAGTCAACATGATAGACGAACTTCTGCAGTAAACTCTTCCAGTTGCCATGCTATGAAAAGAAAAGACTTCCAGGGATCCTAACAAAGACCCCAGTTCATTATCAATCACCTTCTATTTCTTCAACAAAGTATTAAAATGTCTTTTAAAATTGGCTAGTTTTCTAGAAAGGACCCTAATCCACAAAGGTTTAATTCCAATACCAAGGAAGGTTACAAAATTGCAAGAAAGCATATTTTTTGAAACAACCTCCAAATTCTGGCATCCTAAAGAAAAAAGTTTTGAAACAATATCAAAACTCAAAAACAATGGGCTCTACAAACTGAAAATTATTCAAATAGTGTGGCACTGCTTCACCTGGAAATAAAATGGACACAAACTAAAAATTGGACATCCTCTAAAAATGTAGTTAGGGATTTAAAGTATATACAGAAAGTGGAATTCGTTAAAATAAGATACCCATTGAAAACCCAGGCCAAATAAACAGAAGACAGAATTCAGACTTAACATTGGCCTTTGCCAACAAAGCTTCACAAATAAATCTTCTTTTATAGCTTGGAGTCACAAGTGTTGCCATGACCAGATATTTCAAGCTAATATTCTGGCATGAAATAAGACGGACATATTATGTAAATGTACAGGGTGTTGCCACCGACAGAAGTAAGAGTATTTCATTCACTGACACGAATATAGCCAGAAGTCACCGTCATCAAGGGACATAGAGAGGAAATAATGTTTCTTTCATTTTCTTCTCATGATCTGTAGGACTGGTTAATTTGTTGATCATGGTGACCACAGGGACCTTCAGGGCTGTAATCACATGGATGCCCAATTAGGCCCTCCGTTTTATCGAGTTTCCACAGAGAAACTGGTTTATTTAGGTTAAGAAGACATGGATATTAAACAAAATAAAAAGACATATTGGGAATCCCTGAAATTGGTCAAATACCTGCGAACTTAGTGTTGCTGCCCAGATTCGGGCCAAGCATTCCTAATTTGGTTCTGCCAAACATCGGCTGTTGTCAGAAGTTGGCTCTTTTTTTTATAACTACCATCTTTTCTTGAATACGTATGCTGTGTACAATTGCTCATTTTTAATAGTAACCATTCATTTTATTTATGAGATATGATAACAATAACTGTTAACTATTATTATTATTAACAATTATTATTATTATTATATTATTATTAACAATATTATTGATAACTTATTTGTGGACAAAGCTAGAATAGATCAGCAGCATGGTCACTAAATGCTGGGTGTGGATTGCGCTACTAAGCACATAACCAGTAGAACTCCAACGTCTTCTATTGGGCTTGAAATGGATCAGAATCTACTACTTCTACTGGCACAGCTGTTGCAGCACCTAAGATTTTTTTTTCATCGCTATATTTATAATAAACACAACTACAACATACCTCCCAACTGTCCCTGTTTCTATCTCATTCTTCCCTCTTTTTGGGTAGACATGCACTCCACCATAACAATGTAAGAAGTAAATATTGGTATTTTGCACTAAACCCTTCATCATACATACCTTTTTTAAAGGCCAATATAAAGTAAACATAGTTGTAAAAAAGCACTTATTAGTTTATTCAAGACTTTTGTGTATCATTTTTCATGGGGGGCATGCATGGGATGTGTCCCTTGCCAACATTCTTTAAGCTAAGAAATACCCCTCTTCTCTATCTTCAAACATCGGGAGGTATGTATACTCAAAGGCACCTCTAAAAATGCCCTGTGCCCATTCTATTTCTGATGTGTATGACAGTGGGGTAAATACTTCTGACCCCTGTCCCCTTTACTGTTTATGATATGTGTTATGTACATGCACTGACCTCAGAGGCTCATAGATAAGACTAGTAATGAGGTCTGGCTACCAAGTAACATGTACAACTAGTGATGGAGGCTCTACAATGACTCTGGGTTCCAGGACCCAGACCAGAATGTAGAAAACGTCAGTCTCTAACCATATGTATGACAAAAGTGTAGGTCAAAAGAGGTCAGCAAACTTTTTTGGCCACTAGGCCATTTTAGGGGTAGGCAGGAGCACACTAGGCAGAACTCTCTTGAGTCCTAATGGCTCTGCCCCCACCAGGAACACCCTCTGAAGGGAAATCCCTCACCTCCGCAATGCATACGAAAGAGAGGGAATGTTTGCTATTTACCCTGGCGGCGGAAGTGTTAACGCCGCCCGTGATAAACAGGGAAGGGACCCACCAGATGGAGGCTCAGGAGCTCCGGTAGTTTGTTTCGGGTCCACCGCGGGTTGCCGGCCGGGATTAGGCCAGATCAGCCAGGGGGCATTAGGCCGGAACAAACTACCGGCTAGGCCGTATCTGGCCTAAAGGCCAGAGTTTGCCGACCCCTGGTGTAGGTAAAACTCCAACCAACACCATCCACAATTCAATACAAGTTTTGTATGCATGCATTATTCAGCCAAAACAATAACACTTCCAGCTTAACATAGATCTGAACACAAGACCTCCAAAGGTGTCCTCTGGTATCCAGCAGCAGAATATTTAGGTCACACTGCCTTTTTTCCTATATTGCATATTGTTGCCACTTCTTTCCAAGGTAAGCTTGAGAAGAGATGTATAAGGGGGGATATGATCACCCTGTATAAATATTTAAATGGTCCATATAGAGAACTCTCTTTTAGATCATTACAAAGAACAAGAGGGCACTCTTTGCGTCTGGAGGAAAAGAAGTTTAAGCTCCGGATAAGGAAGGGATTCTTCACTGTAAGGTCTGTGAAAATGTGGAATCGGCTCCCTCAGGAAGTAGTTTCAGCGACTACTATAGATTGCTTTAAGAAAAAGCTGGATGATTTCTAGAAGCACAGAATACAACTGGGGATTAAAGCTTTAAAGTAAAAATACCAGTGACTGTTGATCCAGGGAACATCTGATTGCCTCATGGAATCAAAAAGGAATGTTTTTCCCCTGTTGAAGCAAATTGTACCAGGGTATTTTTTTGCCTTCCTCTGGACCAACTATGTCTTATAGGGTTTTATATCTGGGATATGTTTATTTCCCTAGTGGTTGAACTTGATGTCTTTTTTCAACCTAACCTACTATGTAACTATGTAAAATAATGAACTCATTTATTCCAATGATCTATTTGAAAATGCAATATATTAGACCAAGACACCTTCTCCTCATCATTCTCATTCATTTTTTCATGGTCTGGTTGTGACATGTGCACATTGTAGGTGCTTATAGTAGACGGGGGTCAGTATAAACACAGTTGTCCTTTCTTGGGCACTTTAGGTAGTAACCATTATATACTTGGAACTCCCTACCAGACCTGCAATTTGGAAATGCTCTGATCTGGGCATCTAGCTATTGAGACCTTGCTAAGTCATTCAAATCTATTGTTAGGCCATTTGTCCTACTTCCAACATATTACTACACGAACTGACTGTAAGAGGTTTTGGCTGTTCAGCATGTAAACTACATATATTTAACCAATATATGTTATAAGTATAATGTATTTATATACAGTCAGTGTTTACACTGGTCACATCTATCTCTTTTTTCTTTTTCCTTCTCTCTCTCTTTTTTCCCTCTCTCGTTCTGTGTTTCACTTTCAACCTCAAGAAATAGGACTCAGTACTAGCTCTTATGTTTCCTGATTAAACTGATCCATTTCAGTAATGAGCATATTGTGGTTAAACCTGGTCACCTGATGAGGATTTACAATGCTCAATGACTGTATGCTTTTCTTTAGATTTTATTATTCTCAGAGCACACCTGGAATAGTGTTGGTAGAAGTTCACAAAAGATTTGAATTTAATTCTCCTCTAGGCGATCAGCACGTACTTTATCACCCCGCTGCGGGCCCTCGCTTCTACATCCCAACACAAGTTTGCCTGATGGAGCCTGACCCGCCAGTATGGCACTTCATTCTCCACCATCTGTTCAGTTTCATCAACAGGCCCTGAGAAACACATAACGATGTTGATTAAAGCAAAAGATTTGTTTTTTAGCGTCCACAAGAACTCAAATTTTAATCCATGTAAGAACTAAATTAAGACCTAGTCATTTTTATTATTTATAAGCTTACTTATTTGGTGCACTGTAGATTGATTGGGCAAAGGATGCACACCAAAAGCAGACTTTACCAGCTGGTGGCCATGTAAGTGAAGTTTTTAGCTTAAATTCCTAAAGCTGCAGAAATAATAAAATGTCGTCAGGTTTTGACTGCACTGCCAGTGCTGGATGTTAATTTAGATTTTGGAAGATGTAAAAGCAAGTTTGCCTTATACCGTCACTATCTTAGGCTCCTCCCCTGCGCAACCTCAGCTTCCTCCCCAAACCATCCTATGCTGCAGTTGCAAAAACTGATACCATCCTCTACCATGCAAGACTATTGCAAGATCATGCAAGACCTGCCACCCAAAGGATGAAAGAGGAGCTATGTTGGCCACTGGGAGAGCAAGAGGAGAATAAGTAAATTGGCTCACCCCTAGTCCTAAACAAGCAATTACCCATGCAGTTGGGGAAGGCTAACTACAAATGAAGTTTTAATTACTAGCATTTAACTTAACGGGTCATGACTGTGGCTCAGAAGATAGCACTCTGGTTGTTGCAGCTCTAGGTCCCAGGTTCAAATCTCAGCCAGGACGCTATCTGCATGGAGATTGCAGGTTCTCTTGGTGTTTATGTGAGTTTCGTGTTTATGCTTATGTGGGTTTCCTCCGGCTACTCCAGATTCCTCCCACATTCCAAACATATCCAGTTGCGTTAATTAGCCACCCCCCCAAAAAAAATGTTAATGACATATGACTATGGTAGGAATTTTAGACTGTGAACCCCTTTAGGACAGTGAGACATGGTTTAGTAAAGAGCTATGTAATATGTTGGTTCTCTAAATACTGTGTAATATTAATAATAACTCCACCTTGGCCAACACATTTTATTTTGGATAGAAACATGCCTGTTGCCTCTGGTGTGGCCTGACCTAGATACAATAATTTTAGTTTTAAGAGCCATTCAGACCTAAAACTTAATTTTTGAAGCATGCAAGTCAACACTTTTCAAGGATTTCATGGATGATATTTAGCAATGTTTTAAATAAATAGAACTTTTTACCTGCAATGGTGAGAAATTGTAGTATCAGGGGCAGACTCAACATTTTTAGTACAGGTCAGTATTTGTATTAAAAAGTACTCGGGGTTTCATGGTGCAATAGACAGGTGCTGAAAATACACTGTGGCACAAGGCAGGGCTGACATTAGTTATTGCATCTTCTGCCAACAATGAAGTATCATTTCACATAGGAAAATTAGTAGTAGCTCAATGCATTTCTGGTAGATTTATTATTCTGTATTTTGTCTTGACTTGAGAAATAAAAAAAACTCATATGGATTTATTATATACAAAGCAATACAGAATGGAATGCTGGAAGCCAAGAAATGTTTGGTCAGAGGGATTCCATGTACATAAGAAAGGGAAAGGGATCAGATGTGATTTACATAAGCTAAAAATATCAACTTCAGACGTGTCTGCACCTGCACAATTTATGGGCTTGTTGGACCAGAAGGCTGAAAACCAGAGCCACATAAAAGTGGACATATCATCACATTTTTTTTACTTCATATTAGGCAATTGGCCTGATTTATTAAACCCCTCCAAGGCTGGAGAAGATACACTTTTATCAGTGAAGCTAGGTAATCCAGCAAACCTGGAATGGATTTCTTAAAAGTCCTTTGCTATGGTATGCTATTCAAATGGTTTGAATCCGGCACCAGATCCATTCCTGGTTTGCTGGATCACCCAGGTTCACTGAAAAAAGTATCCTCCCAAGTCTTGGGGAGCTTTAATAAATCAGGCTCATTGTAAATGTATTTATCTTGGAAAGAAGATTGGTAAATGTTGAGTGAAAACATTTATAAATATCCCAATGTTTTGAATCCTGGACCAGATCCATTCTAGGTTTTGCTGGATTACCCAGTTCACTGAATAAAGTGTATCTTATCCAGCCTTGCAGAGCTTTATTAAACTAGGCCCAATGTGTTTTCTTTTGTATTTTTTTAACTATATTTTTAATTTTTAAAAAATCCTTCTCTCCCCTTCTAAAGATCGAATGGGAAGCCCGGTTCCAATATTGGGAATGCACACAATGGCCACTCTTCTACTGCAAAAAACGTGCTGATCTAACACATGCGATTGGCACTTTTTTTTTTAATTTTGAAGTACAATTACCCAATCTTGTGCCTCTGCATTGCAAGATTGTGTGATGTAGGAAGAAGAACTAGGAAGAAGACAGAAGAAGATGGCAGCGTCCGGTGTCCAGCCCACACCAGAATAGAAGGAACAGAACAGAGGAATCATCGGCTTTCCACATGTAAAGGTAAGTGTTATTATTTTTTCATAATATCCCTGAAGAAGCCCACGGAGGTGAAACGTGTCAAATTTGTGCACAACACGATACGGTCATAAGATTATTCATATTGCTTTATCTGAAACAAAAATGTGCTGGTTACGAATATGTATGGTATGTTAAACCCCTGTCCTGTGACATGCTAAAAGGATAGAGGGCAATACTGCATGTATATTTACTATTTAATTGTATTGATTTAATACCTAACCAATACAAGATTATATGTCCTTGAAAACTTCACTACTAGCCTCAAGCCTCTTTCTTTCTCACATTTGCGTTATATATAGAGGTGGCTCATTAAACACTAAGTAGCAAGTAAAGGGGGAGATGAGGAGTGCCTCTATATATATTTTTTTTTCATAATAGCTTTAACTATGGAATGGGATCAAGCCTTTGAAAAGTCAAATAACAGTAAAGTTTTGAAAATACAGTAGCAGGAATCTTTACCTTTTTTTTGGTAGAACATAAGGAAATTATAAGGAACATGTGTTCGGGAAAGACTAAGTTACTGGATAGTTGCCCACGTTGGTTGCACAAGTTGCCCATCACACAAATAATGATACCTAAAATATTCAGTGAAAACACATATCTGCTTGCAAATGCTGCTCCCTTACCAACTGATTGAGAAAATTGTGCTGATAAAAATACTGCAGAATCAAAATTATCAGCAAGGGACAACACCGGGATCATCCAGCCGGTGAAGGAGAAGCACACGCAAGCATATAGGTGTTTGCCTCGCCTTCTGTATCCTTCGTAGTGATCCTGTTACTGGCAAGTTGATTGCTAGTCTTCAATCTGCTAAGACCAAACAACAACAACAACAAATTCTGTATCAATATTGCTAATATTTCACTGAATAATTATTTATAGCCATAGACAAGTTTGTTGGTGCCCTCACAACAAGTGATTCATGTATTTTGAAAAGTTTTTTAATGAAAGCAATTGTAGAGGCCTTTGATTTGTCATAGAGTAAAGAAAGCAAGCGTGAAAAGAAGTAAAGTATTGCTTATCCTACAAAGCTATTCTAAATTGGTCCAGACCCCTTTGTTTATACCCCCAGAATGGATCAGAAATAAATGGATTAGAGTTCTTTTCAAATTAGCCATTTTCCTTAATTAGTGTCACACATCTCCAATTGTTCAGTCTTTCAGCCTATTTAAATGGAGAAAAGTAGTCACTCTGTTTGGTATCATTGGATGTCTCACACTGCACAAGGTTTAGAGAAAAGGATTAAAATAATAGGCAAGCATGGTAAAAGCAAAGACTTAAACAACCACCCCATGTAGGTTGATATTTCAAGGTCAACAGTTGCAAATATTATTAAAAAGTTTAAGGTCCTTGTGAATTTAGCAAACTGCCATGGACTTGGCTGCAAGAGAAAAAATGGAAAGGGTATGGAGACAGAATAGTAGACAAAAACCCAAGGACAACTTCTTAGAAGATTCAAGCTGAACTTCAAGGTAAAGATCTGTCAGTGTACAGCATACATCTCTTTTTGTGTGACAGTGGGCTCAATGCAAGAAGACCTAGGAGCGCTCCGCTCTTTACAATATACCATAGAAAGCCCAACTAGAAATTGGTGAAATGCAAACTGGCAAGCACCAATGGTCCTAGTAGAAATCCTTTGGACAAAACTGGAGCATGTTGGCAAGTCAGACCATCTCTATAGCCATATATAAGTGACTTTGTTATGTTTTATACCTACTTGGCCTGGTGCAAAGAAACTTGAGTCGATGCATGGCACAATGAATTCTCCAGACTATTAAGACATTTTGGAGTAAAACAAGTAAAGCGCCATCACAGTACTATATTATAGATCCTCCAACAGGTTAATACCCCAAAAACCCAGCAAAAAGCCCCCAATAATAACTGGGAACAAAATATTCCATTCTGAATTGGTCTTCTGGATTTAAATCCTATTGAACATCTATGAAAAAAAAATAAAACATGCAGTCTGGAGAAGGCACCCTTTGATCCTGGCATAGTTGGAGCAGTATTTTCAACCAGAGTTGGTCAATCTACCTGTTGACAGGTGACGAAGGCTGATTGAAAGCTATGGGAACTGCATACCTGCAGTGATGGCAAGAGTTGTGCAGTCAAATATTGAGATATATAAGAAATAAGGATTCCATGCTTTTGTCTATGCAATTTTAATTTTAAATATTTAAAATATTCTGCTAAAAAACATTAATGAAAAGGGTTTTTTTTACTAGCCAATTATGTAATATGGTTGCTAATTTTGTTTTTGTCAGTTTTGAGTTATTTCAAATCTTTGTGGGTTCTTCATTTTTTTGGTGGAAGGGGAACTAACATTTTTCTATGTTTGTAGTTATTTTTAACAACACATTCATTTCTCTTCTAATCTTTTCCCATCTGATAAACAGGCAATGTAATTCAGTATTAAAAGTCATATGAAAGAGGAAGCGGCTCTTTGAAGCCTTCATATGAGCATAAGGTCAGTCATATGTTTCTTACTATTATTAGCTGCATGATTTTATTAATGAACAGTAAGTTGATGTGTATTTTGTATTAAAATGGCATTATTTTCTTTCGCATCAGGTTTGCTCTTATCTGCTTTTTCATTTTTATTTTTATATGCCTTTTCATTTTGTGAAAAAAATTGGAATTAGAATAATATATGCTTAAGGGACCAGGAACGTTGAAGAGAACCAGTCATGTCGGAACTTCTGCATCAATCTTCCAAAAGCTTAACTTCATGCTAAGTTTTATTTTACCTTAAATGTCCGCCCGGGACCACCAATCAAAAATTATAAATCTGAAACTGTTCCCCATTTTCTCTTCACTGCAAAGTGTGGTTGGTCCGCCGGGTTATAGCAAAACTATAGTTCCACTGTGAAAATTTGCAATAAGGCAGAATATTTTTTTGCAGAAGAAAAAGGTAATGTCCCTTTAGTACTTAAACCTACTTACCTGCCTGTTTTCTATCTTTTTTGAAACACACTGAGCTGAGCAAGTGCGGCTCAGTATAAGATGTTTTAACATGGCAGGTATCCTGGCTTCCCCCTGGGACTGAATTCCCTAATGAATGGGAGTTACATCATCCTGGCTCAAGATGGCCAAAGATCGGGAAACTGGAGAAGGACTGGATCAGGTTAGCAGCACCCGCAGAAGAACTGGGACGAGTATAGTTAAATAATAGAGATTATGTAAGGACAAAATTGAGATTGGGTGAAGTTATTTTTTTGCCCAAGGGACTATTTTTTATTGTTGGAAGCGCAAGTAAACCCAAAACTCACCCAAAACAATAAAATTTCACTTACTTTAAACCCCGCAGTTGGGTCTGTCCAACGGGTCCCTCGTCGTCCTGGTATCCGTCTTTGGCCCGATGCCTGGCACAGGGGGAGCGCCAGGCGCCACCAACTTCTCCTCTGTTTTCATGCATTTTTCTTCCTACGTCACTCGATCTTGAACAGTGCAGGTGCGAGATCGGGTGACCTAGATTGGAAAGAAACTTGCCGATCTCCCTGAGCATCTCGGGCATGTGCAGAAGGAGCAGCCAGAGCCTCCTGGGATTCGTGACGTAGGCTCTGCACTTTCAATCATTCTTGATTGCCTAGACTAGAGAGTGTTGCACTTAAAAAAAAACAAACAAACAGAATTTTTACTTTAAACAAAATGGTTGTCTACCATTTTATGTAAAGTGAAAATTCGAAGTTTACGTATGCTTTATTTTAATTCCACCTTAAATGATGCCTGAGCAAAACTAAGGAAAGACAGCGTGCAGATGTAATGTGCTAAGGGTATCACATTAGGCACAAGAAGTCACTGAAAGACTTGAGAAACTTCATGTGATCAACTAGGAGCTAGCAATAAAAAAACATCCATTGAGGAATAGAGAGGGCATTGGGGCAAGAGATAGATAAAAGGAATTGGTTTTAAATGATCACAGTTATGAAAGTTAATTTAGAAAGATTTATGTTTGCCCACCTTTTTTACCTTTGTCTGAGTTTGACTTGTAAGTTAGTCGGTCACAAGTGATCTGAAGTCTGATAGCTGTTGGCCTGTAATCTCACGTCTTCCAATTTGTACGTAACAGAAGGTTCCCTTTTTATAGCAATAGTATCAGTTATTTTTTCAGTTACTGTCCAAATAATCCAGTCCCTGGCAAGTTCCCAGGAATCATTCATCAACAAAAAAACGGGCAAATGATTTTGCCAATGTTTGTGTATGACATAAATAAACTGGTATTCAATTTAGCAGTGGGGTTGCATACAATTGTTGTCTTGTGAAATTCTGCATAAGACTTAAATGAAACTACAAATTTAAACATGTGTAAAAAGTAGGGACTATATTAATTTTAGGAGTTACATTTATTATTAATATACAGTATTTATATAGCTCCAACATATTATGCACTTTAAAAAGTCTATATTCATGTCACTAGCTTTCCTTCAAAGGATCTCACAATCTAATGCCCCATCGTAGTCATATGTCTTTAACACAGTCTATATTCAATTTTGGGGGAAGCCAATTAACCCAACTGCATGTTTTTGTTTAACAGTTAGTTCCACTATGGAGGAAGAGTGGGGTGGGGCTTTGATTTAGGTAAGTAGGTACACTTAAGATGTAAGTTGAGTGTAATAGTTGGATTATGGATTAGTTTGGGGGTAAGGCTTTATATATTTGTAATTATGAGATAAAGTCAAAATGAGTAGAACATTTTGCTTTTTTTACTTGTAATTATTGCAGACTGAATGTGATCCAATGCAGTGAAATTAGATCTGACAAACACAGGTAGCCTTTACAGAACGATGAGCCTGATTTCTTGAAGCTCTCCAAGGCTGGAGAGGATACACTTTTATCAGTGAAGCTGGGTGATCCAAAATTCAAAATGGATCCAGTCCAGGATAGAAACATTTTCTAACAAATAGCAAATGACAGAACAAATCCATTGCAGGTTTGCTGGATCAGCTGGGCTGATGAAAGTTTATACTCTCCAGCCTTGGGAAGCGTTAATAGATCATGGCCAATGTTCCAATCAGCTACAATGCTGGAAAAAAACAATTGGCTTATAATATAATGGATTTTACTTCCTGAACTTTGCCTTGTTCTGCACTTTATCTCAGTGTTAGTGGCCATTTTGGTGAAGGAGCGGGGCCTTGCATTCATACGTCAAGATGCCACCTAAAGACTGATAATCAATTTTTTGGTGGAGAAATATTCAATTAGCAGCAGAATAGGTGGTGGAGACACAGGTCCATATAATCTCTGCTGTTAGATTATAAACTCTTCTTGCCTCTCCTCAGTCTGTATCTCACTGTTATTTGCAGCCACTATTTAATGTACAGGGCTGTGTAATATGTTGGTGCTAAATAAATACTGTTTAATAAAAATAATCAATAATGCAAAAGCAAGAAGATGCATGCAGTGCAGTTTCTCAGTTACAGCTTTCAACTCCAGTAAGCAGTTACACCAAATCTTACCCCAAAGTGAGACTGGCAGTCATAGTGACTCTTATACTTAGCTATGAGACTGGAGACGGAGGATGCCAGCTAAACAAATTACAGTACTGTTTTTAGAAGGATTTCAAGGCAAAATTGTGTACTGCTTAGGCACAATTAACTTTTCTAGGTGTTTCCTAATACATTGCACATTTACAATTTCAGGTCCCTTTTAATAAGTACAGCATATATATTTGAAATGGAAAATAATAATTGTAAAAAATAAGTGTTACCATTTTTAGATGTGAATGACTATTTTATTATCGCTAAGAAAGAATTCTTAAGCCCAGATTCCAATATTATATTTTGATCCCCCCAGCTATGCAGAGAGAAAGGGAGATTAGCGTTCGGCTAAGTCTTTTTGCTGATAATGGAATGTGTTTCATGTGCACTTAGTGAATTTCCTATTTCTGAAATGACAAACTGATTTTATCAGTCGTTATCTAATGTCATTCTGTGGGAAAAAGTAAATCATTTGGTCTAAAAAAAAAAAAAATGTAACCCTACCTGAACTTTGTGGACTTACTGCTTCAATTACCTTTTTGCTTGTTCATAAGTTAACAGGACTTCTGAAACGTAAAGTAAAGCACATAAAATAAAGCAAACTTAACACGCAGACATGCAGTTTCTCAGTAACAGCTTCCCACTTTAGCAAAAAGCAAAGTAATGATGTTACCAAATCTTCCCCTGATTGGTTTTAATGGTGTATTAAACTTTAAAACCAATCCCAAAAAGGAAAAAGGAGAGCATAATCAATAAAGCAAAAGCAGGGAGATGCAGGCAGTGCAGTTTCTCCATTTCAGCTTCCCACTCCAGCAAGCAGTAAAGTTGTGATATCACCAAATGCAAATGGTGCATTGGGTTTAAATGTGTTCCCTATAGTTACTAGAATTCCTTTCTTTAACAGGGAAGAGCAGAAAACACCTTTGCATTACCCTCAATTTTACCAAGCTGAACAAAATGAAAAAAACAAAATAAGCATGCCAAATAAATTACCTCTCTGGGGATCCTGGTGGAGAAATACTTTTGTGGAGTACCCAGTTTGGTGAACTCCGTTCATCCAAAATAACTGTATGTACCTACAGTGCATACTGTACTGTACATGACAAAAAAAAAATTAAAAAAGGGTTAATTGAGATTTTAAATCTGTTGTGGTGCACAGGCAGCCAGAGTGTTGCAATGTGAAAGTGTCCATACTGACTTTCTATTTGGTGCATTTACTATGCAGTAAGTGATGGTGTCACTGCACTTCCAATAATACATTCAGATCAGGCACGGATGAGTCTTATTTTGGATTCGATACAGAGAAGGAGATAAAAAATAAATGACTTTGAAGCAATGAAGGTTTTGTAGGAAGAAAAGCAAGTGGGTTTCAGAAAGTGGAAATGTACTGAGATGTTGCAGGCGGTCTATTTCTTAAAGTCCTTAGGGGAAGAGTGACTAAGGGAGCTTGTTTTGAAACATATGTCACAGTCATTTAGAATTCAAGTCATAACTTTCATTGTTTGTTAGAGATAATACAACAGATCATTTGGGAAAATTGCTAATTTATTCTTCTGCAGTGTCTCAGACTAAATATGTTATGGTGATGGGCAGTTGGGGGTTAAATATATAGACATATATATATAAACAGAGCTAAAAAGGAAACTAAAATCCTTCTGCAATTTGGCAAAAGATATATGTTAACATAAACAGAAGTGTTGGTCGAATATCTCACTTTTCGATTGAACAGCTATTCGATCGAACAGTGAGAAATTCTCCGGGTGATCAAATGCCAAGTTCGAGAATTCAGTTTTTTTTACCCTTTACTAGTTGTATGTGTATTTGGAGAGAGTTTCTCTATCCAACAACACATAGTATAGCACTGCGGCAGCAATTGCTGTTGCTGCGCTGTGCTACTACTACGGTATGTAACCTTGGATAGTTTCTCTATACAAGAATACAGGGCACTAGAAGTAATGAATGGGGACAAGTCCCCATTCATTACCTATAGTGCTCGGAGATCGTAGTGGAACTGCAGAGGTAATCTGCAATTAATTTTCCCATGTGACGTCACGATGGAGCTGAACAGCAGATTACCTCTGCAGTTCCACTACAAGTCCCCATTCATCACCTGTAGTGCCCTGTATTTTTGGATAGAGAAACGCTATCCAAGAATACGTAATAAAAGGACTCTCTATCCAACAACACATAGTACAGCGCTGCAGCAGCAATCACTGTTGCCACGCTGTCCTTCTATTATGTATTCTTGGATAGAGTTTCTCTATCCAAGAATACAGGGCACTACAGGTGATGAATGGGGACAAGTCCGCATTCATTACCTGCAGTGCCCAGAGATCGTAGTGGAACTGCAGAGGTAATCTGCAGTTCAGTTCCACTGTGACGTCACGTGTTTTTGGAGAGAGTTTCTCTATTGCTGTTGCTGCGCTGTGCTACTACTATGTAACCTTGGATAGTTTCTCTATACAAGAATACAGGGCACTACAGGTGATGAATGGGGACAAGTCCCCATTCATCATCTGTAGTGCCTGGACATTGTAGTGGAACTGCAGAGGTAATCTGCAGTTCAGTGTCCCACGTGATGTCACAATGGAGCTGAACTGCAGATTACCTCTGCAGATTACCTCTGCAGTTCCATAACGATCTCCGGGCACTATAAGTGATGAATGGGGATTTGCAGATTACAGTAATTTCTTGTGCAAGAGTGCCACATTCAATGTCACTTAAAAAGTCTCTTTGGAATGTTAAATGTTCCTGCAAAATGACTTATTAGGACTGATAATTCACTCTCTTTTTATAGCCCATCTCTGGGCAAAATCTCACATTCTCCCAGCCCTTCCTTCCACCATAATCCACCCTATGGAAGCTAATTACTTCTTAACTTGCCAAGAAAGATATACTCATCTAAATGTGCCACCTAGGTCACTTGAAAGCACCACTGGCTCTCTGGGGGATTGGTGATCCACCACTGCCATGGCACCTTCACTGACAAGTTACTGGCAATTTTCTCTTACTGATGAGATCACTGTGGGTCTTTGTGTCTATTCAGATAAAGATTCTGCCATAGAGAGCCAATTGAAGTGTCATCGGCATGCAGGCAGCTACATGCACATTGAGACAGCAGACATTGCTCCTTATGCACATGTACATACCTAACATTAAGGCTCGATATGGATGGCCTGATGGCTTTTCAAGATCGGTGAATATGGAAACAATCACCCATCATTTGTACTGTGATTCTTGCACCCGCGTTATGTATATGTAACACCTTCATTCACAGAAGCATTGTGCAGGTTGTACAGGAATTTTTCAAAAATTTGGCCATGAGCAAAATGAGCACCTTTTCCACATTCTGGATAATCTCCAAGGGGTATTCCTACATGGTGTAGCAGGAGTAGAAAGGCTTTCTAGTGCTACCACATGGGGAGCTACCTAAGAGTTAACCTTTTTTAGCACATTAAATTAAAAAAAATGGAAGGTACGGGGTGGACTTGTGTAAACAGTCTAGTTTGTGCCCTTGTGAACATCTTCTGTCCTCCTTCCCGTACTTGTTTGGGTTGGAATGACTTGATAAAAAGTTGTTGATGCTCTTTCAAGTCATGAGAAGAAAAGAGACTGGAAATGTACAAAGTATATTATCATATTAGTTGTGCATGTTTTTCACAGTACAGTGAGAAAAAGAAAGCACACCCTTGTCAATTCTAAGGTTTAGGATATCAGGAAATTGTCTTGTCCTTAGTGGATCTTAAAATCAGGTATATACAACCTCAGATGATCAAAACTGCATGAAGTATTACACTTTCGTATTATTTATTTAACATGATCAAGTCAAAATGTAGAAGCAGTGTATTAAAAGTTTACCTACCTCGCATGTGTCCATCTTTTTACAATGAGATTAAATATTCACAAGCATTTTGTTTCACAAAATATTCAAGACAGTTGACAATCTTTTTAAAGTGGACATTCCAGCAAACTCACCCAAGGTGAATTTGCAGGAACCCCAATGCTTAAACAAATTTCAAAAACCCCAAAAGCTACACCTCGGGTCTCAGTTAGCATGGTAAATATTGATGTCCACAAGTTGAAATTTTGAAAAGATTTCCAGGAGAACGCATGCAACAAGCTTGCAAGTTGCATACAATTTGCATCTAATACATCAGTTAGAGGGTATAAAATGGGCACTCCCTGTGGTAAACCAAGTCTTGTGATCTCTTTGTTGGAACCGTTGCTGTTTTGGGCCATTCCACTCATCCAACTTTCAAATAGGCAACCCAAGTGTACAAATAGCCCTAAAGGTACTTTGGCCTATTACATTAGGATGGTATTGACCAGTTACAAACAGACAGGGGGGTTAGACATGTGTGCACAGTTCAGTTGCCTAAAAGGTAATGTCTCTCCAGCAAGAGCTGTGCAACACTCCATAAACTTCTTGACTCTGGTATGCTGACCTGGCAATTTTACTTTAATGGAGCTGGGAAAGGGCAAATGATGCTGGAGGAGAATGGCAAATGGTGCAGTAGAGGCTCCTTACATCATCCTTTCAAATGCATTGGCACTTCTTTTGGTGGAGTAGCATACAAAGCACTTAAAATGTACCCATGCTTAGTCTGTGATTTATCAATTAAAACCTATCATCTCCCAGCCTGTAGTTGCCAAGGAGCTATGTCCGATCTTTCAGAAAAATCCTAAGGTTTGCCAGTTGGCTTGGATTGGAGGGGCAACACAAGATAGTTGGCCTATGGGGGCAGGAAGTATAAATCATGTTCTGGTAAGGACTGTGGGCCTGATATAAAAGCTCTCCAAGATGGGAGAAGACAGACTATCATGGAAAAACTTGGGTGAACCAGCAAACCTAGAATGGATCTGGTCTAGGATTAAAAACATTTGCCAACTAATAGCAATTGAGTTTTAAGAAATCCATTCCAGGTTTGCTGGATTGCACATGTTCTTCCATGATATTCTATTTTCTCCGGTCTCGGAGAGCTTTATTAAATTAGGCCCATAAAGTGAAACAGTTTTAGAACTAGGGCTGGTGTTAATGGTTCTGTGAACGGCCCAAGGCTTTATATAGTACTGTTTAGGTTTCCAAAACATGTCAGTGCCCATCTGTCCCTGCATCCAACCTACTGAAACCACATCAACTAATAAACCAGACTACAGCTTTAGGTAAAGCCTGAATGTTGTAGGCAACATGGATTCTGATACACTTCAATGCAAAAACAAAGAATACTTTAGTATAGGTATGTATATACCTATCAATACGCTATACATATGTGGAGACCCTCAGCTGGTTCCCCCTTTAAAGCCTCATCTGAACAAGACTAATAGACTGACATTAACATTCTGGCATTTTAGAAATGCAAAAATAAATTAGGGATTTATTGAGTCAAACATATGAGTTGTCTCCTAGTGCAATCAATATTATCAGTTATTAATTGCCTTACATTACCAATAATTAAAAGATTCCATAGAAAATAAATATCGATATAGCATAGTGAATGTAACCTCTAGTCTTGATATGTTTGTATGGTCAGTGGTTTTCTATGTAGAATTGATTTTCTACTTATTTTACAAGGGTTACATTTCTGATATCGTGTTACATTATTCCCTTAAAAAGATGGAAAATATTCAGATTTAACAATGAAGGTTTAGTTCCAACACAAATGTTTTGTATCGTTTTAATGGCCAGCCTAGGTACTCAATATAAAAAGAAACTCACACCAACACAAATTGTTTTTTTGTTTCCTTTTTACTGATAAAAATGTGCAATGAAAAACAATTCCCTAAAATTGTAGCTATTTCCACTGCTAGTCAAGGATGGAAAATTACAAGTGGCTTATAGCTGAAGTCAACATAATTATTCTATCAGACGCTTCCAGCTGGGTTGAGATATGTGACTGGCATTCAGGTTTTAATGGGAAATTCCGGTATAGAGAACATCTAGCTTCCCACAATAAAATAACAACATTCCATAGCAGCCAAATATGGCTTATTAAAACAGATTTATGATGTTCTATGGCTAATGTCAAAATCATAAATGTTTGTGTTCATCAAAACACAGTTGTCCTATTGTTCCATGATTTACGTAAAGGCGATCGGGTCTCTTCGCATGAGGTGTTTTCTCATGGTCCATCTCCACATATGTGTTTGTGAGTTATTGTCTCTGGCGGTTCATTTCACACCAGTTTCCATCCTTTGCCATTGGCATTTGTCTCAGATATCCCCATGAGAACATATTTGGGTTATTGCAATAGAAGCCAGCCAGGGCACTCAATAAAGTCTTTATACTCGAAAATTATTTATTGGAGACCTGTTATGGTAAAGCAGAGGCTTCTTTATTTCCCTGGTTTTACTATATGCCAAGCTTCCAACTGCGAAACCATTTGGGACTCTTTTTTATTATTTATATGATCTGTGTATAAAACATTAGTAAAACCCCCCTAGCGTTCTAATTTTCTCTGTATTTCCATGCAAAAAGCGTTACTTTTTTTTTGCATGGAAATTTATTTTACATTGTAGGCTTTAATTCTTAAGCATACCTCATCTAAATATGCCCAATATTTATTAATTTAATAATAAACTTTAAATAAAAAAAACACAAAAATCAGTAAAAAAAAAATACAAATATAGTGAAACATAATATAACTGTACAGAAGCATGTATAATATATATATATATATATACATATATATATAATTATATAAAGATTATATTAAGATTTCTTTGTATTGGACTCAATATAGCTATTTTGAATTATTTGAATTTCGCACCAATCCTCCCGCTCGCACTGACGTCATTGGGAAACCCTGGAGATTGTCTCTCCAGTTCGCGGCTGAACATCAGAGGAGGAGGACGTGTCCCCAGGACCTGCAGGGACCAGCAGGATGCCAGGGGACACCCACGGAGCAAGGTAAGTGTTTTTTTTTAAAGTTTTAAGCGACCCTAAGTGTGACTTGGGATTACCTCTTTTTGCAGTTTAAATCCACCCCAAGTCACACTGAGGAATACCGCTAGGGGGGTTAAAGGTCTCCAAGGCTGTAGACAATACACTTTTTCATCAGTGAAGCTGGGTGATCCAGCAAACCTGGAATAGATTTCTTCAAAGTCATTCACTATTAGCAAATGTTTTGACCAGATCCTTGACCAGATCCATTCCAGGTTTGCTAGATCACCCCGCTTCACCGATGAAAGTGTATCCTCTCCAGCCTTTGGAGAGCTTTATACCTTATATAACACCAAAAACATTTAGGGATCTACTAAACACCCAAGATTCACTCAATTTATAGATACAATGAACATCTTTTTTTAACATTGTGTGTTTCATATTGATATTCATATTTTCTAATTGAATCTTATGTTTGAATTTGGGGTAACTTTTGGGTGAACCTTGGGTGGAAACATTTACAAACACATTTATATAATGTGCATGTAATCTGTATATAAATAAATAGCCATTAGGGTTTATCAAGTGTATTGGATAATGATTAGTTAGTATTTTAATAATTTTATTAGGAATAAAAAGAAAAGGGGTAAAAAATAGCAACAAAGCCCAATGCAAACAAACAAATGTATACATAAATTAAATAATAAGGGAAAGCTTGATGGGGAATGAGGGACAGTCCTGGCCATTGAAAAATAATATTCAAAAGGGGTGGTGGCTGACCAAAGGTTCCAAGTAAGTTTGAAAGCATTAGGGGCATTTTTGAGTTTGTCTTGAGTTTGACCCCATAATACAATTGACTTTCACCTTCAGAACAGAAAGAGCTATATTGGAAGACTTCCAAGCCTTTGCAAGAGCAATTTCAGCTGTCAATAAAATGTAACAGATCAACTTTTTGTATGTTTTGGGCTTTTGGGGTATATCAGCCTTGCTGCAGAATGTCCATTTACGGTAATATGTAAACTATTAAAATCAAATGGAAAACCTCGGACCAAAATCACTGAGAAATTGGGCATGACCACCATATGTGTTCCATATTTCCAATACTACCACAACCTCTAAATCAAAGAGGAAAGATTTTTTGAAATTTATGTGCAAACATATCCAGTACCAGATACCACCTCAATGCTACCTTAGTGCTGAGATCATGATAAGTTATAATACAGGCATTATTTTTATATAGATCAATTGAAGAATTTTAATTGAGAATAAAGCAAAGCTGTATGATTTGGCTGCACCTACGCCGGACCTATCACCACATTGTTTACTTTATATAAAAGGATAGATAACTCTTTAATAATAAATAGAAAATGTTTTTTTCCCTTCTATCTCTCCCTTACCTTCTATCTTAACCAGTAGCTGAATGGGACTGAATGGGAAGCCCGCAACCTTCTGGGGTACCTACGTCACGTATCCCTGGAGGCTTTGGGTTGCTTCCTCTGCCCATGCCCGATCTTGGGTATGCTCAGAAGGGGCTTTTCCCACAATTAAAAAAAGTCCCAATCTCATGCATGTTCAGCATCACCCGATTTCGCCCCCATAAAGTACGAGGCCTGGGGAAACAAGCAGAGGCAGGAAGAAGACAGGACAATATGGCAGCACCCGCTGGTTCCCTGTGCCGAAACGAAGAATGACAGTGCGGGTCCGTGGGACTTTTTGCGGGAAAAATGGAGGGCCCGATAACTGGACTTTCCCAACATTTTTAAATCACAAATGGGTGAAAAATGTACCTGTAAAAAGTAAACTAAAAATAGACTTTTATTTCCCCTATCTTCTACCTGCAGTGCCTAGCCAAAATGCAGCCATGGTCTTTTAGGGAAATTTTATGTCGAATGTAGGGCAAATCTTGCCAGAAGATGTTTTAGTAAGGAACTAAGATGTTTTCTGTTGCCTGCTCTGTATTCCTTTAGAAATGTTTTCAGAAGGAGGGTGATTAGGCCCGGAAGGTAAGTATATTCTTTCCCCTTTACAGGTATGTTTTTCATCTATATATAGTAGGTGATTTGGGCCCAACCATTATAGGCAGACCTTCCATTAGTAGAATTGTGTTTCTTAAGAAGATGTTCTCTTTTTCAGAACAGTTATTAGACAGTTCTTTGTATCAGATGAAAGATTGGAATATGTACAGCTATTATAAAATCAATAACAGGCTGAATATACGAAACTGGTAGCTCATTTTGTGCATGAGCTACCAGTGCCCTGTTTTGCTCTCCTCTGTAACAAAAACAGTTGAGACAGACTGTTGTTCGTTTTGATTAAACTTGGAAACTTGAGTAAATTCTAGAATTCTCAGAGGAAATCCTTAGTGATAATTTACATATAAATACAATTTTACTTCCAAATAAAACAAGGTAATAAATGAGACCAGGAGAAGCCAGCTCACAAATAAGCACTTTGGCTCTGCATCTGGAAACAGATACCCAAAGGCTTTAAACTTTGCCAAAAACATTCCACATTTATACAAAATAAGGTGACTGACTAACTGATATTATATTAAAAATGTACATGATGCAAATGTATTGTTTTAGCCTCAAATGCAAATTGCATTCTAAATTTAAATATAAATTATTTGGTGCATGTTAATAAAGTAGAAGGTCGTAGGCCAATAACTCATCAGTGTAGGTCGGGCTAAAAGTAAGTGGTTTTGTGGACAAATTAACAGTTAAAACATCAAATATTCAACATTTATAATATAAATAAGGTAGACCATGTATGTCAACAAAGTCACAGTCATGAGTCAACAAAGAGAAAAGTAGAACAAAGCCAAAAAACAATATCAGACATTCAAGGTTGCTCTACATTCAATGTCCCGTTTTTTACTGATATCTAAGGAGTATATTATCAATATTGGAGATATATTATTCCAGTGCCACAGCCACAATTAAATCTATACAAATTTATTTCACCTTTTAAAATTGGATTTTTCAGTCACCATTTAACACTTACATCAACTGCTTACTTCAAAAAGTCTTTTCATAAAAATATTGGTTTTTTTTCCATTAATTATTTTTTTTTTAAACATGAGATCTGAGTATATAGTTTTTCATTTACATTGTAATAAAAGTGTTAGAACATTTGTCCCATTATTCGCTTCTCAATGCGTTTCGCAACATATATTGCATGGGAATTCCACAGAACAAAGTATTTTCAAATCTTTCTCAAATCAATATCCATCAGGACAATCTATCCATGTGTCAATACCTCCTGAAAAAAAGGTCCTGTCCCACACAAATGGACACAGCAGATCACCATCTATCTTGATGCTTTGTGAAGAAGAGCATATTTCACAAGTCTTCCAGGATTGTTAAATCTCCAACTTGAAGTGTAAGATATTTCCTCTGTCCAATGAGCTGTCTGCCAAGAGACAATATCTAAGGAGTTCCAACACATTTCGCAGGTAATGATCTGCTTCTTCAGGGGAGTATCGGTTAATAGGAACCTATTTTTAAACCTTGATACTCCTTTTGCACAGAGCTGGGGTGGTTACAAATGATCATACCAGGGTTCACTGCTAGGTTTCACTCTTCAGCTGTTTAATAAATACAACAACTCTTTTATCACTTAAACATTTTAACAACAATTTTTAACAACAATACACTACAGAAAACACAATTTTCTCCTTACCTGCTTTAACTCTCAGCACCCCTTTTCTGGTAGCAGGTCCTTGGGGGCATTACCTTGATCACCACGCCCTCTTTCCTATCCACCCCTTTTGACTGATCCTCCTTCTCCCAGGTGCACAGCCCTTCCTCTGGAAAGTGACTGTTCCAGTTAACCTTCTGTTCGCTGAACCTCTGCCGCTATTTCCACCACTACTTCTTAAAGAGCTACACCTAAAGCAGGTCCTCACCACAACAACAATTCCTCACCATACTGCACCCAGGGACCCACACTGCCAACCTTCAACACAAAATAATAGGGTGGAAGGGAGGAATGCTATCCAGTTCCTCTTGCCTAACTGACCCTCCTTCCTTTTCCTCCTCCCTTCATCAACTCCTTTTCTTCTCCTATTCAGCTCAGCTCCTCCCTTTTCTCTTTCCCACCCTTTCTTCTAGGTCTGTATCCCCAGCCTTCCCCCTAAGTCCCTGCGCTCCCCTTGGTACAGACTTTAATGCTAGGAGTGGTCACATCCTAGAACTGCTAATAGCAGCTCAGTGATGAATGGCTTTTTCCATGTTTAGCTGTGCATACACTATATTTTTTTACAATATTTTTGCTTTATTAGATACCCAAATTGACAAAAAAATCAAAATGATCCAACATTAATCCAAATCTTAATTGTATTTGCGATTAACTTTTAGGCAGAATGTAATGTAAAGTTTTCCATTTTTGTGTCATAAATATTATTTTTCAATTGGATAAAATGGTGGAAAACAATGAAAATAATAATTGGATATCATGCAAGTGAATGGTGCATGGAATAGTTTATATAATGGTAGGTGACTTGAAGGATCAATTTAAATTGACTGTAATTTTGATCATAATATTGATCAATCTTATGGAGAGAAAATCACAGTGTATTGGATTTTACTTTTCACCATCATGCAACAAAGGTGGGCAACATGCAATATGTAAGACCCTAAAGCAAAGTTGTAGTCATCCATATAACATCCCAACATTCAGCTAGACTACTGAATTGTCAACCACACAATAGGTTAATAGGGATATGTTCAGTCTAGTGGTCAGGTTGGGGTGCCGGTACTGTTTCCCCATAACACCGAACCATTTCCTTAGGTGAAACACTACATGTAGCGCCTTACTTGTGACAGCCCAATAGGTAATGAATGAATAGGGGCAGCAATGGGCTGTACAGTAACTGCCACCTGTCAAATATGAAAGCACTGGTATGGAAGCCCTGGTTCTTTAAGACCCAGTGCAGTGGTATGGGAAGCTGAATGGCAAGGTGCCAGGGCTTGGACCCACATGGAACAATTGTAACCGCCAAAGGTTGGAATCTAGCTTAACTCTTACAGTCCTGTTAAATCCCTTACTAAGCTTGCTCATTACAGGTTGATAGTACTGGCTCTGAATTGGGGAAAAAATTCAGGAAAACATTCTCTGCTCAGATAAAAAGTTTGTAAATGTATTGCTGCTGTGGGAGAGAATCGGAAGCGTGCCAGCGGCTGCTTCTGTATAGAGTGGCCACAGACATTCCTCCTAAAAAGACCAAGTATATGGTTTTTTTAATAAATGTTTTCACCACGCTTTTACCCAAATTTGCACTTTCCTGATGGATTCAGTTAGTGTGTGAATCAACTTTTACACATAAAAGTCAATAAGGTCAATGAAATGCAAAAAATATGACTTTTATGAAAATCATACAGACCTGAAAATGAACCGATAAACCTACAAGTTGCACAGTTTTATTGGATCAGAGTGCACTTTGCATGTGATTTGCAACGCAGTAGTACACAATTAAATGTAGAATTTTCTGCATCCTATTGCCCAATTCTATCTCTGATTTATTTTTTTATTGAATCCAATGTAAAAAATGTATACATTTTGGGTGAAATTGTGTGAAAGTGTAATAATTGTTTAGCTGTGTGTTAGTTTTTCATTATATAATGACTGAACTGCAGCTTTATGCTCCATATATATATATATATATATATATAAAGTTTTTCTCAGATACATTCTATGGAGACAAACTCCAGCATCATGAATTTATTAAAAAATCAGTCTGCAGTTGGTGTTGTCATTTTGGCAAAAACGTTCATAGAATAGATGTGTTTTGTCAGTAATCTGCAATGCCAGCTCAGTGAATGTTATGGAAAAATCCCCATCCTCAGGCTCTCCCTGTAATTGTATTATAGTAATATACTTAGTTTTAAAGTGAAATATTGAATTTTTTCCACTGAAAAACAAACCCTTCTTTTGATTACTTCATATATGTTGTTATATATATATATATATATATATATATATATATATATATATATGTATATATATATATATACATACATCGGCTTCACAAAGTATTCAGACCCCCTTTAATTTTTCAGTTTGTTGCAGATACGAAATTGTTTCAATTCTTTTTTTTCTAATTATTTTATTATTTTACACTCAGTACCCCATAATGGTAAAGGGTACAGAATAATTTATACAATTTTGTAAATTGATTAAAAAGAAAAAACCTAAAATGTCATATTTACATAAATATTCAGACCCTTCACTTAAGACTGAGTTGAAGCACCTTTGGTAGCAATTAGTCTTTTTCGGTAATGATTCAACAAGCTTTGCACACCTGGATTGGGGGATTTTCTGCCATTCTTCTTTGCAATATCTCCCAAGCTCGGTCCGGTTGGATTGGGACATTGGTGGACAGTCATTTTCAGGTCTCTTCAAAGATGTTCAATAAGTTTCAAGTCAAGACTATGGCTGGACCACTCCAGGACATGATTTAAAACCCAACACTGGGCTTTGTTTTTCCCCTCCAGGTAAATACCCACTTGTATTTTATGTTGTTTTATACCACTTTTTTCTATTTTGTTTATCTACAGAGATTCTCTATCACTTTCTGCTCTAAATATGCAACACAAAGTGAATAAAAATCTTTCCGAGTCAAGGGAGTTCTTTTCTTAAACAGCTGTCATGGGGCAAATTGTACCATTTTAGGCTCTCTGTGGCTTTTTGTCTCAGTGATGGTGGTCAATGGAACAAACTGAGAAAATCTCTGTAGCAGGGACACAGAACACAGCGAGGGATTATCTAACCCTTTAACACTCTTTTCTACTCATTTCATAGACAATACCATTGTGATGGTCATTTTCACATTCAAAACTTTACAGGAAGGTAATAATAAAAGTTTTTACTCAAGATTTACAAAATTCCTACCCAAAAGATATAAAGTTTTCACATTAGTCCTAATTTTTTAAGGCTCTAAGAATGTAGAAGATATACTATCACTGAAAAACCTGGGTGACGCAGCATACCTGAAACTGATTTCTCAAAAACTATTTGCTATTAGTGGGCAAATGTTTTCAATCCTGGACCAGATCCATTTCAGGTTTGCTGGATCACCGAGGTTCACTGATGAAAGTATCTACCCCAGTTTTAGGGAGCTTTATTAAATCAGGCTCATTGTAAATGTATTTATTTTGGATAAAAGATTGGTAAATGTTGAGTGAAAACATTTATAAATATCCCAATGTGACTTAAAAAACTGTGAATCACCTTTACTTACTTATGATTCACATGTTTTTTTACTTGAATCCAAAACAATGTTTGATATTTGAGTACAAATTTGGGTGAATTTTGGGGAAAACATTTTAAATAGTTCAATGATTTGGGCCAGTGAGGAGCTGTAATTTACATACAGTTGTTTTTGTTCTGTGTCTTTCCAAATAACAACCAACTTGACCCATTTACCAAGCCACCAAGCTAAAACGTCTTGATGTAGTTCATTTTCGGAATTGTTTGGGAGGCCAAAAAAAAAGATCCTTGAGGGTCCCATTTGGCTCGCCGGCCAGAGTTTGACACCCCTGCTCTAGTAGATCCATTGACCTGTGGTTCTGGTTACTTCCCCTGGAAGCATTACAACAGTTTGTGCCCTGGTGCTGCTTTCTGAGCAGTTTTATACTGCAAGAGCCCTTAATCTCATTAGTTGCAGTGTATTACTACTAATATAAACATTTTGCCTTTGCAATTTGCCCAGCACCATGGAGAATCACTAAACAACATCAGGAGACCACTGTACACAAGCTTGTTTAATCATTCATCTCAATTTTAGGGAACTCAGGCTATGATCAAGAAATTAAATTGTGAGCTCCTATGTGGGACAGTCAGTGACCTGTCTATGGATTCTGAAAAATACTGAAAAATATGTTGGTGCTATGAAAGCATAATAAAAAAAGCACTGATCTCAGTTCATATTTACCAATTCACTTCTCTCTGCCTTTTAATAATTATCTTCCAAGGATAAAACTTTTGTATATTGTCTCTATACAATTGAGCCACTCAGGAAAGACTGAATTTATTTCTAACAAAGATAAGCAATCTTCACTGGAGGGAATCTGGAGGGGTAGAGAAATTGGCAACAATGCGTCTCTGAAATGAACAAAACAGATTTTTCTGAAAAGATAATTTGATATTGTAAATGGCAAAAAAGAACAAATAGTGTGATTGTGCATTATTTTAAGAAACTTGGTTCTCCCTTTCTTATTTATCATGTCAGCTGAGTCCTTAGATGTGGAGGCTGCATAACCTGCCACCAAAATGACACCAAGCTATGTGATGTAAAATGCTTCTAAGATGTATTTTTTACTGATACTGATTCTTTTGTTTGATTGGGCAAATATGTGGGCAAATCTGGATTATTGATAATAAATGTGAAGTTATGCACTCGGGCTGTTACGACTGGGGAAGTCAATAAAGGTGAAGGATCTGGGTACTTCAGAATTTCATGGACTCAATATTAATATGCAATGCCAAGCTGCAATATCTAAAGCTAGCAAAGTACTTTCTTGTATTAAAAGAGGAATAGACTGCAAAGAAGGAGATATAATCCTGCCCATGTACAAAGCATTGGTCAGACCACATCTGGAATATAGCGTCCAGTTTTGGGCACCAGTTCACAAAAAGGACATTGTGGAATTGGAGAGAGTGCAGAGAAGGGCAACTAAACTAATAAAAGGAATGGAGGAGCTCAGCTATGAGGAGAGATTAGGTGACCTGAATCTATTCTCCCTTGAGTAGAAACATTTAAGGGGGGAAATTCACTTTTAGACCATTGCAAAGAACAAAGGGTTATTAGTGAGAAAAGGAGTCCTAATTTCTGTATATAGAAAGGCTTCTTCATGAGTAGTTATAGTTTGGAAAAGACTCCCTATAGAACTAGTTCAAGCCAACTCAGTTAAATGTGTGTTTAATATGTTGGATGCAATCCTAACTGCACACAATATACAGTAACTGACTATTAACTTTTATAAGTAATAACACAAGAGAATGTTGGTTTAAGAAACATTTAATTGCCTTAGGGAATCTGGAAGTATTTTTTCTCTGTTAGAGAATATTAGGCTAAGCCTTTTAAGGATTTGTTTTCCTTCCTCTGGATCAGCTCTAGCTATTCTAAATGTTGGTTTAACTTGATAGACTTGGAGTATTTTTTGTACCTTACTATATAGCTTTGTAATGGAGGGGCATTGTTTGTGCTGAATCTTAAAGAAGAGAAATGCATTGCGCCTACCCGGGCCAGATATAGTATGAGGTCCTGGTTATAATATCCGAGTCCGGGATATAAGAGGAGGTAGGTGGTGCTTTGAAGGTCTCTTTGCCTAATCCCTATCCAGGCTGTAGGGTGATACCTGCATTTTTTGGGATGCTAGACAGATCTAATCAGTAAGATTTACCTATCCTATTTTTGTGGGTGATTAAAGGTGGACGGTGGTGGTGGTGGATGGGGGGGGTAACAATTTTTGTCGCTTTACCTAAAATAGCCTTTTCCTTTTTTCATAACATTTGAAGTTCCCAAATTTTATCATAACTTTGACTGTTTTGTTTCTTGTAAGATAGAAAAAAGGTCTTGACTCTGGAAATAAGATGCAGAGTTTAGGGTGAGATAAAAATCTGGCCATGCCTGCCAAAATCCACCGTGCAAATCAAATTCTTCCTTGTACCTATTACAAACCAAATCAATGCCAATGAAAGGGACGGGAAGAGAGTGTGTGTGTTTGTGCAGGGGGAAAGGGTAAAGAAGCAGCCTTGTCTGGATTCTTGGCTGGAGTGTTATATTCTGTACCATCCCTCCATTGTAAACTATTTATAGTTATGCATAGTTCAGCCCAGGTACTATATTCCAAGCTAATTCCTATACTTTCCTCCCAGTCTATTTACTTGAAGAAGAACTTCAATGCAGGTAAATGTTTAGAGACAAATCAAGTATTTTAGAAAATCTTTTTGCAGCATTTTTTCCAGTATATTAATTTTTAATTCACTTGCAATGTGCCTTTAACCTTGGAAAGAAACAACAGCACCAGAAAGAGTTGATTTCCTAGTACAGCCCCTTCTCCTATTACCAGCCATAGCCCTCTTCTCTTCTGGACACATTTATTTACTGTATGTGCTGCCCCAGCTACTCTGCCCCTCCTCTCACCTCCCTACACAACCTTTTATGGAGATGCTGGGGGAGGAGCAAAAGGGAATTCTGTTGATTGACAGCTCAGAATCTCCTGGGGCTGTTGACATCACATTCATAGGGCCTGATTTAATAAAGATTTCCAAGGCTGGAGGATACACTTTTAGCAGTGAAGCTGGGTGATCCAGCAAACCTGGAGTGGATTCAGTCCAGGATTCAAACATTTGCTAACAAAAAGCAAATGACTTTGAAGAAATCCATTCCAGGTTTGCTGGATCACCGAGCTTTACTGATGAAAGTGTATCCTCTCCAGCCTTGGAGAGCTTTAATAAATCAGGGCCATAATGTCTACATGTAAATATTATTTATATTATTATTAAACAGGATTTATATAACGCCAACATATTATGCAGCGCTGTACATTAAATAGGGGTTGCAAATGACAGACGAATACAGACAGTGATACAGGAGGAGGAGAGGACCCTGCCCCAAAGAGCTTACAATCTAGAAGGTGGGGGAAGTATCACACAATAGGAGGGGGATATGGAATGGTGGGAAGTAGTGATGGTTTCAAAAGACAGAAGAAGATGGGTAGGCAAGTTTGAAAAAATGGGTTTTGAGTGCTCTTTTAAATGAGCAGAAAGTAGGAGCCAGGCGAATAGGACGAGGAAGACCATTCCAGAGAGTTGGGGCAGCTCTAGAAAAGTCTTGGAGCCGTGCGTGTGATGAGGTTATGAGTGAGGAAGTCATTAGTAAGTCATTGGAGGAGCAAAGAGAGCGGCTGGGGTTATTTAAATGATTTAAATGCAACTAGCATGCATAAACTCTTTAAATTGACATCATCTTATAAAAAGGTTGTTGTTGGAATAAATTGTTTAGTGCATCTTGAAATAAAAACAGCTGCATTGTAGTGACATGTATTTCTAGCTAAGAGATATTTTACATAGTATGGACTAAAAGGTAAAATGTATTTGAATATTTTTCAAATGCCGGCACACCCACGCACTATATATATACACGCACTATACGCACTGTATTGTGTGGCTGCCTGGCTTTTGGCAGCTCTATTTGTCATTTCCTCAGCTCTCTACATACATGTCAATTGATTTTATAAAGGGAACAATGGAAAATGTATCATGTGATAGCTCACATCTCCATTAAAAAGTCAGGTCAACTACAACCTATTTATTGTAGTCACTGGAATAGTTAGGGTTCCAGAGGTTGTTAGGGGATCCTTAAAGCACCTTGTACCACTCAAGTCAGTTTAAGTGACACCAATAATCTTTTCGGCCAAATGGCCCACTATTGGTCAGTGGTCACCGATGATCTGTAAGGGTGACATACTTTCCAATGGCCAGCAAAGTCATTTATCTCATTGACCACCACATTATTAAACTGTAAGCTGTGGATATAGTAATTATAGGAGAGGTTCCCTGAAGACCAGACATTTATTTCAAAGGTTCCCCCATGTTAAAAAGGTTGAGAAGCACTGACCTAGAAGAATAAACCACGTACTGCTTTCTTATATCACAGTAGGATTCCAGTAGGGAGATCTCTATAAGTGGACCCAGCATCAGATATGGATTGTGTTTTATGTTTAGAGCATGCATGATGATTTTTAATTGATTATATCATTAAAGGAATGTATATCACATTTTGCAATACTCACCCTTACTATGCCTTTTTTGCTTGTTTCTCCAGGAGTATGGAGCAGCTTTGTTCAGGCATCATCTGGGGTTTTATATCTACTTCCTGAGAAGCTGATCCTGGAATACCATAGTCATAGAAAATCTCCCCACTTGCATACTTGTTCTGGGTCAGGAACACCTATGTCCTAGCATTTATAGGAGAGGTAAGCAATGGCAGCTCAGGTACAGTTTTCCTTTATGTTGCATGCTACTTCCCCCCTTCTTAGATTGTAAGCTCTTCAGGGCAGGCTCCTCTCCTCCTCCTGTGTCACTGTATCTGTCTGTCATTTACATCCCCTATTTAATGTACAGTACTGCGTAATATGTTGGTGCAATCTAAATACTGTTAATTGATGATAATAATAAAATATTAATAAGAAAGTCTACATATATAACAATTTCAAAATGTCCCATTCTCCCTGGTGGATTTTTTATATCATTTTATATTATAGGGAGTAAACAGTGGAAAAGTGGAAACACTAAAGGACCTACCTGACTCTCTAAACCTGCCCATGTTGTACTGTCCATTTCCCCATACAATGAGTGTAACAAAATTTCAAATACTGTTTTCTGCACACTGTGCTGTACATTGTATATTACACACTGCTCCATCGTGTATGTTGTGCATTACATATTCCATACCTCTATACTCTGTGCATTGCTAACCAAACTACTTACATTCTCCACACTGTCCCACTCTGTAATACGTGCTGTACATTACATATACCACAATGATTACTCTGTATTACATATACCACAATGATTACTCATTGTATACTGTACACTGCTTTGTTCTATACATTATACTCATTATATATTATATATATTGTGTATTACATGTCCCATGCCATTCCACACTGTTATCTGTAATGAAGACCATGCTACATACTTCACACTGCTGCATTCTGTACAATGTGCTGTCTGCTGTATACATTACACTGGTTATTCTGTACACTGTGCTGTATATTGTTAACTGAACAGCTCCAGCTACTGTAACAGCTCCATTCTATACATTTAGTATTACATGTTCTACTCCTTTCCACTCTGTATATTGTACACCAGAGGTAGGCAAACTCCAGCCTTTAGGCCAGGTACGGCCTAGCCAGTATTCCAGTCCGGCCTAACGCCCTCCTAGTTATTTATTTTTGGATCCGGCCTAATCGAATTGTTGCGTTAACCGGAGTTCCTGCAATATCAACGATATCATCGAGTTCCCGCACAGTAACCCCAATTACTATGCCTAAATAGCAGAAGCAATGCACAGCTACCAGGCTTCAGAAGCTTGACCTCAATCGTTGTGTCTTCAACCCCGCATGAGATTCAAACAGTCGAATCTCAAGGGGCATTTCGATGCCAAGCACGGACACATATACAGAGACTACACCCCGGATGAGCAGAAGACAGGCTGCTCGCTTGCAGTCGTCGGTGGAAAAAACCTTTCCTTGGACACCTTGTTTCTTCTGGCCCAGTGCCTTCTTGACCTGAAATGGCCTAGTAGTCCAAAAAGTTTGCTGACCCCTGCTGTACACCATGCTGCATATTGCTTACACTGTGCTGTACTTTGCATACTGAACACTGATCTATTATATGCATTGTGCATTACATATTCTACTCCTTCCCACTCTGTGGACTGTGAAGTATACTGTACACCATAATAAATACTTTACACTACTCTACTTTCTAAAATGAACTGTAGGGTGCATAAAGTTTACACTAAACTGTACACTATGCTATACATTGTATACTGAACACGGCTGCATTCTGTAAAATTTACGTTACATATTCCATGCCATTTCACCACGTACACTATGATCTGAATAGTACATCTTGCTATGAACTTCACTTTATTCTGTAAAATGTGCAATACCTTGTATATACACCACACTACTAGACTGTAAACTATGCTGTACAGAATATACTGAATGCTGCTTTACATTGTGCCTTACATTGTGCATTACATATTCCATGCCATTCCATTCTGTATATACATCATACTACAAACTTCACACTGCCTCACACTGTAAAACGTGCTTTCTGTTGTAATAACCACACTGCGTACTCTGTAGACTGTGCTGTACTTTGTATATTGAACACAGCTCCATTTTATATACTGTGCATTACATATAGGGGTGAGCAAGCATGCCTCTGGCATTCTCGTGAAAATTTCCTCGAACTACCGATGGTTCCGTGAAATTTCGGCAAACTGATTTCGCGAAACCATCAGAAGATCAAGGAAATTATAACAGGAGGATTCGCAGGAGATTTACAGGATTCCCTAGGAATCCTCCTGTTTGCAATCCCCGGGCACTAGAGGTTAATTAACCTCTAGTGCCCCGGGTTCGCAGTGGATTCTCAGAACTGCAATCATTCTTGCAGTCCTGGGAATCCTGTTTTGCAATCCCCCGCACTAGAGGTTAAATGGGGACAAGTATCCCCATTCGAAACCTCTAGTGCTCCCTGATTGGAAAGGATAGGAAAGCTTTCCTCAGCCAATCAGAGAGCACAAAAGGTTTTGAATGGGGAGACTTCTCCCTATTTAACCTCTAGTGCCGGGGATCGCACACTGAGCTGATCAATGAATGCAGCCGGCGTTGCATTCATTAATCAGCGCAGCCTGCAACCTTTTTTTTTTAATTCGAACTGGATCGGCGTATTTACACCCACCATTGTCGCTTACGATTTCGGTAAGTGAGAACGACCGAATTTGCCGCAAGATTGAGTTTTAAACTCGCTTGCTTATCCCTAGTCACATATTCCATAACACTCCATTACAAAAACCTTCATCCATACTGTACACCATACTGCACACTTCAAGTGCACTGGAAAATTTTGTTTGCATGGTACACCGCTCTGGGTTTTTGCAGTGAACATCTTACCATTCTGTATAATATGATTTACAATTTTCACTCCACTGTGCTGTATATTGTATACCCAGCACTAAGCCCCCAATACATTGTGATTTACACCCCATACTCCATACTGCTGCAAATACCTTGCTGTACCGCATACCCCCTACTAACACTGAGCTGAATGTAAAACATAAAGAACAGAAAATTCCAAAGTTTATTTTTTAATCTTCTGTATATTATATAGTCAGTAAAATAACCTTACACCCACCATGATTATACCTGGTCAAAGGCTATAAATACAACCTGTGGGTTCCTAAAATAACTGCAGGTAAAAACCAAAATTGCACAGAGTACGGGAACCAGGCCAGAGTGGTGCCGATATTTAGAAATATTGTGCTAGTCATGTAATTTGTAAAGCTGGGGATAGGGAATCCATTCATTGTGGGCGACTTCTGTTTAGATTTCTTTTTCTGGACACAAAGAAACCAGTTTGATTTTCAGCTTCATCATTCTTATAGAAAAAGTAAATTGACCAATAGCGGGCTGTGAGCCAGAGCAGGGGACCTTTCCCGAATCTCTATAATTAGAATTATTTCTGCTCAGTAACAGCTTTTCAGGGCTGCATTTGATTCACCATCCTATATGTACTGGCTGGATGGATAAATCACATTTATATTGCTTATTACACAAAGCAAAGAATAAAAAGTGGATAATTTTCCTTTGTTTTCCTTTTGGTCAATTGGACAATCAACCTCTTACCCCCCCCAACTACATACCCCTCTGCCAGTTGTAAGGCCATAGACAGCCAACATTAGAGAGCAGACATACACAGGGGAGGAAGGAATGGTAAGAAATAATTACATGAGGATTCATTGAAATATATACCAGAATAATACAAAACTAGGAAGGGGTAAATCCTAAATTGTTTTTTTACCCATCACAATGCACCGACCACAAGAGATTCTTGTCGTTTCTGTGGAGCTTAACATTATTTTATGACTTTGATCACAAGTCCTATCTATGCTGAGTTAAAGGAATGGGTGATGTCAATTGGTTTCAATTAAATCAATTGGATGATATACTCAATAATGTCCTACAGGATGCAAAATCTGTGAAACGCGTCGAAATGCAAGTGAAACTAATTTGATACAATTTCATACACTCATCCAATTGTTTTACAAAATGTGTTGTACATTTGATGTATTTTAATGACAAATAAATTATGGTTTTAATGGAGATATTAGGTTTATAGAAATTAGTTTATTAGGTGTTCCATGCTCCCAACCACTAAACTGAATGGTAGCAGTCTGGAACAATCTGGTGAAGTGTTTGCATACAGATATGTTGAGGTTGCATTGAGGTGCTGTTCCAGGAAGCGACATGTTGGATTTCCTCCTCTTGGAGAAAGAACGGCACCATTATCACAAACTCTAGGGCAACATGTCAAAACGCATTGACCTGCAGTGCGGTTTGTTGCTCCTGGGCACATAGCTAGGCATCTGGGAATGGAAAACCATGTGGTTTTCCCTCAAATTAAATTAAAGTGACCTTAGGCTGTTCCCAGAACATGGAAAAGCTATTATTCTGAATTTAATTTATTTCCTTCCAAATATTTTTTTGATGGTGCCTTTTGGCACAGATAGGTTTCCTACTGTGTTTAATTTTTTAGCTGACGTTCGCACATCCAAGCAATACAGGACAATGAAAACATGCTGTTTGGTTGCTGTACGAAATAGGGACTTTAGGTTTGTTCTTAAGTTGAATCTGTATGTAAGTCGGAAACAGTATATTATTTTAATAAATGCAATTAGGACAGATTATTGTCTCAACATATAATTAGGCGACGTGGTGTCAGTTACTGTGTAAAATCCTCACTGTGAGTTAATCACAAATGAAGCAAAAAAAAAAATATCTTTATGGAGCCTAGACATTCATTAACTTCTGGAGCAAGCTGTGCTTTGATATGCAAAAAGAAACAACTACAGAGTTTGTCTTGGTCATTAAAAAGTTACAAGAGGCTGCAGAATGAGCTCAGTCCCTAAGATCATCCTCAACCTCAGCTGTGTTTAGCAAAAGATTTTGTCTGCAAGTCAAGCAAACAACTCCCTCCCCACCATCAAGACTCGGTCCTACACACAAGTAAGCAGGGAAGCCCCGTTCCTATCTAAGAGTCATCTGTATATCGAATGTCCTTAATTCGGGGACTACCTGTATGCAAGGTAAAGTGCACAATTCTTGAGTTTTTTTTTTTTTTTTTAACAGCAAAGTTAATCTGTGGTCAGGCTATGAAAATTCAAATGTTTACATTCTTAACATTGTATGAAATGAGCTTCAAAATAATCCATCACTGATCTTTGTAGCTGCAGGCTCTGCAATTAATTAATTTTACAGCAGAAAGACTAAAGTTGGCCCCTGATTTACATAAGAAAGACTTTTTAAATAACTGATTTACATAAGAAAGACTTAAGAATTTTAAAAAACTACTAGCCGAAAAGGGGGGAGCTGAGCTGCTGTGTCAATGCTAAAAGGCATAAAGGAAAACCTGAGCTGCTGAGTTTCTGCTAAAGGGGAAAATGGAGAGCTGAGCTGCTGATTTACTTCTTTGAGGAAGAGATCTCTCCTAAACCATGTGTTGTACAGTAGATGAAATTTTCTGGGTGTACAGAGGACTCTGATGGCTATTATCACCCCAAATCCCAGCCCCCTAGCCTTTGGGGATCTCTTCTCACCTTTTTTTTCAAGACCACAGACCCCAGAGGTCTTCAATTAAACCCTAGGGGTTTCCAACTTGCATGCCTAATTTAGGGCCCCTGGGCATATGTGGTCTTTCATTAGCCAAATGAGAAGTGATCACTCTTGTTTTTTTCTTTTTGAAGTAGTGACCCCATATCTTGAATAGGGATGAGCAAGCAAGTTTTTAAAACTCGATCTTGCAGCAAATTTGGCCGTTCGTGCTTACCAAAATTTTAAGAGAGAATGGCTGGTGTAAATTTACCGATTGAGGTTGAATTTTAAATAAAAAAAAAACTCTCTGATTTTTACAACAGTGTGCAATCCGCGGCATGAGAGGTTAAATAACCTTTAGTTCCCCAGGGATTTCACACAGGAGGATTCCCAAGGAATCATGTGAATCCCCATGTTATAATTTCCTTGACTCCTGATGATCGGTTCGGGAAATTTAGCGGAACTCTCAGAAGTTAGAGAAAACTTTCGCAAGAATGCCGGAGGCATTCTTACTCATCCCTAATCTTGAATCTCCCAAAGGCTAGGGAGCTGAAATAAGGGGGCTAAAATCACATGATATGAAGGATAAGCATCATGTTGTGTGCTACCAATTACATCACTACACAAGTCCACTCCCAAAGGTTGCACCTATCTGACTGGCTAAGCATTCACAGCGGATTGATGATTTCATTGCACATGGGTAGCACAAATCTGGTCCCTGACAGCATGGGCTCAGAGGCAATGGATGCAAATCCAGTCGAAAGACTGAGGACACCTAGTGGAAAAAAAGAAGTACTGCTCTTGAAAGTAAATGTTGCAGCAACAGCTGATTTTTAAAATTACTTTTTATGTATTCTTTCTTTAATTTTGGATTTAGTTTACATACCAGGAGATTTTAGTTCTGCCTTTGTGCACTCTTTGCTCTGTATATTTAAATGCATTCACAAGCACATTACATATCTTCAAAACAATATCCCATTTTTCATGGATTGGAATTGTTCCTTAAGCCATTAAAGTGACCCTGTAACACATCTGTATTACACACCTCTGGTCATATCCCAGTTTAATCCCAATGAATACTCAATAGAACCTTTTGTAAGTGAAAGCAGCCTTGGGAGCCGAGGGAAAACACATGGCTCTGCACGCTGAAACATGGCAATAATATAAAGATATTGAAGATGTTTATCTCATTTTTAGAGTTCCATATATAGTGGATTCATTGTGATTGAGACGGATTTAGGCCAATGCAAACATCTGAATTTATTGCTAATACCCCAGAGACTCGTAGTTTACACAGAGCAGAGAGCAGAAAGGTTTAGCAACGCATTTCTGTTGTAGTGGAATATTTCCGTGATTTACTCTGCATTGTGTAATCTGGCTGGGACTTCACCTTGTAGATCCTTGCAAATAGATTCTCCAAATTGTGCATTGGTCAAGGGGCCTGATTTATTAAAGCGCTCCAAGGCTGGAGAGGATACACTTTCATCAGTGAACCTGGGTGATCCAGCAAACCTGGAATTGATTTCTTAAAGTCATTTGCTATTTGTTAAAACTGGAGCAGATCCATTTCCAGGTTTTTTGGATCACCTCTCCAGCCTTGGAGCGCATTAATAAAACAGGCACAAAGTCTTCCTCCTAAGTGGCCATCATTTCCATATTGGACTGATGGATGATAAGCTCCCAAAAAGCAGCTATGGAGCTGTTTTATCCTCCAAAGAACTTTTGTTCATCCAGTCCTGAGATTTTTACAATTAAGCTATCGCATACAACACTTTTACAGTGCAGGAGTACATATGCTGCAGTTCAGTAAGGCTGTGTTCGGACTGGCGGTAAGGTTGCGGTGAGGTTACTGTTTGCTCATGTCTTGGGGAAGATCCTACATGTAGCGACTACCCCTGGCCACCCCGTACAGAATGAATAGGGGAGGCAGTGCACCCTACAATATCATGGCTTGTTCATGGTTGGTTCTCAATATTTCCCGGCATTGAGCAAACATTGTTTCCTTTGTTTCAGGCAATGAATAGTTTGATGTTACAGGTGCAGGAAGAAACAATGGAGGGAAGATATGGACACACTATATAGGAAGGGTGCTAATGATGGGTGGGATTGGTGGAGTGGTGCAGTTTGATCTCTTGATCCGGAACCTTCATAAAGAAAGCAGAAAAGTTGTGAGCAATTATTGGGATGCCTGAAAATAAAACTGGACCAAGAAAATAATTGGATGAATCAGCAGGGAGCTTACAGGCTGAATTACAAACAAGCTTGAATAAAGGGAGGGCAGGTACAGGCCACGGAAGGGCAGCCATGATTAAAGCTGCTTAATTCCTGACAAGCTGTGGAAGGTAGAGGGGGAGAGAGTGATTATTGTTTTACCGCTGGGGTTGGGCAGAAAAAAATAATCATAGCACGGTTTAAAGGGGGCTTCTTACTTTGAAAATGACTTTAATAGTAAGTTTAAAGTTTATCTTCAGTCTTGCACAATTCTACAGCTGTAATGAAATAACTTTTACTGCACACTGGGAGCTGCTTTCTGTGTGCATTATAAACTGAAGGTAGGCAGGCAGAGCCCGCTTTAATGCTAGAAGTGCTTTTTTCAAATGTAAAATAATAATTGAAATGAGAACATTTTCAGAGATGCCGTCCATCTGTGTAAAGGGTGCTGATGGGTTTTACTATTGCCTGAACACTAGAGGGCAGCAAAATGGCTGCAATGTTGGCTTCCTACCTATAAGAAAACTCCATGTCTCATGATTCCTTGCCTTGTGTATCATATGTGTGTTACATTTGTAGTCTCAGCTATCTACAATGGGGTGGAAACAAATAATGACATTCTGAAGGGAGCATTAATTGTAGCCAGACATTAAGAATCTGCAGATCTCAGACAAGGATAGCAGGAAAAATTGGCATTAATTTAATGGATCAATTGAACAACAGCAAGAAGGAATTTATTTTATATACTGTATGGCTTTGGGGACATTTCAAAAACACTATTGCAAATGTTTTCTACATTTGTTGGAAAAAATTCCATTGATCCTATCAAAAACTTACTGTGCTGATTTATATCGGTTACATTAATCTTTGCTATCTCTGATGACTACAGAACTACATTCCTCTATGCTACACAGAATAGAAGTGGGGTGAGGTTGTCCTTTCCTGCTGCAACAATGAATTGCCTCCTATACTAAAAGGCTCCCTATACTTTCTGCATGTTTGCATGATTTCTGTATGCCATTTATTTTTCCATTATCAATCCTGCACCAGAATATTCATTTCAATAATTATCTTCCCATAGGATTATATGTGCACAATACTGGAATTCTATTTACCTGTAAATGCCAGGTAAGTCCCCTATTTAAGGTACAGCGCTGTGTAATATGTTGGCGCTATATGAATCCGGTTTAATAATAAGTCATCCACAAGCACAGAGATTTCTGCTGGGTGCTGCAATCCTATATGCAATCTCAGCAGACACATAAAGATAGCGCCATCTTATTCCCATTGCTCTTACCCTAGTAGGGAGGGGCAGAGGAGCTTTGCCAGCACTGACACAAATTAGACACCCACAGGAGAGAGCTATGACGTGCAAAGTGTTAGGGGCTGTGCTAGGGAACGGACTTTTCTAATATAGTCAAATTTGCTAGCAAGCTCCGAAATTCATTATAGGTCATTCACAATTCTGCAAGAAAGTATTTAAAATATTTGATTTTTCTGTTCTTATACAGAATTTTTAAGCTGATGCCAGGGTCTCTTGTCTAATGTTTCAAAACCTGCAAAAGCTATCATTACTTTGATTGCAATATGAAGCAGATTTCAGTCACCCACACAGTTTACTATCTGATGGAATTAAGTTTTGCAGTGCAGTAATTTTCCGTTATAGCGTACTGCTCCTTTAAGCTGACCTTAAAGCTTTTCAATGCTGACACTAATTTAATTCCACATAATTCTTTCTCTCTTATTTTTATATTAGCAGAGCTTATATGAATTAATGGGAAGCTCAGAGATGGGCAGCTATAAATGTCTCATTGTATTGCACGCTGCCCCCAATGCTTTGATAGTCACAGAGACAGTGGAAATTTCCATGCTGCTGATAAGGAATGGAGGGGGCGTACAAACACAGCCTATGTTACTGCTTCTTCTATTCACTGTGCAACCAAAATGTTATAGCATGCATTAATGATAGGCAGCCTGTGACTAGCTAGCTGTACTAGAACTACAAGGCCCAGCATGTCCAAATTGTAATGTGGCTGGGCTCTCGTGGCACCTGGTGATGGGTTACATTTGTCCAGGTAGATTCTTTTGACTTGTATTCTCTCCTGGCACCTGGTGATGGGTTACATTTGGCCAGGTAGATTCTCTTGACTTGTATTCTCTCCTGGCACCTGGTTATGGGTTACGTTTGGCCAGGTAGATTCACTTGACGTGTATTCTCTCTTTCTACCTGGTGATGGGTTACATTTGGCCAGGTAGATTCTCTTGACTTGTATTCTCTCCTGGCACCTGGTTATGGGTTACGTTTGGCCAGGTAGATTTTCTTGATGTGTATTCTCTCTTTCCACCTGGTGATGGGTTAAGTTTGTCCAGGTAGATTCTCTTGACGTGTATTCTCTCCTGGCACCTGGTGATGGGTTACATTTGGCCA
>NC_092858.1:165376083-165431729 GCF_032062135.1 Pyxicephalus adspersus
GTAGATTCTCTTGATGTGTATTCTCTCCTGGCACCTGGTGATGGATTATGTTTGGCCAGGTGTATCTTAGCACCTGGTTATAGGTTACATTTGGCCAGGTAGATGGACAGGGAAATGAAGAAACAATTACCATGCTAAAACGGTTCTTCCATTGTTCTTCGCTCTCTAGCAATCCACCTGGGACACATGTTCCCCTTGCTTGGATAATTACCTGCCTGGTGATCCTTTTCGTATTAAAAATATCAGGAACAAATGTGTTTTTATCAACCATGCCAATATTGCCAGCGAGAACCTTGGCATGGAGCTAACATATTACTTTGTACTGCTCATAGGTCATATTCTTGCTCCAGAATGGCCACCTTTGGGTTTCCTCCGACTAGAGGTTTATCTGGATAACATGATGGTGCATTAGGCTGTGATGCTTATGCTAATGGTAATTCCCCCACCTCCTAGATTGTAAGCTCTTGGGGGGAGGGTCCTCTCCTCATCCTGTGTCACCTTCTGTATTCATCTGTAATTTGCAACTCCTATTTAATGTACAGCGCTGCGTAATATATTGGTGCTATATAAATCCTGTTTATTAAAAATAAAAATAATAAATAATAAACCCGTTTTTTTTTTTTTTTTTGCAATCTAGGTCTCCTAGTGACTATTTGGGAACAGTGTCTTTCCAGTGCTGGGTCCCAGGTTTGAATCCTGGTCAGCACACTATCTGCATGAAGTTTGCACGTTCTGCGGGGGTTTGGTCTGGGTACTCCGGTTTTCTCCCACTTCCCATAAACATGCAGTTACATTCATTGACTTTCCCCTAAAATTGGCCTTAGACAATGCCATATGACTATGGTAGGGACATTAGATTGTGAGCCCCTCTGAGGGACAGTTAGTGATATGACTATAGATTTTGTACTGCACTGTGTAATATGTTGACGCTATATAAATACTGTGTAATAATAATTTTCCACCACATTCTGTTCTATAGAGACATCAGGAAATGATAGGACATCCGCCCAAAGGGAAAATCCTCATTTTAGGCATTTATCACTGTAATAAGTATACCTTTTGAAGGCTTGCACCACCAATCCAATATAGGAGACAACTTGTAAAATGTTGGCTATTTTCCTACTTTTTAGTCCCCATGATAATGACAAACATGAACAATAAAGATGGAGATTCTCTCCAGATGGAACATGGACAGCAAGACAAATATTACAATGGCTTTTACCCTTCACTTTATCCAATAGAAAAATGGATTTTCCTTCCTTTCCTTTCCTTTCCTTCCTGCAAAGCCTGCTCAAAGCTTCCATCATAGGTGACCACAGACAGGACACCAGGGGCTCTGCTTGGAATCCTAATATCTCCATAAAGTGGACCTGCCATCACCTGAATATACTGTCGCTGGGTACAAGATCCAGGGAGTTTTTAGACTGCTTTAGGATGGTTATCTAAAATCTTTTTGTGAATGGACCATATCGTGTTCTTGAATTTTTTTTTTGTAAAGAGCAAGTACTGGCTGATTTATTTCTCTTTCCTCTTTTAGATAGTTCACCCTGAATGTCTGCTGCATCGTCTTACTAATTGGGGACTTCAATTACCATAAAACACGCTCCAAACATTCGCTGCAACAGCTGTGCCATACATTGCCAAGTCAAACTATCTTCTGCACATCAAAGCCTAGAAAAGGAGGACTTCGGCTATCCTGAAAATGTATTGGCAATCAAGTTCATCCATTTTTGTACTTCTTTTCTCCATGCCAATAGTGATTTCATAGCATAGAAGGTCAAATCTATTCCTGATGACTTATTTTTAAGAGATGGTAAAGTAGAATGTTGCCCACTGACACGTCTCTACTTATTTGGAATTCTCCACAAAAACACTACAGCTGGAAATGTCTAATGTTTGTGCTTAATGGAAGAGAGAGCGGCATCTATTTACCCTGTGTGTGCACCAGACGGAGCCTGAGACACGATGCTGTAAAATTCCATTTTACTTGTAGATTGTGCAGAAATTCACATGGACGTGCCCCACTATAAACAGATTATATTTATAGAAACACAAGTTTACTTCAATTTACTATGGCACTAATACACTAATACATATAGCACTTTACTAATACATTTACTATGGCCCAATGTAGTGTAGACATTACACCGACCACAGGCAGTAAGATTCCAGGTGCCACTTTCATTGAGTGCAGACTGACCATTGTACTTTGCAATAAGGACTTCAGCATAGACAATGTAGTCCAAGACTTTTTAGTTGTGTTCTTCAAAACTAAGGAAAAGATGAGGGTTTGCAATGCAGATGGAAACTACTGGTGAACAGAGTACTTTCCTTCTTGTTATAAATTAGACGTGCAGGATTGGAAAAGTTTTTGCAACTTTCAGAGCCTGATGGTACTCATATGAAGACCACTGGAGAAGCATTCACATCATGCACTCAACTGATTGCCCAAAGATCACACCAGTCCGCTGGAGTTAGTTTACCTGCAATAAAAGTTCTGCTTTGTGATCCTCTATTTTTCATAAACATTTTAAAAATACGCCCTGATCCCCTAAAACTTGAGATCTGTAACATTCAAACATGAGCATCCTCTACAAAGTTGGTGATTAACCATACTTCAGCCCACCAGTACAATTTTTGATTGACCCATCTGGATAGATGGATGACCTTTAGGAAGTTTAGAAGGGCTGGTGCCAAACGTTGACTTTAATGTGAAAGTTGATATTTTGATATGGGGTTGTGTCATATTTAGGGACCCCAGGAACCATGTTGGAAACATTAGGACTGCATATAATGGGCTCTCAGAAGTTAATGTTAAAGTAACTCATATCAGGTTATCTCCAATTCATTTTAGTATATACTTAAAGCAAAACTAAATTTACTATTTTAGGAATCCATGACCATGATCCATGATCAATGCCCCTTCTGCAATAATCCCTGCTACCTACCTGAACAGGGGTTTTAACCCTTTCCCACTCTATCCATTAACATTTGTAGTCAATATAATTCACTAAACTGCAGCAAATAGATGTGAACCAACCCCATAAAGTAGAATAATTATATTCTTCCAAAAAGTTTTTCATCATAAGTCTTATAACAGTGTGGCACAGACAGTGAATGTGACGATAATTTATTTGGCTACAGTTGTGCTCGGCAGTTTGCCTGAATTTAAAATGTAAAGGGCAGTGGGGCAATTGAATAGTAAATGTCAGCCGAAGGCATATGATTTGCAAAGTATGCGATACTACAAGTTTCCTTACTCCTGGTGAAGACCAACTGCTCCATTGAATACGCTAATGGAAGTTCATAGTTTGAGATTCCTTTCTTATATTGCACCTTTTGATGGACATTATGGCATTCTGCATTTACGTTTTGGCCACCAACTGGCCATAACACTACCTCCTCTGTACTTTGGGTGTAATAGTCACAATTAGCATTGGCATAGCATTTTATTCTGGGTGCACAATAAAGGATTTTCATGAATTTTATTTAACTCATTGCTAGGGGCAATGCAACTGAGCTGAATACATTTTTTTTTGGCATGTGTACTTTAAAGTGTATGAAGCCAAAAACATTTTTCTTGCTTTTCTTAATGTGGGGATGGATTAGAGCTACCGGGTTAACATTTACCCAAGATCAGCTTTAATATTTGCAGTAGTGGATTTGAGGAATCAGTTTGCTGTGAGGGGAGTAGAGAAGAAATTAAAGTGATAAAAAACTTCCATTATTTGAATTATTTCAAGTACATCAAATTCCGGAATATCTTGTTAACTTTTGAACAGATCAGGTGAAGGGTTGGAACACCTTTCAGATTTATATTGCTGTGTCCATGATTGGAAGAAGATTTAATGCTAAAATAAAGGACTTCAAAATGAATTTGTTTTATTTATGAGCACAATGCTCTAAATTGTTGCACAATTTATGTGCTGAAACAAATTACATATGGCAATAAATTACATATTAGGTGGATTTCTGCAACGCACACACATGTTCCTATGTTTTATTCCAATAAAATGGCAGTACAGCCGCACCAGTAAGCACGACCCAAAATCCAAAAAGCCCCACTTTCCTGTGCTCTCTGATTTACTCCCAATGGGTGTTATTAGCCCTGCACAGTTCACCTATGTGTGTTACAAAACAGGAAAATAGTTTCACTTAGCCCTATTTTTGCGACAGACTCTCCAGAACACCAACACCATCTCCAGGCATGGACTGCATTCTCCACAAGCACATGTAACCATTTCAAAGCCTTAAAAAGGGAGATTCCCACATTTCCTGAAACCACTCATATGTCATACATTAATAGGGTAAGCAGGGAGCCAGGGTGACATAATATTAGCGTGTACATTCCACAGTGATATCTATGCTGTAGCAAGTAAAATGTCAGGTGTAACCAGAGATCCGTCTCTGAGAGGTGTCACACTTTCCAATGGAAGCTTTTCAGATGATATACTACAGCTCCAATGGTTGTTTAAAGTAAAGTTTGTTTAATAAAACCTAAATTAAAGGTAATACATTATTAAAAAAAAAGCATTAATTTACTTTCTTTTCATTTAGTTCTTTTCAATTACTTTATATGATTTTTAACTGGCCCTGGAGCACTGATCCTCCCACGGACACCACCTGTGGGGCACCATTGCTCTTGCTAACATTTCGGATGAGGGTCTATTCCTTCTACTGACACCAATGCTAGGAAACATTTTCTCCCAAGGAGACCCACAATGGGGCACTATTTTCTCACTTACACAAATGATGGGGCACAATGCTTTCCACTGATAATGGGGCACAATTATTCTTAATGAGGTTAGTGCACTGTTTCTCATTCTGAGACCAACAAGGGCATTATTGCTTGCGCTGACACCAAAGATGGGGCATATTGTTACTACAATGCCAGCCACTATCTCCATTGATGAAGAACTATTCCTTTAATGCATGGTTCAAAAAGGCTCTCACTGACCCCAATGAAGTGGTGCTATTCTCCCACTGGCACCAACAATGTGTTATCATTCCTAACACTGAAAGACAATGCAAAATATTCCTCCTTCAACTGATATACATTTTTTTTACTCTGGGGCATTTTTGTTACTTCCACTTACTGCTGACCCTAGAGGGTTGTGTATGTAAACTGACCGCTGACATCGGGGCATTATGGACCCCCACTCACCAATCTGATCCCATTAAAGACAGTGAACCGACCCTTTGTTTAGAAAACTTGCAGATCCCAAAGATGTTGTTAATAGCTTTACAATTTTCCTTTCACTCTGCATTTCAAAGGAAATCCCCAAGAACCCCTAAATATTATTGTGCGATCTGCAGGTAACTCTTGCAACAGGTGGTGATAATGTTCCAAAGAACACCAGCAAATCACAAAATATGGCTCAAAAAAAACCAAAATGGACTGGCATAGGCAAAGACATCGTTTGGACCCCATTGAAATGTTGTGGGGGATTTGAAACAAAAACCAATGAGTATCCTAAAATAGAATGAATTCTATATTGAATGATCAAAAACTCTCCATAATGATGGTGGTGACTGGTGGGCAAGTTTGCAAAGCAACTACAACCAATAGGCAATACCAGCTGAAGAGCCATGGAGTTTTTATTACTTTTCCCAGATACACCAATACATCTACTAATATTTGTGTTTATTAAATAATTGATTCAAGTATATATATTTACTTGTAAAACAAATATTTTATTTTAATCTAAGCAAAAAATGATAAAATATCCATTTTAAAATATTACAAAAATGTAACTACAAAAAGTATTGCAGCCATCTCCATCATAGCAGACATTACGCCACATCTCTGTGTACAGCGTTGGCTGTTTCCATTGCATTTGCATTAAAGAAATTACAGGATAAACACTGGTTGAGAGCTGCAAAACAAAATTCCTTCCTTAGCAATCTGGGTAAAATAACTACCAAATAAAAGAAGTGTTTTGTAATTAGGTCATGGCACTCTCCGATCGGTTTCACCTTCTCATATGACACAAAAATGTTCTGCACGTTATGAAAAACTATTTCTAAATGATTTCCATCACTGGTCCCTGTCATTTCCACATTTTTCATTAATTTATGTCATCTTCTACAGAGCTTTACAGAGTTCATAGTTCTGTGTAGAGATGGCCAGGGAAATGCAGAAATTTTACTATTTATGCAAACAGCACTGATGTGAGAATGGATCATGCAGAGTTCGACTGGCTCAATTTCAAATCAGTGCAATTTGCGTGCTATTTGCAAAAAATAAATTGAATTGTTTTGCATCTAATTAGCCAACTCTCATCATTTCACAAACTGTCTCTCAGAGATCACTATCATTACCTATCACCAAAATTTTTACTTTACATAAAAGGGCAGACAACCCATTATGTAGGTTACAAATTAATTTCTTTTTTACAAAAAAAAAGGTGAGCCTCCCCTCGTCTTTACCGCTGAAGGTAGAGCCTCCTGGAATACCTTTATCACGCATACCAGGAGGCTTCTGGCTGCAACTTCTGCACATGCCCTACTTAATGTACAGCGCTGTGTAATATGTTGGCACTATATAAATCCTGTTTATTAATAATAATAATTATAATAATAATAATGCCCAATCTTGGGCTGGTGCAGAAAAAGGCTTTTACCTGTAATGGGGAAAAAAATGGTGATTTTACACAGCGCACTGAAATCAGAACCTTTTTTTCTGATTTAGGGCAGACTACGGCACCCAATCTCATGCATGCACAGTCCAAGATCCGGTGGCGTAGCCAAGAGAAGAAAGAAGACGGAGGAAGATAATGGTGCCTGGGACTTCCGAGCCAGGACAAAGGCGAACTCCAGGACAGTGCGGGACCCAGCTGAGGACAGCGCTGGGGCTCTGCGGAATTAAACGTAAGTGATTTTTTTATTAGCATAGTTCCCCTTTAACAGAAGCCAATTTGGGGGGAAAGACAGTTACCAGCAGTAGGAATTCGGGTTGTGGGAGGAAGCCACTCTGGTCATGAAACACTATGTTTCTAGGTTCCTCCTGTGTTTGCATGTGTTTCCTCCCATATACTGATAGAGTAACTGCCACCCCCATCCCCAAACACAAATTTCTTTCACAATGTTATCAACATGACTTTGGAAGGGGTTTTGAATTTCCAGTGGGCCAGTTAGTGACACATCTATAGACTAAAAAAAGGGACTGAGTGATATTTTATGATTATATGAATGATAATAATATATTAAGTTTAGTTTTAAAGTTTGGTTATGTAACCCAATATATTATTTACATTTAGTGGTAATATACATTGCCTTGCATTATAATTTAAAAAATAATAAGTATTTGTTAATTATATCCTATTGACTGGTATAGGGAACCTGTGCCGGCTATGGGCACATTACAAAGTTTTTAAACGCACACCATTACATGTGTAGTGGGACTTATATGTTATATAGCACCCTAATGCACCTACATTGCAATAAACTGAAACACACAGTCTGTTTTGCACTGTAAAGAGTGTGTTTTATTGTCTGCTTTGGTGCATTGGCAGCCAATTTAAAGAAATTGACTGTCTTAATGTAACATGTGTTAATAAATTGCATTGGGGCAGATAGGTGCATTGCCAGCCTAAAATATGCCATCATTTACCTTTACTTCAGCTACTTCAAAGGTACAAAATCTTGAGTTTTTTTTTCTATTGCTGCAGAAATTGGATAGCCTTACAGCCTTCTAATGTAGATATATGACAGGTGCTTGAAGACCGCTACAAACCCATCGACTAGTCTTTATTGTCATGATATTCAAGAGTGAATTACTTCCTAGTACCTGCTGCTAGAATCAGTGGTGGTTTGGTTTAAAGTTTTTTTTTACCCGTTTTGATAATATGTGAAAAAATGAATGCCCATATTCTGGGCACAGCTGGATACACTATATGGCCAGAAGGTTGTGGACAGCACTCCATATAAATGAGTTCGGGTGATTCTACTGAAAGGTTGTAACTGTTTTTGAACTTTTGTGCTCCAACACTATGGCAATAGTTTGGTGAAGGCCCTGTTGTGATCTAGCATGGCTATGTCCTTGTGTACAAAAACAGATATACCTACGGTTTAAAAGTAATAATGAAGAAAGACATGGTTTGATGAGCGTGTTGTAATAAAACGAGTGGCCTCCATAGAGCCCTGGCCTCAACCCTACTAAAATATATGGAATGCACTGGAAGGCTGTTTGGAGGCCACTTTTCTACCTACACTTAATATTCTTTTGAAACAAAGGGCACAACCTTTTACAGGAACACATACAAATCTTGCCTTCCAAGTAGAGCGGAGGCTCTGATAACCACAAAGGTGGAGGGGGGTAACTCCTAAATAATGCCCATGGTATAATTACATCTCAGAGCTGGTAATGATACATTTATATCAATATGCGGTCTGCATCAATGCCTTTTACACTAAAGCTGTGATATTGGAACTTTAGACAGCAGGGAGAGCGCATCAACATAATAAATCAATAATGACAACAGCTATTCCTGTACACAACAGGCTACAATGATCAATAAACCAGTGAAGACTAAAAGAAGCTTAGATCAGAGAAGGAAAAGTAAAACTGACAAAATGTGAAAAAGTTTCAGTCAGTGTTATCTCAGATTCACTTCTTTATACCTTACTGACTCTGGAACAAGCAGAACTCTGGTCATAACCGTGCAAACTGGCCGTGCGGCCTTCTCACCATAGGACCTGTTCCATTCTAATAATTATTCCTGGCAAACTGAAAACCAGTTACCAAGGTAGAATAGCCGTGATATCTGTACAGTCCAGCCGTTCTGTTACCTTATCGATTATTCTTGTTGCGAATTGGAGTGCAATTTCTGTTTCTTATATTGGATTACTTATTAGCACAATATTATATGCCCAGCACATTTATTTGGAAAAGTGCAAATACTGGTTGAAATCCAGCTGACTGAGGATATTGATAACATTATATCTCCTGGCACTACAGTTACTTATGATATTTATAGAAAGTTTAGGGCAAAGCTACTTTACTTTTCTGATTATACCGAGACATTGACTAACCGATCAGTGAAGTAAAGAAGACCATGAAGACCTGTAGTATGCAGGCTATTTCAATATTCTGTCTCTAACAGTGCTTTTTTTTTTTTTTTTTACATATCAGTTTTCATTTAGGAACATAAATTTGTATATATTTTATAAAACCACAGGCAGTTTTTTTTCAATAAGTTTTTCCTGTGATCTGCATGGGGTTACCACACTTCCTTCCCTTCTCTATTATAGAGCAGCCCATCTCATTATTTCCTAGGCTACTACAAATAAGTATGTAAAGGGAAACATTGCTATATGTGTCCAGTGTGTTGTATCTCCTGGAACAATTATATATATTAGTTAGGACAATTGCAATTAGCAGATGCAATTAGCAGATTCTAGAATCTTGTTGCTCAATCCGTGGCCTGATGGGGCAGGCAATAGTCCGTTAGTGCTTTTTGTACAGCCCCAGGAGTCAAAAGCGGGAGTGAAATTTGTTATGTAAGGAGGATGTAATTGCAGTGATTTCAGCAGTCTTATGCAACACATGCCAAACGCCTAGGCTTTTCCCATCTAATATAGTACATATACTGATTCTGACATTCAGAAATTCATATATAAAATATTGTGTCCAGCCCCTTTTGGACCACACCTGGGATCCCTCATTTTATTATTTACCTAATATTTATTAGGTGTCAGGGAACCCTTGCTAAAACTAATTTATTAGGGGTTAGCTGGAGAAAAACTCCTAAATTAGCTGCCAGTGGAAAGACAACTGAAACTATCATTGTGGCATTGGCCTCTGAATTATGCAGGCATCATCAAATGGGAGATCAATCGGCCATAATTTGAGGAACTTCTGGCAACCTTTGGAGGGTTCTGTGTAGCCCTGGTAGTAATGTGGCCATGTCTCAGCCATTAGATGCAGATGATAAATATGAAGAATGTGAAATCAGAGTTTTAGGGTAAGTTAGGATGAACAATGGGGAAATCCCAGTTCCTGGTAGCTTGCATGTCCTATGCTACCACTTTGCTGGTTCCTAATGAATTGTTCAGACAGCTACTGCTCACAAGTGTCCCCATTCATTTATTAAAGGGTTGCTAAGGGTGAGATGTTGCATGGAACATCTTGACCATGGTCATAGTTGCTGGGCATGATGAAGCACTAGCGGCTAGGTGACCCATCCGCGAGGGGTCCGAGATCCCTGAAGAATGATGGAATGTCCTATACATTTATGATGACCTAACTCTGCATGCTGACCTATCCATTTCATTCTAAAGTTGAACAATTTTACCATTCCAAAGGATTATACCCAAAGCACACCAAGCAGCTTACCTGAAACTATGTATAATATGCCAATAAACTTGGGCTTATATTCATATCTGATAAATAGTTTTACTAATACAAAATTTCATGTAAAAGTTTATTTTACTATTAACTCATAAGATATAAGAAAAAAATACACGATTTTACAAAAGGAAAATGGCTACATGGTCAAAGAAGGAGCATGCATAGACAGGGAGCATCACTTCCGCTTCCTTGTTCTGAACTTCTCTTCCAGATTTGTGGCAGTTACCATGCCTTGGCAGGGCTTATCTGGTTTCTTCTCCTCTTCATGTTTCAGTATAGTAGGCCTGATGACATCAATGTCACGACTTAGATGATCCAACATGCTGGGAATGAGGGTGGGTGGAGCATAGAAGTCAACTAAAAAGTACCTAGAAAATAAAAGTAGAAAATTATGAGTCTTTGATTAGCATTTTTCCAAGAAGGAACAAAGAGGTGCCGTATGTAGAAGGAACATAAACTTCATAGTCAAAAAAATTCCCCAAGCCTGTGGGGGCAGTGTTATAATCTGGGGGCTGCTTGTGAGGGCAGTGTTATAATCTTGGGTGCCTCTGGGGTCAGTGTTATGATCTGGGGTAGATTCAGTTGGTCAAGTTCAGCAGCTTATGTGCCTGAAATGTGCTCAGCTGACTCCCTGAATATAACGAATGTCCAGGTTTATCCATTAATGGATTTTTTCTAATGGCAACAGCATTTTCCAATGCCAGGATTCAGGGCTCAAATTGCGAAAGAGTGGATTATGGGGGGTATGAGACAACTATTTTATACATGGACTGGCTACCACAGAGTCCTGACCGTAATCCCATTGAGAATCCTTTTGATGTGCTGGTGAAGACTTTACCCAGAGATCCGGCTCTCCCATCAATACAAGATACAGCATTCATCTTATAAGCCTATTGAAATTTTACCATGGTGAATGGATGTCATAATCAAGGCTGAAGGTGGTCCAAAGAAGAAATTAGTGGTGCATAAGGCAGTGAACTTTACCCCTTAAACAAACATTTTATATACTAAAGCTTACCAGCTGTTAGTCCATAACCTAAAGGTGCATGGTCCTGTAGTCCTCAGACCAAGCTGAGAACAATGTAAATGATATCTGCCAGTACAGACAAAGAGTGCAGGTAGGTATAGGGTCACAAAATTTCCAACAGAGGCAATGGAATTTTTATTTTACTTATTAAACAGATATAATAGTTCAGTCTTATGGATATATTCTTTAAGTGTAACACAAATATTTCTAACTGCAATTATTCTGTTAAGGATCTACAAAGACCATTGCAGCGGTAATGTACATTATGTGATGCTTAATGGAATCAAAGTGAAGAAATCGACCCGGTGTATCAAATAACATACGAGGAACAAAAAAGAGCAAACATTTCCCTTGGTTGTATAATTATAAAGATCCTATTGTGTTCTGTGCTCTATTCTTGTATACACAGCTACCGGGCACCTTATTAGAACACTGTGTCGCCACTACTCTACCTGCTCACCACAGTGATAAAAAGCAATTAATGGAGTTACTGTAGCCTTTATTTTGGCTCCAACCAGTCTGTTTTTTCTCCTCTGATCTCTCATTTCAGCAAGATGTTTCCATCAGTAGAAAGCTATGTTTTATGTTTTTCACCCCATTCACAGTAAACTCGGTATAAATGACTTTTGTGCTTGAAATCTCAGAAGATCCGTAGTTACAGAAATACTAAAACTGCTCATTTGGCCCCAATGATTGGACTACGACCAAAATCACAGGGATTGCATTTCCCCAATTCTAGTGTTTGATATGAACATTTAAACATATTTATTTTCTAGATTGTAAGCTCTTTGGGGCAGGGTCCTCTCCTCCTCCTATGTCACCGTCTGTATCGGTCTATCATTTGCAACCTCACCTTAATGTACAGAGCTGCATAGTATGTTGGCGCTAAATAAATACTGTTTAGTAATAATACCTTGTTATATACAGTATATATGTGTTGGTATATTTTTAGGCACCTTCATTATCCCTGCCCAGATTTACAAAACATCCCTAACATAGAGGGTAAGGGGCTAAATGGACCTGAACATGTTTTATAGTGCTTACAAGAAGTAAACTATATAGGGGGACAAGAGTGCTCCTCTATACAGTGACAATGTTGTCCCCCCTCTGTACTGTACCTGTGTTGCAGGGAAGATTAACAAGTGAAGAAGAGGTGAACTAGAAAAAAAAAAAATACTCCCACCTCATCTAAGCACGGATATATTACACTTGTATAGTCCTGGCCAACAGGATTCATGCCTTTATTACATAGGAAAGTACAATTCCTGCAGCCCTTCTCTATGAATGGTACACTGGGTTAGGCACGTAAATAGCTTAGCAGTGACAGGTCCACTTTACAGTCAGCCTTAGAATAAAAGACGCATTTGTAGGAAAAAGCTAAGCCCGAATAATTATTGTAAATCTCTGACGATATTTGAACAAATCAGCTTATCCAAATCTATATTCTGTCTTCTTACCCAGGCTGGCAGCTAAAGACATTAAGGAGAGAAATGGCACAGCACACTATGGTCAGGGAACACAGCTCCTGCCCGCAGCCGGAATGCCAGGAAAGTGCAATGCCTCATTCCTCTGAGAAGCCGTGTCAGAGCTGCGGCAGCTGGTAACACAAAGACACTGGAAATTTCCACTACGAGGAGAGAACTGGGTGAGGGCGGGTGGGGAATAAGCTGGCCCCTATGCTCCATCTCTCACCCAGCTTGTCTGTGTGCCGTTCCCACTGCTGGCAATGTGCTGGGCAGGAGGAAGATGATGGTTTGCACCGTCTCAGCATCCTTCCTGCAGCACAGCTAAAGAAACAAGCAAATTAGAGGCAGGTAGTAAAGGTAGAGGCTATTGCGGCAAAAGAGACAGCACAACAGATTTGAATATCAATGGACTAGCGCACAATTACTTTAATGCAACCCTGTCTCCAGACTATTCATTTCAAAAATTTTCCCATAAAATGATTATGTATTGTTTTCCCCAACCTTCTAGATTGTAAGCTCTTTGGGGCAGGGTCCTCTCCCCCTCCTGTGTCACTGTATCTGTCTGTCAATTGCAACCCCTATTTAATGTACAGCGCTGCGTAATATGTTGGCGCTATAAAAATCCTGCTTAATGTCAAAAAAACAAATATGTTCATTAACCTATTTATGAGCAACCCTAGCAGGCTCAGGGTGTCACAGTCTACATCATTGCTCGACATTTTTAAAGCTGGGTGAACCCACCGATATAATTTTCAGGAACCCCTAAAAAACGATTATTTGAGGGTTTGGGGGAATCCCTACTAAAACCAATGTATTTAGGGTTTGGAGAAACCCCTACAAGAATTGCTTTTTGGGGGTTTATGTGAAACTCTACTAAAACCAACTTATTGGGAGTTTAAGGGAATTCCTAATAAACCAATTGATTGTGGGTTATAGGGGAACCTTCATTTAGGAATCATTGGGGGAAAAGCCTCATATACCTGTAGCCAGAATGTTCCCTTTTACAGTGTTGGCTAGAATACCACCCTTACAAAGAAGTAAAGATGTAATATAATCATGCAGTTGGCTCTACAAAGTTCCACTGGCCCCAGAACAATCCAGTCATCATCAAATCAGGGATCAATCAACAAAAGTTCAAGGAGCCCCTATCAACCCCTTGAAGAATGGTCTAGAAAGATCAAACACAACATAAAGAATATAAAAAATAACTTAGAACTAATAACTTAAGACAAATCGTCATGCTTGTCTCGGGGGAAAATGCGGTGGTCAATGATGATCAATGGCGGATCGCTGAATGACCAATTGGAAATGACTGCTGTTTACCCCTATGGAGAAGCAGAGTGCCAGTTGCTTGTCCTCCCCCCTCCCCTCTCTATTGAATAGAATGGAGCTGTGTGTACAGAACCCATTCATTCTCATGTCACAGGAAACAGTCATGAATGATTGTTTCCAGCAACAGGATGTCAACATGTGCACAAAGCATTATAGGCAGCAAATTCCCCTCTGCTTTTTTTTTTTATATATATATATATATATATATACACAAAACCTATAAAATAAAGCAATACAAACAGTAATGATGATACCAGGTAACTCATCACAATCAGACTCCTGTTGTACAATCACTTATGATCATCTCCACGTGGCAGATATGCCCGTTCTTGGCATTGCCATGATAAATATGCCCCTTAATTATATAAAGAGTTGCCAAAAAACTAACAATCAGACTTCAGCTATTATCCAAGTGTGGGTTGGGAATTTATTTCATCACGGTCTTACCACATAGGTCGGGAATGCCAGCGTGTGGTATTGTGCTAAGCTACGACCCCGCCAACCCCCCTATTCTCAAACTCCAGGCAGGCACCCCTTTCCCCCTATACACTTCTGATTAGCTTAACGGTATTACCAGTTACCAAGCAACTACCGGGGACACCCACCGAGGTGGTCTCACATCTCAGCATTAAAGATTTTAACAAGATGTGACAGCGGATAAGTTATAAAAGGGGATAAAAATGTGCTAATTAAATGAGTCTGCTCCGGGTATTCATAAAGAGTTAAACATCAGAGAGGATCCATGGATTAGTTCTCTCATTCTCCGTTTTCTCTCAGCTCAGAGACATACAATTAGGATACTGTAACTTAAACAATGTGTCTTGTTCTGACTCGTATATTGGTGTTATATATATATTCACTTTTTTATTTTTAAACATAAATAATTGCAATTTTTTTTTTACATACCGAACTTGGACAGTCATGCACTATATGGCTTGAGATGTGCAACAAGCTCATATACATCAATCAGCCAAAGCACTAAAACCCCCGACAAGTAAATACCATTGATGATCTGATGTGTGTCTATGTAAGGTAAAACTTTTTTTTTTTCAAATACAACACCGGCAGAGATGAAGACTTAATGGGAGAGCAGAGTCTCCCGGAATACCTACGTCAAGTATCCCGAGAGGTTCTGGCTGCTCCTTCTGTGTATGCCCGACATCTCGGGGGATTTTCCAACTAGAAGACATGCTGATCTCACGAACACACAGCTGCCTTTTTTTTCCCTTAACAGCGAATACATCACCTGATATTGCACCTGCGCAGTGCGAGATCGGATGAGAAAGAAAGAAGACTGAAGAAGACAGAAGTGAAGAGCAAAGATGGCGGCATCCGACACTGATGAAGAGAGATTCCAGGACGACGCGGGACCGGATCGTGGGAAGGACTAGCGCCGTCAAGCGATTTATGGCATTAAAGCTAAGCGTCATTTTCTTGATTTTAGTTTAGTTCCGCTTTAACGCTTGCCTCATTGGCTTGTTTAGAACAGATTTCATAGAACACAGTTGGGTTTGTAAAACGTGTGGCCAGCTAAAGCTATTCCCAAGAGTAAAGATTACGGTGTGTTTCCATGACGAGTGCATTGGTCACTGCACCAAATTCACAGCCTGGATATTGGTTCACTTCATAAAATTATGAATACTGGAAGGCAATTTTATGAATTGAACCAATATCCAGGCTGTGAATTTGGTGCAAACTTTTAACAGAAAAGTGATGGTTAAGAAGTACGTCATCTATTGCTAATGAAGAGAAATTTGATTACTGGTTAAAGTAGCCTTCCTAACCGTTTTACCATGGGGGAACCCATTAAATAACTTTCATGTCTTCAGGAACCACTTTTATAATTAATATATCCACCGTTCATAGTATATTAGTGTGCAGGTCAGTGGGAAGAATGTTACCCTTACAGATAGCCAAAAAGACATTGGTGTCTGATAAATTGACCTCAGAGTCACAAACTGCTCACTGCTCAAGGATCCCCTAACAACCTGGAGGAACCCCGGTTGTGAAACACTGGGTTAAGAGTCACATTGTCTATTCAGGCCTCTTTAGTGTCCACCTACCAACCTAATAATATCGACCTCTATCTTTGCTACCACAAAACTGCCCATGTAAGCTCCATGTCAAAGCTTACACAAGACTGATTATATTATCCCTACCATGTGGCCGTGCTCAATCATGGTGATTAGTTGCTAATCCTGAACACTATGTTACTGTGCACATGACCCACCTTACATAAAAGCACCACAAACTTTCTGGTATATTATTGTATCTAATGGCACCACTAGATATTTTTTTATATAATTCTTTATATTTTGTACTCCTATTTGAAGCATAGAAGTAGAGCCAATTTAATCCCCCATACTTCTTTTGCGTCAATAGGGGTAAAGTAGGGGGATGTTCTTTATTTGTTAATATCCCAAACTTTTTTCTTTTCTTTTTTGTTATGGAATCCTTTAAGGCAAATTTACTCCACATTTACTCCAGATTTGTCCACAGACCAACGCCATTTGCAAAAAGTTTTGTGAAATCAGTATTTTCATGTTCATGTGAGAGGATATCTTCCCATGTAGATAGCTGCTCAAATGATTACTGTCAAATAGGGATTTCCTTACTTTTTAATGCAGAACTAAACCCGCTATACTCACCTTTCCCTGTTCCGTCCTTCTTCCTTTTTCCCCTCCTCCTCCATATCATCTTTGGCCATCTTGGTTGGCTTCATTCAGTTTCAGCAAGTGAAGGGGAAGCCGGAATTGCTAAGTATCCTGGCAGCTCAGCAAATTTAACATTTCTATGAAGTGATTAGATAGGTAAGAATGCTTATTGCAGAAAGGACATTGTCTGCCACTTTCTCCAATTAAGCTGTGCCTCTATTTCCACTTTAAGGGATCTCCTCCTACTACCTGCTGTATTTCCAGGAGAGTCAAAGTGAATCTCTTTAAAATATTTTGGCTGTATCTACAGTTTAGGTTTTCTAGTAGGTAAAGAAAAAAAGGTTTCATACCCTCCCCGGGAATGACGCTGGTTATGCTTGGATATCTTGTATGGAAGGTTCTTCTCCCCAAGGCTCTCCAGGTTTCGAACAATAGCTCCTTTTTCAAACAGAGCTTCCAATGTACGTTTCAAAGTAGATACTGTTTCAGGCTGTAAGAAAAAATATAATACAAAATAATTACAATAAATTGATGTTGGATTTATTTTTAGTCTCTACATATTTTTTAATATGCTTCAAACAGATTTTCCAGAAGCTGGATTATTGAATATATAACAATTACATAATTTTATATCATGTGATATTTATATTGACCTGCGTAACCCTGCTGGTGCAAAGTCTCCGGAAATCATGGACAAGAAGCACCCCCATTATACTGAAGCATAACACATTCATAAAGAAGCAGCATTGGTACCCCAGGCTGGTCTCCTGGTTTGGAGTACAACCACCTTCCCTTTTCATTACACAGAGGGAAATAATTAGATTCTTGGTTTGGTTTCTAGAAAACTAGCTGGCATGATTAATAAAATAGTTTTGCTTTTCCACATCTAAGAACTTGTTAACTGCTGATTACATTTCATTTTAGGTTTAGCTACATTTTTATCTTAAATAACTCCTGTTTCGGTATACTGGCACAATGTGCATGGGTGAGTTTGAACCTGCTTAGGATTGAGTGAACCCACACGGCTCTGGGCAGCTGGCACCTTGCCATTCGCTCGGTCTCTTGCACTGCAGTGTCTGCAGATTTGACAGCTGGTAGCAGTGAGCGGTGCTGAACCTTCTTAGTGGAACCTACTTGTAGGTCCCCCCCCCAAGCAGCAATTCATTGGCATGGGGAAGTGGTATATGCAACACAACCATGGCCAGGCTATTTCTGAATGTTGCTGCTCACTATAAGAAAACTTTTCAAACTGTATATAGTCTTGTAGGTATGTATGTAGTCTTAGGTACTTAGTGTCCTCATTCATATCTGTACCATGCAGTATAGATTGGCTTGGATGGACCACATGACAATCTTAGGTCTAAAAGCTACTCACAGGCATGCCAAATGTTACCACCCATAGGCGATGGTGCTCAGGGATAATAGAAAACCTTGTTTGACCATAGGTATTTTTCTGGATGATTTGACAAAGGAAGTGTCTTAAAAATGCCTCTCTGGTTCTGCATAGGCTAAGCAAGGCTGAGTTGGTCATCATTTTTTCAAGAACCCACCAGCAGAATCAGGTGCTGGAGGACGTGCCTCTTCCTCTGATGTCTACTCTTTACTATTCGACTTAAAGAAAAACATTTCTGCACAAGAAATACATCATAATAATGCTTTTACAACCACACTGTATTTCTGTTTTGGTGTATCCAGAGTTGAAAGCTTGCCTCCACTTAAGCCCATGACATGCTTCTGATGTTCATAGATGAATATGATTTAACAGTTCTGGTTACTAAAGATTGTGAGGCCACAGGCAAGCAGAGAAATTAGGCAAACAGGTTCAAAAAATGTCATAGGAGATGTAAGCCAACATCACACTCGTTATATACACATTTAAATTAAAAAATAGAGCAGGAGTGGAGATGCTTAGGTTTGGTTCTTGCAGAGCTCTGCATTCTCTAAAGTTTTTAATGTTCATGGTGAACCCCAGAGAAAAGAACGGCAATCAAATTTTGTATTTAATAGCATTCCTAGCACTTTTTTTTAAAGTAAAACGAGAGGCATATGTAGGGTTTAGCCTATCTGAGAAAGTGTAAAAGACAGGTGAGGGAGGGGTTCTTGGCATTTGTAAACCCTTACCTCAAGAAATAGAAATGTCACTGACCATGTGGGATATGCCAACAGGAAGATATAAATACAATGGGCTGTTATGTCCTTGGGTCCTATTCCTCAATGTAAATACTGGAACAACCTAGCTCCTGAACGTTGGTCTACTTCCAAGCCAATACATGTGCAGTAATGTGCCATGGTATTTATATTTACCCAAAGGATGGGAGCATCAGTTAGTTTTCTCAAGTACAGATGGGAGGTTCAGAATAACTATTCTTTAATGTGAAGGTACAGCTATATTTTTTACACCTATTTTTCTATATATAAAAAGAGAAGGTACTGTATATCCTCTCAATACCATTGCAGTTCCAATAAAGTCTTTTAAGACCATGACAACTCTCGGTACCTTTAAAATGGAAACACCTTGGTTGCTGGATGAGAAGATTACAAACCAGAAAAACCTGATTTTAGATCCACTTTTAGACAGCTCAACCATATTTACAGTGCTAAGCAAATGCAGCTCGGCATTTATAAGGATTCTCAAGAAATGACTAATATTTCGAAACAGTTTACCAGTTATCAATATTCATTGAGGTCCAGGTAGTATTACAGGTAATAATTTAACTGGAACGGCAGGCAAGCATCTAAACAGACATCTAGAAAATAAAGTCAAGCTACACCATTTCTTTTTTGCAGCTCTGCTATAGAAAGTCCATTCTTTGGATAGTATTTTATGATTCATAGCGGATGGATGAAGACACAGGGGTGACGTGGAAAGCTGTAGAACTAAATTGAGTTGTTACCTTGCCTGGTTGAACATTGAAGATAAAGCACCAGCACAACTTTTTTTTTTTCAGCAATATATTTTAATGATGAATAATCAGCAAGACACAACAAAAGCAAGGTATTCAATTACCAGATGTTCTTTCATTATATTATGTGACATAAATGATAACAAATGTAAACCAACATACATACATACATACAAGTGGAACAACAAATGAAAATCAACCAACTTCACCGTGAGGTCATAATAATGTCATATAGGCAAACCAACCCTATCAGTGCAATCATAGTGATAGCAGTGTCCATCATTAGACCAGAGCCACAATGACAACTTCCACATCTCCCACCAACACAAGGAATGGGACAAAAGACTTAACCGGAGGGAAGTGGAGGAACAGGCCAGTGGTACCAGCAGCTGCTATGGTTTTGTAGAGGTCTGTATACAAATAGCAATCCCATATATAAGATTTTAGCATTCCCTCTAAGTAATGGTAATCCCAAATCCTAAACCCTGCGAAGGTGTGGCACTAAGGCTGGCCACCAGGGATGCAGTCATCTGCACAGGAGTGCAAACTGACTACACCTGCACAGATGCGCTACCATGCTTGGCTCTGTCAGAATTTTACAGGGAGGCCGGTAGACTGGTGGGATCAACCAGGTATTGCAGAGAAAGGTGCTGGTCATGGGAAGGTGGCTTCTTATTCTTAAAACAAAGTATAAATACATAAATGGTCTCATATAAAGACATTCTCTATTTTGTTGAGTCTTATTCTAACGATTTACAATCTTGTTACATAAACAATTTTGTTTAAACTCCTAGTTTCTTAAAAATGCAAGACCACAACTTATTATGTGTATAGTCTTTTTTTTTCTATTACAACTTAGATAAAGATTAAATCACATTTTAGAAGCCATTCACTGTGAATTCCTGGCTCACAAACTTGCTTCATCTATCATGGAGACTAAAGTGAGTACCAGTACTTTGGAACAATTCAGCTATAAAAAGAAAAGAAAGGTTTCCTGTGTACAGCAGAAGGAGCGATGGCATAGCAAGTGGTATGTCTACTTGGCAACCTGCTCAGCTGGTCCTATGACTTATGTGTGATGACTGCTTGCACTTTGCCAAGGCTAAGGACACAAACCTAATAAATGAGCCACTAGCTTCCCGTGGGGCTTTCCTTTCACTTGCATAAAGATGAACGGAAGCACGTGGCTTCTCAGATGCCAAAAATCACATTTCTGCAGGGGGCCGAGAACAAGTGAGTCATTGGATCACAGGGCTATCGGCTCTTAGAGATGCGGTTAAAGAGGATCTAAAATCAAAACTTCAAGTGATTAACATCTAAAAATGCTACCCACCAGTATCCTATAGATATACAAAATTGATCCTGAAAAATAAAAGTACATTGGTACTCCTGTAACCTTGCTCCCCCAGCTGTGTATCTGTGTAAGTCTTAGGTAAATTTGTAGCGACACCACAGTACTATCTGATGTTCTCCTTTGCTGGAGAGGAAGCTGTATCTGGGGACATGCAGTGCATGCATCTCCCTGCTTTGAATTTATGTGGAGCTGTGCGTTCTCCTCTCCTGCTGTTGCTCACATATTTCTCCTTGAGTAATTAGATCACCAGTCCTTAAAGTGCAGCTTAGAAAATAGGAATCAAAGTCCTTCACCTCTACCAAGATAATCACCCCCAGTAAGACACAGTGCAAAACATGGCAAGTAAGGCAGGGCATAGAGAGTATTAGTGAATAGTGATTTGCCAGACGTTTTCTAGACAGAACTTTCATGAATAAAGTCCTTTTCGGGGGTAAACAAAAAGTTAGTTACCAAAACCTGAGCTAGTCATCAGTACCTGTACAGTCTACAAAGATCCAGAGTACTAAAAATGGGAGTTTCTGCTAAACCCAAAGATCTACTTATTCTTTCATTAACAGAAGGAAGTAATTTTATTACTAAATTCAAATATTTATGTTAGCAAGACCAATTAGGGCTTAGAGTTTCTATCAAAACTCAATGGCTTCTGAGCAGGAGCACCCATGGACAGCAGATAACAATGCTAGTAGGTCCCTGATACAAGTCGTCCTACCCCTCTTTCTTATCCATCATCCAAATTTTAACACTATACCATTAAAATTCATATATAGGTATGGTATTCCAGCCAAAGGATTGGTAATTCTGTTCAACTAGCTTTGGCAAAACAGACTTTATACACAGGAACGACAGTAAGAAATAAAACAATGTATTACATGGCCATAGAGAACAAGACAAAACTATGAGACTGAACAGAATACCTTGGCAAATAAAACTTGTTTCACGTATTTGCATTTCAGTTGTGTATTTAGCTTTCTTGCTGTTCTGGTTTAATTATCTGTAAGAGATTACTGGATGAGGATTGTTGACTAGTTAAACAGTTTAAAAATCACTTGTTGACCTTTTCAGCAGAAATCCCTAAAGAAGAAAGAACTGTATTTATGTACCATCAGTCAGGTGTCATAAGACAGACATAATATAATTGTTTTTCTGGCTTCTTCATCACCCAACCTTCCAGGTACTCTAAGTCACCTTTCGTAAATTCTTTTTTCATTGGAATTAAAATAGCAAATACATGAATCTAGAAAGTAAACTAGAACTTTGAGTTTAGATAGATCTTTAGCATAAAATCCCAAAGATTCTACTACAGACTTCTAGATAAATTTAGGTTTGGATGGTGGTGCATGACTAAGCTCAGGTTTGGAAAATACTTGTTATTCTCTCTGTAAAGAGGACCTGTATGGAAGCTGTTCCTAGACAAAGCAAGGAAAGGGCAAATGGTTTGCCATTGATGTTCACTTTATATACACAATCATGTACAGAGCAAACAAACAGCAATCTACTTTTACATTCTTTAATAATAAAAGTAAATATTAATTAAAAATTCTTCCCACCCTTAGTAAATCAGCCTTGTCATCGTCACCAAGTCCACATACTGCTGGGAAAGTTAAACTTGCTGGATAACTTCATTTTGAACCTCCCTGGACTATTACTCAAATTTGAAAAAGCTGTTAGATGTTGCTTCAGGTTCTTTCAGTACAATAACATCGCCATCAAACTGGACATAAAAGAGAAGCTATGCTGAGCCATAATTTGTTCTCTTATATGGAAAATCTGGCTGAGCAGTAAAATGGAAAATATTTTTGCCTTGAATTATTATCATGGAATTAGCAATTAGGTAGCAATGTGCCTCCTGGAATAGGAGGGTGCACAGGCACTTCTGTTACTGTGAACTTTTTGCTGCATGATCATTTTAGGCAGATTTTGCTTCCTTCAGTCATCAATAACTGTAAGTCTGACCAGTAGCAGCTGGTGATGTTATACCTGTGTTGCTCATGGTTCCCTTTGCTGGAGAGGAAGATGTATCTGAAGTGCTGCAGTGCAAGGATCTCCCTACTGCTGCTTTCTGTATTCTATGGATTTGGGTTTTCTTTCACGTTTCCGGCTTCTTGAGCATCAGTTAGTCATCTGACTATTAATCATTAGGGGCTTTGATATGAGAAAGAAATTCCTTGCCCTAAACAGATGGTCACCGCCACACAAAAAACTGGTCCCTTGTACTTTGCAGTTGGTTTGATTTTTTGGCTGAATAGCCTCTATGGGGCATGTTCTCTACAAAATATTCAGACAGCCATTTCATCTACCTAAATCAATATCTTTGACAGAAAATGAACCCACTCCCGCTTTGTTTGAGTACTGCCATCTTGGCAGAGCATGGATTGCTAACAAATTAGAATTCACACTTTTGATAGTTTTCACACATCAATTTGCTTGCTGCGCTATTTTTTTTTTATAGTAAAATTTTATAAACTACCTTTATGTTAGATAGATAGCAATCCGTACTTCTGCTGTAAGCCTGGTTTTTAGAACATCAAGAACCCGATAAGCTACCCGCAGAGTATACTGTGCATGCTTACTTTTTGAAGTTGCACAGTGAACCACAGAAAATTTGCTAAGCAAGCCAGACTAGTTACTAAGTTTTTGTAAAGTGCATAGAAACATATTTTGCATTAAATTATAACTAGAATCAAAACTTAAAAAAAAAAATTGAACGTGTTATTGTTTTTATTGCTGTTTGGGACTCCACTGGTGAAATTTCCCATTAAGCAGGGTTTCGACCAGAGAGGACACAAGGGGAACTCTCCAACAACACCACAAACCAATGTCTTTATTTTCTTTTAAGTAGTTTTAATTCTAGCATTTGTCAGCTTTCAATTGCCATCAGTTTCCCTGTTGCGCATTTGCTCCACAGGTAGAAAAGGAAGGGATAGTCTGTCAACATAACGAAACCCCATATTGCATTTGGATATATTTGCATTGTTGGATATAGAAACACTAATGCTCTGTATTTATTCCAAACAAGGCTGCAGTAAAAAATCAGAGGCATGGCAAACCTGTTAGAAGTAACAGCCAAATCAAATGCTGTCTGGGTGACAGATGTTCTGGTAAATCATTCTCCAATCTAGTTAACGTGTGGCAGGACAAAAAGGTATTAAAGCAATAAATTTTATGTTGTTAGACTTGTATTGTCATGGTTCTATTACAGCATAGCATTGTCCAAGCCACGGTACAGTGCCTACACGCTCCAGTGATTGGCCAGGAAAGATCATTTTAACTTTTACAGATAATCAGCTCATGTGGTAAATTTCCACTCGCTGGTGTAGAATGTTGTGGCCATAAACGGCCCACAGTCTACCAAAGGTTCCACTGCCTACTCCTACATGATGTGGGTTCTTGGAACAAAACCTGAAAAGTGCCTATCTCAATAACACACAAAATGATTGCAAATTTAGCTAGAGCAGAAAAAGTGTCCTATAGATCTAAGCATAGTGGCTAATCCCTTTCCAATAAAGATGATGTCCAGTCTTACCCTCCTGCATTGCACAGTTAGGCTCCTTTAATGGGCTGACGTTGCTTATTCTAATTTAACTGTACAATGTGAGCTTTTTACAATGTGCATTGGAAGCTAGAGCAAAATCAGAGCCCATCTTATTTACTGACTGGAAGACATCCAGCATCATCAAAGCCCATTCCTCCATAGTTTGACTATCCCTGGTCCACCCCTTTCTTCCATTGGATTTCAGTTCTTTTAATTGCTTAGGTTTTGGACATGGGGAAGGCATGCAAATGCAGCCAGCCAATATATCCCTCATGACTGACCTTCACCTGTGAAGGTATTTTCATATTTACAGGACTTCTCCCCAGAGCCAGCCCACTGCCTCCATCAGATTGGAAAAGTCGTACCCATACCGGCCCCTACCACTATTCATGATTTACCTACTTTGCACAGAAATCTAGAAATTACATAATTAGATTATAAATCTAATATGTCATGAAAACTAAAACCTTTTATAGGATGTTAAAGGAGAGCCAGAAAAGGCAAAATATAAGAAGATTACATTTCAACTATAAATTAAACTCTTATAGGAAATGATTGGTTGGTGCCATTGTTGGAATTGCCTGGCTCTGCTTACTTAAGTGATAAATAGAAGGAAAACCAGCATTAATGTAGATTTAGCAACGGCTGGTCACCACCAAGACCCAACATATGGGCCTGCATATGTTTAATGTGTAGGATTCAGCACTTTCACCAGTGTACTTTTAGGAGATTCCCAGTGTTCTCCCCAGCCCCTTTAACTGAGCACACCACCCAGAACTTTCCAGTAAATCACCCAGCTATTTTTGGGTGGTTAGTGAAAAGTTGGGTCACAATACAGGGACTGCCACTCACCTACAGCGTCTTATAAACCAAAAATTACCGAGAACACTGATACCATCCACAATTACTCAGATTTTAATTAAAAGTATCTTATAATTTCATGCAGCGATAGCCATGTGTTTTATCAGTCTAGAGCTGAATTCACCTAGCTGTATCATTCTCAGACACGATTCATGGAGGAATTATCACAATATCTAGACACATCTTCCAGAGGTGACATAACTAGGACAGCAGCACAGACTGTTTTAGGCTGCATTTGGTCTTAAAACCCCTAAGGTTTGTAATCTGCATAAGAATGGCTGCAGAAAATCTCAATTTAGCAGACTTTCAATCTTAGCATACCTCCCTTTGATTTCAGGACAGGTTCTCTGTGTCCACAACCGGCCATCCAATGACGACAATACTGCTATGGGCTATATACGTTCCCGCTGATGCCATACAAGCATGCGAGCTATATACACACACGTCTTTTATCCAAAATATTGGCCAAAGGCTTCTCCTAAGTGGTTAAGTTAATATGCAGCCGGAAAGCTCCGATACCCCTCTCTAGGCAGCTGGACCCAAAAGCAAAGGGTGATTGGCTTTGCACCGATATCAGTATCAATGGCAAGATAGTGAGAATAAAATAAATTATCATTGCTGAAGGTTTTGGCACAAAAACTAAACCAAATTCATAAATGAAAAACCTATCAAACCCCTTTATTCCCTCTTTACCTGGCCATGGCGAACAAAGCTGGACTGCTACCTCTGTTCCATGTGCACTTTACATCCCCTACAGCATGGCACTTGTTGCTTTCCACACATATGGACAGATCTGACTGTGGCTGATTACAGGTTGCAAATGCAAATTGAAAAGTAAAATGTCAAAGCTATTAGTGTGCAGAAGAACAGCAGGCTTCTTTACAGCACTGTAAATCATGACAAACAGACTTTAACAGAAAAAAATGTGATTTGCTAGAACTAGATGAGAATTTGTCATTTCCCCCCTGGACAAACAAGGGGGTTATTAGAATGTAAAAATCAAATTAATGAAAAAGCAGCATCTGAGTAGCACCTATGTATGTGTAATATTGAAAGCTGTGATTGCTGTAAATAACATCAATGCATCCAGGGCTGATGTATTAAAGGTAATAAGGTTCTCCAACTTCCAAAAATGCTAACTGCAGCGATTATCAGTACTCCGAGTCATTGACCTGGAACATGCATGCAGCCATTGAAGTCAGAATTTCTTGTTGGAATACTGGCTTTGGATTGGCGACCTGAAGGCCCCGATTTATTAACGTTCTCCAAGGCTGGAGAGAATACACGTTCATCAGTTAAGCTGGGTGATCCAACAAACCTGAAATGGATCTGGTCCAGGATTGAAAACATTTGCTAACAAATAGCTAATGACTTAGGAAATCCATTCCGGGTTTGCTGGATTACCCAGCTTCACTGATGAAAGTGTATTCTCTCCAGCCTTGGGGAACTTTATTAAATCAGGGCCAAAGAATTAAAGTTACCATATGAGCATTACTCCCGGACAACTTGAATTTTAAAGGAAAGTCAGCAATGTTTTTTCTCAGCACAGGCAGAAACTGGTTAAAGAGACCATATCACCAAATTTACCAAGTTAAGAAACCTGCACAGAAAGTCAAAATATTTTTATGCTTACTGTGGTTTTCATTTCCTTCAATCATGCTGCTAAACTTGTTAGGGAACTGGCCCTCAAAGAAGAGCCAATTCCTTCAGACAGCCATCTACATATTTGCACACCACTCCCCGTTACTTTTCTGGGTACGTGATTACTTTCTGCGCTAGACCAACAACTCCACCAGCGCCTTCTCTACTTACCCCTTCATGTAGCAGATGGAGGAAAAACGAAGGGAGAACCTAGTATTGAGTGACATCTCTGGGCCTACCAATATCACATCCAAGATGGCGGCACCCAGAAGCCATCTTGGGGGCTTTGGAAATATACATGAAACTCTTAAAATATGATAAATGCACATATAATCCTGTAAATTAGTTATTATCCAGTTATAAAGATAGATGGTAATGCAGAGGGATAATTCAGGATTAGCTTTACATCTGATATAGATGGGACAGGGAACAATAAATGCCATCAGTTTCATCTTGGCTTGCAATGGTGGTATATGTATGTTAACCAAGAGAATTTACCATTTTCATTGCATTGGTACTAGCAGACACTAACAATCAACAGTCGCTCACTGTAAGAAGGGAACCTTTGATGACGTCCATTGGACAGAATCCATACATCAAAGAGGATAGACAGTATATCAAGCACAATATTGCATCATTTCCATTTCTCACTTTTGGAAGCTTCACCTTTGAACCAGTACGCAAACCTTTTTTCCCAACCTAAACACAATCTATGCACTAAAATGAAAAAATTAAATGTAACCCACTGAAATGGAAACATATTGCAAATTAACCAAGAATGAACCTTTAACATACTCCCAACAAATAGACATACCCCTCCTTAACCCAGTTTTTCTCAACCAGGGTTCTGTGAAACCCCTGAGTTCCTCCAGAGCTTTCTAGGGGCGATTAACAATTTGTGCCTCTCAGATCAGTTTAACTGACACCAATGATCTACTATCTGTAAGGGCGACATTCTCACCACTGGCCAACAATAGAGTCATTATTCCTATTGACCACCATTGCTAATGTACTATGAGCTGTGGATAAAGTAATTATAGGAGGGGTTCCTTGAAGACCTGAAAGTTATTTCAAGGGTTTCCCTATGTTAAAAAGGTCCAGAAAGGTTGGTCTAACTCCTAGTCTTAAAGCCCCAAAACCAGGGGTGTAGCCGTAAAAAAAGGGGACATGGTACTATCCATAATGTGCCCCACAATACCCCTGCCTATGTGCCACTCAAAGGGGAAGAAACTTTCCCCAGAGTGATGTCATAATACCAGGAGCCGCATACACAGACCTGCCATAGGAGAGTGTTCAGAGAGACAACCCGCCCATCGCCCTGAACCTGCAAATCCATATGGGAAACGTGGGCTGTGGCTCTGCCCGGTGCACCTGCCCCGCAGGTTACTTCTGACCTTGCGGGGGGTCTGCAGACCATCCAGGGCCATGAACCACCAAAGAATTATTTGCAAAAAAAGTGTGGGTATTCCTTAAAAAAGTGAAGGAACCATTGTGGTAGCAACCTGTTTTCACATTTTCCTGGCACAGAAGACTACAGTGTGTCCAAATATTAGGCTCTGTGGAAATTGTGCAGTGATGTAATAAGAGATGTGACAACCCCCCACTTTACACCAATACAAAACTGTGTGTGGACACCTGTGCTGAGGGGTATTTACTATCTGCATAGTGCGCAGGGTGTGAAAGCAGAAAACATTTTTCTAATATTTTCAAGCAAAACTTGGTCACCAATAATGGAGTACAAGACTATAAAGATTTATAGGAGATTTGAAACTTGATTTGGTTTTGTTCTTATTCACCCTAAGTTTTGAGTCCAAAGGGTCTAAATTTGTTGCCTATACACTATATGATAAGCTTTTTCCAAGGGAACTCATATCTCATGTACTAGAAAGGAAAGTTTACCGTTCCAAATATTTAGCTTTCCAAAAAACTGGGTCAAAAAAAAACAAAATACTACAAATGAGAATACCTAACTTATACATAAAATCTACTACTCAGCTTCCAAGAGTGAATCGCCACTATTTTGGAGGATCTGCAATATTTCTCTGTTGGTTTGGCCTATTGACAGGCTTTCTGTTGAGAGACCTTGGGTGATACTAAATATTTTACAAGATTCTCTGTCCATACAAATCCTTTAAGCTATTCCTTGAATAACCTGTAAAATGACTCAAAAACGTCTGGTTTTACAAAAAGGGCAACTTTATTTTTGAGATAGGCATGGAGAAGACCAATATCTGTTCAGAACAATATTGAAATGTTGGAGTTTAACCACTGGCTGACAAGATATCGATCACTTAAAAATACAACAAGGAATCTTTTTTTGCTTTATATAACAGAACAAACTATAAGCACAACATTGATTACAAAAAAAAAATTGCTTTAATTTGGCACTTAGGGAAACAGATTCTTTTTTTTCATTTTTTTTAACTTAGCAATAACATTACCAATACAAAGTCATGTTTGTGTTAACTGCTTCACAAAAAAAGTCCACAGTGTTAAAATGGACAGAAAATACTGTTAACAATTCCATTGTATTAAATAGACAATAAAAAAAAAACAATTACACACGTACACACAACTGCAATATAATAAAATAAAATGATACATTGTTCTGTACCCTATGCCATGAAAACACTGCTCTTGTGCATCTCGTCACCAACAGGCGGATCATATGATTTGCCAAGGACGGTAAACTTTTTGTACCTTGGCTGCCAAGATATAACAGGGCATCTTAGACTCGGGGTTGATCAGACATGAAAAAATAAAAGTATTCAATCAACAGTAAAGACTTGCTGTACCAGAAAAGTTGTGCTTTCAGAAAAATATACACGCAGCTTTACCAGATATTAAAACAAGGCTTCCAGCTACTGAAAATGAACAATTATAGAACACGTCATTATTCAGTTAAAGGCCAAACAAAAGTTTTTTAGTTTTTTTACCCAAGTTTTGATTGGGTAGGACTTGGGTAGAAAACCTGCATATTATTGACCCAGAGGAAGGCAAAACAACATTATAAAGCATGGATCAATGTACTCTAAATGGGGAAAAAATTCCTCTCAAGTTCCCTAAGGCAATCAGATTTTCCATGGATCAAAAGTTTCTGGTGTATTGGGGTCATTATGTGTTTATGCTACCTGTAACCCCACTGGGGAGATTTTAACTTCTTGATTGATTACACTTGTTTAGTAGAGTAGGCCATGATTAGAAAATCTCCAAAATGGACACAGGACAGCAGATAAATTTAAAAAAGGTCCTTACCGACGTTGGATATCAAGAAAATTACACTAGTTTGGTTTGTTTTTCATGTAATTAATATGTTTGTAATATTAATATTAAATTGGCATGAAGTTCAGCCACAGGAATTAAAAAAAAAAAAAAAAAAAAAAAATCATCTGCAGTAAAGCGTAAAATGATTACCAAGGCCCCGATGAGGCTGCAGCTTTGCCACTAAAGAAACTGAAACATCTTCAATATCCAACGCCATTTTTTAATGACCGTGGTTGTAGAATTTTTGTTTTTTTTCATGTCCCACCATTTTTCCATACAAATTTTTCATCATTTTTCTTTTTACACTATACAAAAACAGACGTTTGAATGTCAAAGTACCGTGTATGGAAACTAGCTGGGTTCTGAACAAAGAATGGAATGAACAAAAGCTTTGAACAAACTAACACCTTCTAAAAATCAATGGGAGAATGTGAAAACCCCTCCAATTGAATGTTTTTTTTCACCTAAAGTCAGGATCCCGTGACAATTCAGTCCAAAGTCAACACTCTAAAGGGTCAGTAGCAAAAGGAATGTAATGGGGATCAACTAGTGCCGGTAGCGCTGGATCAACGGTCCCCGTTACTTGAAAATGATGCTATGAAGGGACCTGGACAGAGGATTTAGGCAGGTATTATCCAATATAATACCTGCATTTGTTAAACTCCAATTATCCTTAATTTTTTTCCCCCTGTATCATTTGCATTTTACATTCTTTTCTTACATAAATTTTGCACGAGAAAGCCCAACTAAACCCAAAATGGAAGAAAGCAACTTCTTAAAGTCATTTTAATTAATGAAAACTAAATGTATTTGGAGCTAAACCTTAAACATCATAATAAAAAAAAACATTGAAAAGCTGTACACAGCCAGGACATGCCAAGCCCATTTGTTTCCAATGAGGTTCTACGTTTGCTAACCACCCACTTCTTGTCATCTGGGTCCCCACTTTTTTCTGCAGAAGATTGGCTGCATCTGTTACTCTTTTTTGTAGGGTTTCAAATACTGCCAAGAAACCCTTTAATTCTTGGTTGGAAAGATTGTGGTGTCAAACTGGACACTTGGTACACATGCCCATGTTCTGAAGGCATGGCTTCAACTTCTGGCCAAAATACAATTCTTCTAGCTGACCCTCCTGTGGTTAAAAAGTTTGAAGTGTAAATGGGTATTGGGCAATTTACCAAGGAATCTAGATGACCTTCTGTATCCAGTACTTATACATACAGGACATAAAGATATGCTAGGGATATACCTTAGGCACCCACTAAAGTTGTGAACATTTTAGATACAACTTAAGAAGTTCTGGTTGTGTTTAATAGCCATTTGTATACATTGTGTGTACAAGATTTAGAAATATCTGTTTATCATACCAATGGGAAATATTCCAGTTAAATCTAGCATTTAGGCGATCTGTCCACACTGTACATGAATTGTTCAAACAGACACAAGATCTGGGCATTTTTATAAGGCACACAGTACAATATCTCTGTCCAGGGTCCATTAATTCAAAGCAAATAAACTTCTATTTTACCATAACCTAGCTCAGAACCCAATAAGTCTATGTATAGTAAGTTACAATGGACCACCATAGACTGTTGCTGGTAGATGAAATACATAGAAGACTCTACTGGGCAAAATAGATACCATTTACAAAATCAATTATCTTGCTGTCCCAAATTTCATTATCCAATGCAAAAGTATTTAGAAAGTTTGACATACACTTACATGATTTTGTGTCTAAAATACACATTTAAGGTCTTACACGGGGTAAAAGCAATGATATTTTATGTACAGCCATTTCTAAAAAGCTTCCACGGGAGCGTGAAACTAGGTCCTTTGTATAAAATATCTGCCACCTCTGTGAATTTGATATTGGTCCACTTTGGATATGCTATTCAGGCACATAAAAGGCAAAATATAAAAATCTCAGGACTTTTTTAGGTAATATTAACAAATCCGTTGAATGAACCTACAATAGACGGCTAAACGTTGGTAGATCTACGACAATCACGACAGATGATATCTAAAAATTGTTTGACCTATACCCTGATAGAAACACCTGAACTCTAGGGAATTCTACAACATACAAAGACATACTAAGAAACACGTCCAACCTCATGGCAAGGTTTTCTATTCTGGTACAACTATGTCTGGTGTACAAAACCAGCTCCATGAAGACATCCTTTGATAACCTATGTAAAGAAATCTAGTTGGCCAGTGTGGGCCATATCTTCAAATTCTACTGAACATTACCTATTGTGGACCAGGACTTTTCACCCAACATTCATACCTGACCTCACAGACCTTTTAGGTGAACAGGCATACATTCCAATTCCAAACTTCTGCTAGATCACCATCCCAGAAGAGTGGAGGCTTTAGTAGCTTCAAAACAGTAATTTGCACAGGGATCGCACAATCAGACTGTACCCTGTGAGGTCAACTTCACCAGTGCTTGCTTTGGGCCACTCCATCATTCATCCACTTTTTTTTTTTTTTTGCCCTGGACAACACAGACACTCTCTTACTTCTGTGCTCATAGGGCACTTACACTAATAAAAAAATTCATTAAAAAATCACAAGCTGAATGTACTGAACAATGTACAAAATTTCCATGAATGTCAATTTCCTTTACAGTTTAGTGCCTAGCTTAGGTTTTAATTCCTCTACAGATATGTCTTTAAAAGCAAAGCAGAACAATATAACAAATAACCAATGGCTCTGTCAACCAAGAGCTCTGTGAATGTCAACTAATTAATATTTTTAAATTTTACACAGCTTAGATGTCTCAAATGTCCCCTTTAGTGTATATATATATATATATATATATATATATATATATATATATATATATATATATACACACACACACACACATACATACACACACACAATTATTTCACATGGGGTACTTCTGTGTTTCGGCATGTACATGCTGAGCTGAGAAAGCCTAGAACTGTACAGACTCTAAATGCAGATAGCAACGACTTGCCCAAGAGAAGAAGAGGAAAGTCATTCATTACAATGTTCTCCCTAGCCCCCTTTAGCCAGGCACACCACCCGGCACTTTTCAGTAACCTCCCAGCTGTTATTGGGAGTTACTGAGGAGTTGGGTCACAATACTGGGGCCACCACCCACCTACAACTTCTTCCCATGCCAACTCCAAGGAATGGATGCATTCTCAATGTCATCTCTGGTCAATAAAGAAGAGCATTTGCCATCTTCTCACGAATGTCTATGGGGAACACCTGACTGCATTATTTGTAATGGTTCTGGCAGATTCAGCTATGCCATTGTTTTCTTCAAATGTAAAGTTCAAGATCGGTGATGCTACCAGTTTTTAGTTCACATGAAGACTGCACTTCCAGTGATGTCACAGGTCAATCATGAACAGATAGGATGAATTGTCCAGGATATTTCGGTCTGGTGGCGGCTACATTCTCAGTGATGACCCGTTTCTCTCTATTGGTCTCCAGTGAATGTATAAACTGCATTATCAGTCCACATGTTCCTTGTGATGTCACGGTTTACTCATGAATGGAGAACCTCTGATCTCCAAGATGTCACTGGTGTCTTAGTGGATAGACTGGATTCACTATAATATTGTAATGTTCTGTGGTCATTTACACTGAAAAAATTCTACCATACAAACTTATTTTGTATGCTTGGATTCAAAACGTTCCCCTACAATTTACTTGTAAGTGATCAGAGTGGGGAATTTCCATTTTAATGAAAAGTTCTTTGTTTTTCTCCCATACAAGTACACTACCAGCTATGACACATCATTATATGAGCCAGCAGACACAAGATTACACAATGGATGTCACTTGAAATCAAGTGAAATATGCAATCTCAAAAGGTCACTATATAAAAGCATTTCATCTTAAAAATGTTTTTTATTCATTGATGTAAAAGTACCCAAAGGCCATTTCTGTTTCCTAAAGCAAACCTATCATAACAGAAATATATGGAAACATGGCCCGATTTCTGGTTGTACTGCTGCCCTACCGTTTTTTTTTTACTGGTAAAGTTATTGATCTGGATAAGGTTTACACATCAGGAACGTTAGCAGGCCTCTGTATACATGTTCCTGGTCAATCATATAACGCCACATACAAGTACATGCCAGAATTTTTTAGTCTTTCACTCATAATGGCTTTAGGGTCATTCATGTCTTTATCTTGGCCAATAAAAAAACATGGGGGGGGGGGGGGGGTAGTGGGGTAGAGTTGAGATTTCACTGGGTACCTTTTATCTAGGAGAGCACCTGGCCAGAAGTTGTTTTTTACATTATATGTATTTGTAACTGCATTTTGTAAAAATAAAAAAGGCCATCGTGGTTTGGGAGTTCCTCAGGACTTCCCATGCCTTATTTTATTCCTGTCTAAAATCCCAGAAGAAAACTTTTATTGTCTAGTTCATCAGAATTAGATTTTAGCCAGATGCTGAATTCCCCATAAACATGACATATGAATTGTCCTAAACATGTTGCTTTTTTAAAACCGAATGACAAAATTAGTTGGGGTGAAAGATTACCGATTGCCATTCTTCCTGCTCTTATATGTAATTACCGAAAACTAGCTGAATAGCTTCCAGAATATGGATCATGATGAACTATTGATTTAGCAACAACACACTTAACCAGGACCCTAATACTGTCAAAAAGATCCAGTGTTCGTCAGCTCTGCTATTTTTTTTAAAAATCTCAATCCAGCTCATAGACACCCCATGATCAGTTAAGAAGCCCTGTAATCTAGAATGGACATCAAGGCCACACGTTGATATGCTTCCGACTTAATTTTTTAAACAACGATAACATACAAAAAACCCTCCTCTACTAAAACATCAAAAACAAACTGTAAGCCCTGCTTAACTTTATACTGGTGAAGCTACAATCTGATTTTTTTATTATCTTTAGATTTACTAAACCCATTTATTATGATAGCCTACAGAGGTTTTCCAACCAATTTGTATCTAATTAACTAGGTCCATACACTCATCTCATACAGAAGATACCTACAGATAGTAAAATGCAGTTGGTCACAAGTAAACAAGGGTATGGTCCCTCAGATAAAAGTATACATAATAATACAAAGCTGTAATTTTGTTTTAAATACGACATGGCAGCCCAGTTGGCTTAATATTTAGCTCTCTGGCCCTAGCAGCGCTAGGTCCCAGGATCGAACCTCAGCCATGACACTATCTACATTGAGTTGTATGTTCTTATGTTTGTGTGGGTATCCTAAGGGCACTCAGGTTTCTTTCCACATTATTATTAAACAGTATTTTCCAACATGATACCCAGCCCTTTACAAAGTCTATAGTCATGTCACTAGCTTTCCCCCAAAGTGGAGGGGAAGCAAATTAACATACCTGCATGTTTTTGGGATGTGGAAGGAAACCAAAGTACTCGGAGGAAACCCAGGCAAACATGGGGAGAACCTGCAAACTCCATGCAGATAGTGCCCTGGCAAAGATTTAAACCTGGGATCTAGCGCTTTAAAGTCCAGAGTGCTAATCTCTGAGCCACTGTGCTGCCCATATACCAAAAAACATGGTTAGGTTAATTGGCTTCTCCCCAAAATTGGTCTTAGACTGCGGTTGGTGCTATATAGATACAAGAGAATAACAAAAATAATGGCAAGAGATACAAGTGTTTTAGTTAATGTACAGTACAGTACAGTGTTGAACCCAGGCATTTTTTAAGCTGAGTGGTAAGAAACTGTAGGCCGGTGGCAGCCTGTATCATGACCCACCCGGCACTTTTCAGTAATCACCCCTCTGTTTTTGGGTGGTTACTGAAAAGTGCCGGGTGGTGCACCCAGCTAAAAGGGGCTGGGGAGATCACTGCAGTAGTGTGAATTTTGATTGGTCGCTGGAGGTAACTATAAATGCCCTTTTTTTAAATAAGCTGTTAAAGTTTAGTTTACACATTTTCAAAAAGCTTTTAGAATCCTGTGATAAGGCCACTCAATGTGAAAACTGCACATTGTAGACATTCTATACAAAGCTACAACAAAAAGATGAATATACTCCTCTTAGGAAAAGACAAAATGGAAAGCCTTGACAAGTGAAACATTACTTCTTGTTACAGTAATCATTTTCCTTATTTTTCGTATTAGACTACAAAATATGAACATGATTCTGTCTCATCCTCTACTCCCCCACAATTGTCATTACTCATACTTGTAGGGGAGTTAAAAATCGGGCTTTATAGAAGGCTGTGACCCAAAACAGATTTTCGGAATTCAGGTCAAGCAATGCCTCTGGATGTGTCTACAGAGAACTTCAGTGCAATGTGAAGGAAAATAAAAAGGTCAAACTGGAATGCGAGCTCAGTAAAGACTTTCGTGAACTATAACTAAAAGCTTGTCAAAGATAGCACAAAACACAAATTGTAAAAAGAAACTTCTATTTTGTATTTCAGGCTCTAACTGAACTCTTTTTCTGCTTTTCTACACATTGAATAGATGAAAATTGTTGACTTGAACATATTTGGAAAGGCAAATTTTGGATCTTCATTCAAACAGACAAATGTGGTATGTATTAGAGTAAATGGCTCATAACATTGATATGTGTAACAAAGTGTATTTATTTCTAATCTGAATTAATAATGCTGAAAAAGAAAAAAAACTGGAACTAGTTTATTTAAACTTTAGCTTTCTTTGTCGGAGTTATGTCATTGTGCCAAGATCAAAGGCTCTCCATGGCCCTCAAAGAAAATTCTGAGGTCCTAGGAGCCTGGCAAAGGCATTTAAAAAGAATGGCAAGTTATTTTTAATCAATTCTACTGTAAGATAAAATGTCTTTATATAGTGCTATTGGGCCAAAATAGAAATCTTCAAGGACCCCAAATTTCATTGGGGGATCCTGTAGGATAATGATCTGAGGCACACAAACAAGTCTGCTAAGGAATGGTTTTGAAAGAAGACATTTTATAGGCAAATATAAAAATACATGATTGAAAAGGCAATTTTTTATTGTGCTTTATTCAAGTAAATAACTTAACATTGTATATATCATGATAAAATATAAAGGCTCAATTCATAAAGCAGAGAACATAAACATTCCCTCAGGAGATTCCCCCCACCAGGGAATGTAAGATTCCCTGCTTTTCTAAATAGAGCTGAAAGTGTTCAAATGTGCAGGTTTACACATCAAAGATTTTTTCCTTATTTAAAGTATATAAACTGAAGGATTATGATGTGAGGGAAACATTTTTAGCTCCTCAGTTTCCAATTAAAAGACCCCTAGGTATAAAAATTGACTTTTTCATTTCAAATCTGCACAAGTTGTAGCCTGCAATATTATCAAAAGGTCAGACAATTGACAGACTCAGAAATAAGATGGGCTCTCAGCTCCTGTTTTCTTCTTAGATAAAATAAGTAAAGCTAAATAGGGAAGCAAATTTACATTTTTGACAAGTAAACTGGCTCAGTTCAGATTCTCTTTAAAGTAAACTAGCCGTAACAGTGACTGTTCTTCACCATCCTACTTTAATGTAACAGCAGGGGAAAAAGCAACAGGTAACACTATAGATCAGACTTTCTCGAGCTTTTTAACATGGGGAACCCTTAAAATATCTTTTTCAGGTCTTCAGGGAACTACTGTGATAATTACTATATCCAGAGCTCACAGTACATTCGTGTAGGGATCGGTGGATTGCTGGCCATTCCGAAGAATGTCACCATTACATATAGCCGAAAAGATCATTGGTGTCCCTATCAATCTCTGGAGGAAGCCATGAGTTCCACAGAACCCTGGTTAGGAAACTGCTATAGATTTCCACTGTAGCTCTATATCTACTGGGGCTGCTGACATCAAATCCAAGATGGCGGTGTCCCGTACAAGTCCTTGTTGGGACAAAGTGCTCACCTACAGGAGCCACACAGTATTGAACCTGAACTACAAGTTTGAACCAATCCTACGGGTTTGCATGACTGTACAAGAGAGGCTTTTACAGGTAAAACATAAACACGTTACATTGCACATTATTGTTAAAAAAAAAAAAAATTACTGTTCTCACAACAGGGCCTCATCAACATACTGATTGGTAATCTTGTAATCTAAGAAGTGGAGCTTAACAGGTATGTACGAATTTACTCTAACGCAAGTCACCAATGGTCACACCAATACTAAGTAACGCATTTTATAATTCATTTTTTGACGGTAAACACAACAGGTTGTAACCCTTTAAATCAAAAAGGCAATTATATTTTCTGTCATTAGAATAAAAATCGACAAATGTAACAATGGATTGTAAAAGAGCACAAAAAGCCAAAAAAAAATAAAGTGCAATAAGCAAATAAACATACACACTAACACATATTTTATATGTGTCTGTATGTATGTGTAAAATAAATATTAAAACAAATTACAGAGTAAGGAAGCTGCACACTTGTAGAAGATTCCAACGGGATACCTAAACTCGGGCTGAGCGCACACAATTGTATTCAGGTGTTTCATCAAGCAAAACAACCAAGACACATGATTCCGGGAACAAATAACAATGCAGCCAAGGATTTATGGAAAATGCCAAGGTAACCAGGATGCAAATTTCTGAGTCCTTGTAATTTGACATATTTTGAAAATACTTGTGTGCTTTGTGATCATGCTACCCATATGGCCTTGGTTTTTCACAATATTACACTGAGCAGTACTATACAACCAAAAGGCATCAAAATACCATTTCAGCAGACAGAAGTACTAGATAGTACTAGTACAAGATAGAAATACTAACTTAAGCTATGTTCAGACCACAAAGCTCTAAATGCAACCCATTGTGATGTTCATGAGAAAAGTATGGGGGAGGCCAATGTGGGCTCCTGATCTTGGCTGTGTCTTTCAATGCTTTAAAGTCACAGATCCGGAACATATATGATATTTATACATTGCAGAACAGTTTATTCTGATAATTGTTCCTAGGCCAGTGACTCAGAAACCAGTTCAGAAGCATGGCAACCAGGAAATTAGTATTTAGGTAATGGCAGGCTGGCTATGTTTCAGATACTTGGAGGACTGATGACATATTACCTGGTCTCTTGGGCTTGACACCTACAAGTCATTGGTGCCCACCTCACTACAAAATTTGACTACTGCCAGAAGATTCTATTCCCTAGCACAAACCTCCCTTTCTGAACCTTCCCTACTTTTCTAACTACTGTCCGTTTTCTAGTCTTGCTCCTGCACCCCTTCAAACTTTATACATAATTCTGACGTAGCTGCCAGGGAAAAAGTCAAGGAGAAACTATACAGTGGCACATGATTGACAGCCTTGAGTCTGCCGGGCTTTTCACATCACATATGATATGTCAGCACCCAGCCGCGCTCTTAGGGTTTTAGAGGTAAGAAAAATTTGATAAATTCACATAAATTTTTATGGTAAGACTTAGTTGAAGTGAATGAACTGGTGATGGGGTGTCCCCTAAAACCAACAGGCCACATAAACCCAAAACCAACAGCAAGAACATGAGACAGCCAGAGATGTCACTTGTTTGTTATCAATTTTGTCCAGGTATATGTGGTTGTTTGTTTTTATTTCCTACAATTAAATTGGTTACACGTTGAAAGGCCAACATTACTTAGTATTGTTCTCTTATTTCACTGTAGAACTAAACGTAAGTGCGCTAGCCCTATTATGTCTAAAACCCCAAGTGTTTTAAAATTCACATTGACGCTTAACACTCATCATTAGTTCATTATTAAAAACTAAGGCAAAAGTAAAAATAGTCAGAAAACATTAAAAAAAAAAAAAACACAAATACAGAAAGGAGATTTTGGCGTGCCAAATACCTCCATCTTTTGGACCAAGTACAGAAAGCTGATTTTTGAAACTCATCTACCTGCCAGTAAACATTCCATGAAAATAATAAATTATTTATTTGGTAGACATAAGCATGGGTCCATTGGAGATCCCACATATGGAAGTGTTCTGCATGGTCATTAATGAGTTGGTAAAAGGCCTTTTTAAAGTAAACAACACCTCCAAATATATGGAACGACACCATACTACAGTTCATTAAAGGCTTTGCTTTCGTAATAGTCAGATTGCTTTCTTTGCTCCTTACAAGGTTCATTTTACCCTTACAAAGAGAAGTAAATAAACATGAATATTCCCACGGAACATACACAGACCAGTCCGATGTTAAGAATTCGTTGAATGGCCGGCTTCTCTTCTAGCATTTTTAGACAAGCTGCTTCATCTTCTTCCTCTTCTTTTATGGTTCTGTCGTTGGCAGTGCTGCTTTTATAACCACAGAACCAGTGTAAAAATTTGGAGCATCTACTCTGCTCCTCGTTGACCCGATCATGAGGGATCTGACCCATAAGAGCTGCTTGCCCGTTGGAATAACAATCCACGGGTGTCTCAGCCTCTGATACACTTAAGGAGCTCAGTGGGTTGGAGTCATCTTTGTAAGTCATTAGAAGGTTAACATCCTCATTCTGGATATTCTTAATATGATCATCAGATTTCCCATTGGGCAATGCTTGTTGATTATTCTTTTCTGTTAATTTTTCTGAATTTTTTTCACATTCTTTATATGTTTCATCTTTGTGGGATTTTTCTTTTAAGGTTTTATTTTTTAATGCCCAGAAAGTGGTGGTTCTGGTCTGATCTTTCTTTGGAGGCGAGGTCAAAAGGCTGACTACGACTGCAATAATACCAGTGATCCAAAAGAGTGCAGTTGCCACATACATGTAGTGGATATTTTTTATGAAACTGGGCCTGTTATCTGGTAAGTTGCACTCGGGAGCACGGTAAACAAATGCCAAAACAAGACGGGTGACCCCTAGTATGAAACCCACCATGCCGCCATAAAAGGCGCCTTGTTCATTGCAACGTTTCCAAAATATGCCCAGCAGGAACAAAGCAGCAACAGGAGGAGTCAGGTAATCTGCCACCTCTTGAATGTAAAGATACATTTGGCCTCCTTGCATTTCCACGATAATCGGAACCCATGCAATACTGATGATCACCATGAAAGCTACAAAGACTCTACCCACCAACATTAGTTCTCGTGATGTTGCACTTTTCCGAATAAATTTGTAGATGTCAAGAGTGAAGATGGTACTTGCACTATTAAATATGGAGTCAAGATCACTCATGAGAGCTGCAATCATTACAGCCATCATGAGACCACGTAAGCCAACTGGGAGGACCTTCATGACTAAGCGGGGGTAAGCAATGTTGGAACACCCAGCCCTGCTGCCACACACTTCCATGCAGTGCTCTGGATTAATGCAAGCAATGTCATCAACAAACATGATTCTGGATATCATTCCTGGAATTACTATTAAAAACATTGGCAGAATCTTTAAGAAACCTGCCATAAGAGTTGCCCCCTTGGCATGAGAAATATTTTTTGCTGCCAAAACTCTTTGCACGATGACTTGATCTGCACACCAATACCACACAGAAGCTGGGGTCTGACCCAAAATAAATCCAGGCCATGGAATGTCTTCATCAGTAGCTTCACGAAGCATTTTAAGTGAATCTGGCTTTGGTGTGACATGGCAGGAATTTGTATTGGTAAAGTTATAGGTCTGCAATATAGATGTGACGTTAGGTGTTGCAAGCATGTACCTCCTTTTAACTTCTTCAAATCCTCCGATTTCAACAAAGCTTATTATAGTCAATGTCAAGGCCCCTATGATCATGAGGAAGGCCTGGAGAGTATCTGTATAAATAACGGCCACCAAGCCCCCTGTCACTGTGAGAAGAGCAGTCATCCCAATGAGCAAAATCACTGATAAGTAAAGGTTCCATCCCAGAGATTCCTGAATGAACAATGCCCCTGAATACAAGTCAACAGATAGTTTGGTGAAGATGTACAAAATCAAGGAGAGAACAGCAAAGTACACTTGGATTCTATGTCCTCCGTAACGTTTAGATAAGTACTCCGGCATAGTGTATACTCCAGAACGTATATACACTGGAATGAAGACCCATCCTAGAAGCTGCAAAAGCAACAAGGCATTTAGTTCCCAGGCCCCCACAGCAAATCCACTTGCTGCTCCAGATCCTGAGAGTCCAATGAAATGTTCACTACCGATATTGCTTACAAATAAAGAGGCACCAACAGCTGCCCAGGTCATCGATCGACCCGCCAGGAAATATCCACTTACAGTACTTCTGTTTGACTTCCACATTGCAAAAAATCCAAAGCATAACACCAACACAAAGTAGAGTGCCACAATGGCAATATCTGCTGCTTCCAATGAAGCCCTCATGATTAGGTGCTGAAGTGCTTTCAAGTTTTGTAAAATCCTTTAAAAAAATAGACAATACGGGTGTATTAAAGTAAACAGTGCAAAAAAGTCTTTGTCCTTTGGTTTGCTCTCTTGACGTTGGTTCCTGCAATATCCGATGCTTAACATGCAGTTTTTATTTAAATCGACCATTTCCAAAGCCATCGGCTATTTAACCATGGAGACAGGACCTATGATAAGGAACCCTGCAAGGTAGCAAAAACAAAAAAAAAAAACAGACACAATTAGATAAGGCAGTCATTGTGGAGACAATGACACTCCTATAAAAATATAATTCTGAACAATTAAAGCACCCTTGGACTGCTAAAAGAATTATTATTCCAGAAAGGACACCATTAAGAATGTTTATCCCTTCCAATGATACAAAGAAGAGAATGACTACCGACATAATCAAGTTCATCTCCATCCTCGTGACATCAGACACTGTTGTATAGGATTTCCCACTAATGCTTTAGTTGGGAGGTAACCTGGAGAAGACTTTTTATGCCAATCTCCTTCATATGAGCAACTGATGTCATGGGATATTCAGAAGCTAAATTAAAGGAAGATGGGGCATGACTTCCAGAGATATATGGCAAATCACTATAGCACAAGATTACCTAGCAAACAGGTTGGGGTATTTTATTTTAATCAATTTTTGCCCTAGTATAGTAGAGACAACAAAAGGGTAATTACATTTTATCATCCTAAAATCATCCAGAATTATTGGTGTATAGCACAAATACAGAGGTATATTACAAAGCCATTCATTCAAAGGAGCATACAAAACACCACTGCAGGGCATGGAAACAATGAATTCTACAGAGTAGGGCTTAAAGGAAAGAATAGAAAAAAAAGCAAGGAAGAATAACCCGGAAGGTTATGATAAGGAAGGACTACAGGAAGCAAAAAGACATTCATCACACATCTCTTCCGAGGAGGCTCTAATGTGCTATGAACTTGTTTAACGGAAGACTTCCAAGTTCCTTTAGTCCTTTTTACCATACACTTGTGTGTCATACTAATACATTTGCTAAAAGCAGCATAATAACATTAATGGAAATGTAATAGAAAAAAAACAGAATGATGTTGAGAAGTGGAGAGGATATTTGACTACACATTATCTCCTCATTAAGCGTAATAAAAGACAAGCAGACTTCATCTCAACACACATCAGCCTTAAAATATCTTTTAAAAGTAAAATTCTGCACTACATAAAGCTATAGAGCTCATATTAAAACTCCTCATCTGGCACAAACAAGTTACCTGCCCTACCCTTCTACCCCCACTCATATATGTATTTCTTGGTATTACGGTAGATACCTTGTGGAGAAGGGATATACTCACCTAGGTTCACCAATCAGACCCTCACCAAGGCCATTTCTGGGTGCAGGGGACTGGAAATCCAGCACTGGTCCCCCTTAACAAATGTCCTCCACTTATAGACCCCAAAAAGAACCCCACAATCAGATAGCAAATACAAATGTGTACATCACGCAAACAGTGACGAGGACACCCAGAGTAGGACCTTGCCTTGTGTACAGTAAGGAGACCACAAAAGTGGAATTTTACGTGACCGGTCATTTATGTGAATTAAAAGGACATTTGGGTAAAAATGTATGTTTTATAATTTTGCACAAGAGTGATTAATCAATGAGGAAAAAAAATTCTGTCTAGTGTATGTGCTCAGTAGGAATCTAACAATTTCTGATATTGAGAAGAAATAAATGCCCTTATGGTGGTGGTCAGTTATGACAAAAAAAAAAAAAAAAATATAGGAACAATGAAGTCAAAAAGGCATCGGTGCTCAGGAAAAGAAGCTGGAGAAGTGGGATGGGGAACATTAATAGCACCCAAAAGGAGCAGAGGGTGCAGTGAGGAGGTGGAGGTGGTGGTGGTGGTGGTGAGCAGTAGGGGAGAAAATTGTACAAAGAGGGTCAGGGAGAAAAGTATTGCCCAGCCGAGGGGTGGTGGAGAACAATAGTATCTAGCAAGGGGTGTGAAGGCCCTTTTCATTAAAGTGTAACAAAATGTAAGATATGCAGCCACTATATCCAAGGACTGGTAATTTCCAATATATTATAAGTTATTAAGTTTACCTTTAGGCATATTCAGCTATTTTTAGGGTCTTTGTGAGTAGAGAGATTCCAGTCCTTTAGAACTGTTGCCACATGACTACTAAGCCCTAGGCTGAGCTGGCTCAAGTCCATAATAGTTGACAGACATTAGTTGGGGCAATGGGTTGAATAGATAACGAACTGCTAGACAGTGTATGCAGAATCTGGGAACACAGAATCTACTGCAAACACGTGTAGGACCACAAATGCCTGTCCGAAATCACCTACTAAACCATGAAATGTTATAATTTGTTCAATTAAGAGGAACAGAGTCTGTAGTGAAATGACTACCGACTTTGTAATATATTGGCGTTATATAACTACCGGAAAATAATAGAGGAGAAAAGGCAGACCGGTGGTTGGCATATGGTAAAGTTGGTCTACAACCCCTGCAAAACCATCTGAGACCACAAGCCATTGAAGAATGGGCAGAGGATGACAAAGCAATGTCCAAGCAACACTGGTTTACTAGAAGATTACTTGCAAATGGCAGCTGGAATTCAGTGGCCAGGTTCCTAAATTCTGTCCATAGATGATAGGTATGGTCCACTCACAGGCCATGTCAATAGCACGGAATGCACATCTCCAACACACTCCCATAGCATACTAGTAATGGATCTTATGGGGGTTAAATAGCTGTCAATAAAATATTCAAAAACCTAGACATATCCTAAGGCACACAGCTAAATAAACTGCAATAAACTCACTGAACAATAATTCTCTGTAGTCATAATCATTTTAAAATCTGTAAAACTGACATTATAAGGCAATGTAAGCTGTTCTTACACTACAAAAATCTCCTTTATTAAGAAAGAGAACATAAAATAAGGATTAAGAGCTACTGCCCCTGCAGAGGGAGGGGAGATTATTAAAAACTCAAGCCAACAAAATTTTATTAAATCGAACGGTGATACAAACATGAAGCTTTCCTCCCCCATTACAGTGTGCAAAACTGGTCATTTGGGGAGCCCTGAATGCTTATTGTAGGTTGGGGATCAAAGACATTAAAAAGAAAGTGGACTGCTCATAGTAACAAACCATATTTTTCTATTTCAAAAAAGGCTCTAAAAAAACAAATGCTTTAACAGATACCTTCACAGATCCAGACCAAGACTAGAGATCAAAGAATTTAAAGGTTCTTTTCTGCACACTAGTCTTGTTTTATTACAGTTAGAGTTGCCAACATAACAACCAGAGTTTTTTTTGGAAGACACCAATGAAAGCCTTTATGCATCTTTAATATTGAATTTAAGCCAATTTGAAAACAAGAAAAAGAGTAATAGCTGAGGTTTTAAGGCATCACTTGGTGTTGGGTCTGGTGGAACCAGCAAACCATGGACAGCACAGTTCCAGTATATTAAGTCTTATCACCAAGGAGCTGTCAGTTTTCCAGCAGGTAAGGCACCTAAGCAGTTTGCTTGGCTGTTCTCTGTATTTCGGGCAATCCTTTTTAGCTTCATTGCTTGGTTGTAGTCAGAGAAAGGTGCTGCACAGTAGCTATAGAAACACTGGTTATATAATAATTCTCTTTGCAGTAATGGATTTTTGAGGAGTGTAAATAGGCTATGACAGCTACTTCTTAATAAAACAAAATAACCTAGGTGCTTATCGACCATAGAACAAATATTTCTTCAGCAGCCGGGAAAATAGGATGCATTTGCACAGAGTTAGAAATAAACAATTTACAACACATTGTGCAGCTGTTATTAGCACCTCTGTGAAAGTTTTTTTTTTTTTTTTTTAACTTTTAGTATAACTATTTATTTAAATGTGCTCTTCAATGCAGTCTCGGGACTTCCCCAAGTCTTCATTTTCCTGCAGCTGTGTTCCTTAATGATGCAGAAAATAGAACTTAAGTAATGAAGTGGGCTCGGAGGTAGCCTCATTTTTTGTAAATGGGTGTGAAACCTACCCAGATTAGAACTGCGGGGTGCTGTAAGCGTTTCTGCAAAGCAGCTTCACTATATACTAATACAGCCCTGCAAGTGGTAACCTGTTGCAGCCATATCCTAGACCAGCCATTCTCAAGCAGTGTTCCATGGAACCCTGGGGTTCCTTCAGAGGTTGCATGGGGTTTCTAGACTGGTAGATGACTGACCAATATTTGATGGTGCCTGCCTAGTTTCAGGGACAATGCCACTTGGAAAAGCCAGCTGCAGGACACCAATGATTGTTATAGTCGTCTATATGTTTAGCATTCTGACCGTCAGTGTAAAGAAGGGAAATTCAACCCATTGACCCCAAATGCAGGAACATTTTTCCCCACTAATTCCAAATTAATTAGGTCTCAGAGAACCCCCACTAAAACTAGAAAAGCATTTCAAATGTTTCTTTGGGGTAAAAAGGTTGAAAAAGGTTGGCTCAGACCCAACATTTCTATAACATCATCCTCACTAACAATATAATCCAAAAACCAATGGAAACTTTAACTTTATAAGAGAAAACAGTGCTGTCAGCTCCTTTAAAAAACAGAAACACAGCAAACAACTAAATACACATTTACATGAACGGGCCAAGCTACGTACCGGGAGGCCGACATGAGTATTCATAGATTGCAACCAGGAACTCGTCTGACTGGCTCACCCTCAGCCTGCTCATGGGTTTAATGACATCAATACCCCACCGGCAATGGGTGTTCATCCTTTGTGTGTCATGTAAGCCGGCTAATCAACTTCCTAACCAACCCTAATCTCTTCTCCAGAAGTCCTGAATTCAGATGAACTTGGTTTAATGTATTTGCTAAAAGAAAAAATAGTTAAACATAAAGCTTGAACTTTGGACCGGCCTACAGGAATGTTTAGGTAAAAGCTAAAAACAGCCTATGGCCGATAATGCCAACATGGCGGGTCAATAAGGACTTTAGTCAATCAATAGTTCCAAATCCACAGTATTCTATCAACTAGGTATTTATAAATAACCTCCATAAACAAACAGTACTCACATCAAACAGATTCTTATATCACTGACTTCTTATAGAAGGTACAAAATGGGCTTTGGTTTTTAATGTAAGCCTTGTGTTTCTTTGTTCCAAGCAAGCCCCATCATGATTCTGGTTCTATAGCTGCAGATTTCTATAGGTAGAGGCTGCAATACTGAAAATTAGAATTGTGAAACGCCCATTGAATGTGGTTGCATTGGGTAGGCTTGGTTTTTATTCTAGTTTCTCAGAAATATAGCAAACAATCCAAGAGATGTGTTTCACCCACCTTGCAAGTCCACTTTTATAGGAAATCATACCATAGGTAGTAAATCTTAGTGTCACATGTGACCAAACTATAGAAAAGTAAAAGGAATACTTTTAAAAATTCCCAGCCTATCCAAATAATAGTATCAAACACTGTCTGCCTCAGTTGGTTCAACTGCCTTATTTTGTACAACTACTACTTTGTAATGGCAAAGGCCACATGATCATATGACCTACAAAACAACAACAAATAAAACTAATACAACCACAACATTCAAAAACATTTTCAGCAACAGAATTGTACTTTCACTTACAATGAAACAATCTTATAAATCTATTTTATGTAATTGGGATGAACACAGACAGACGTGTTGAAGTTCCAGCCCAAGCGACAAACATGGCCAAAAGGTGTTCAGACATAGAGATAGAAAGTGTGTAAATCACATGATCACTAGGTGACGATAAAATTAAAAAAGCCCAAAAGAAAAAATAAAATACAAACAATAAATTTTACTTTGTACATTTGGGCTTCCACTTTAAATCTACAGACAGTCCACAGCCCTATCTGAATTGTGGTATTTCTATTCGGAGATCACATGGTCAATGCCACTGTACTGGTCACATGATTTGCGCTGGATATGGATACATTTTGCAGCATTCTCTATACTTAAACACTAGCGGGACTTGTGAGAGTAAAGGCTCAATTTAAGATGCAGACATGTGAGAATGTTCTCATTTTATAAAACACGAAGAACAATAACTTGATCCAAGGATGCCATCAGATCAAAGCAGACCTGCATATCTCTGGGGAAATTTGATAAGCTGTGTTGCATTTTCCCAGCTGACAGCTATTGTATCCGCTAATACTTTGCTGCCAGCGAGGGGTGTTCGTGGAGATCATGGCTTTGTACGCAAGCGTTACAAAAGTGAAGACAACACACCTATAATGAAAAAAAATAATATTCTCTCGGCAGCTTGTCATGGTTAGATTTTTGTATGGAAACACCAACAAGCCTTTGGTCATATCACACACAGACGATGCACTTGTAACTCATACTGCACTATTTAACAAGATGTCATCTATTAATGTATAAGGCTACGTACACATGTGCAATAATTGTTTTTTGTTGTTGGAAATAGTTGTTTTGTCTTTGGAAAGGATCGTGAAAGACCCTTTCCAACATTAAAAGACTGCACGATGAATGAACAAGCGTTGCACATACAGCACCGTTCTATGGAGAGTGGAGAACGACGGAGCGGCACCCCGCTGTGCTCTCTCTCCTTTCACTTTCATCAGAATCATTTGTTGTCAACGGATCCACCAAAACAGTTGTTAGAACAACAGAAATCGAGCTCTGTGCACACATCAGATTCTCTCCTGCAGTGATTATCGGATGACAATCATCTGACGTGTGTACGTAACCTAAGACAACTGGGCACCAGGCGCATCTGTAATAATTTCAATCTCCACTCTGTTTAAATAGTACAACCTCACCTCTCAGCGATCACTTTTTATTATTATTTACTTGTAATCTCTCTCTGTCATTGCAGAAATGTAACACTCTAAAGTAAACAAGGTTGTTAGGCTGCCATGGCATTAGGTTGTAAGAACTGGAGAATAAGCACAATCCAATTAAGCTATGATAAAAAGGAAGATGTATTAATCTCTTGACATTTCCCCACCCTTGGAAAAGATCCTATGTGGTCTTTGAAAATGCAACCTTGCTTGCAGCAGAAACTCTACTGCACAAAAGATACCCAACAGTTCTTTGCGTTAAAGATTTATAAGCAACGTTAATAAATGAAAGAAAAGCGGATACTAGAATTATGGACCTAGGTGATGATAGACCCAGGACACCATATGAGATTTCCAAACTAGACTACCCAAGCATTGTATAACCTTGAAGAATAAAAAGATGCTTGATGATTTGGAGCACACACATTAAAACACTTTTTTATTATCTTTAGAGCAGCATTCAAAAGTTTTGCTAGCTCTTTTGTTCAGCCAGTCGTGTGATCCAGACAGTCCTTTCCCTTTCTGTTCCTAGCATTAAAGAGAATTTGTTCTGAAGAAACAATGGAGGCTGTTACTGCTGAACTACTTATTGGAGAATGCTAGTTCCTGGCTGTCTAGCTGAAGTTCTGGATTAACCTTAAACAATTCTAAATAAAAGGAATTTTGACCCTTGTTGGCACCCATACGGTAAGGAATATTTCAGGGCTGTGACTAACAAATACTTAAAGATGAACTTCATTTGAAGGTTTTGAGCTTCCTTTCACATCCTTAGAAAAATGCTGTTATTTGGAACCTTAAGCAGCAAATTAGCGTGGACAGTATGGACCAGGAGCAAAGGGATTGTTTAACCTAAACGGTCATACATCGGCCCGGAAATGAGATGGGGTCAAGAGAATGGCTGCAGTTTCAGAAACCGGTTTTGTGGAATGTAGGAAATGTAGAGCAGGAAGACTGATTGATTTTACAACGCAGAGGACTATCAAGAAATGAGCAAAAAGGTTAGAGGTCAACCTAAGTAGGGCAAAGCTGGAACACTTTTCAGGAGGAGCTCAGGAATTAATATTATTAAACAGGATTTATATAGCACCAACATATTATGCAGCGCTGTACAATTAAATAGGGGTTGCAAATGGCAGACGAATACTGACAATCACAAAGGGGGAGTAGAGGACCCTGCCCAGAAGAGCTTACAATCTAAGACATGGGGAAGTATCACACAATAGGAGAGGGCTATGGAATGGTGGGTGAGTAGTGAGGGTTTCAAAAAAGAAACTAAGATGGGTAGGCAAATTTGAAAAATTGGTTTTAAGTGCTCTTTTAAATGAGCAGAAAGTAGGAGCAAGGCAAATAGAATGAGGAAGACCATTCCAGAGTCAGGGCAGCTCTAGAAAAGTCTTGGAGTCGTGCATGTGATGAGGTTATGAGTGAGGAAGTCATTAGAAGGTCATTGGAGGAGCGGGGAGAGCGGCTAGGGGAGTATTTTTCTATCAGGTCAGAAAGGAAAGTGGGACAAGAACTATGGAGGGATTTGAAGGCAAAGCACACGAGCTTGAATATGATTCTAAGATGAAATGGAAGCCAATGAAGAGAACTACAAAGAGATGCAGCAGAAGAGGAGTGGTGAGAAGAATGGATGAGTCTGGCTGCAGAATTCATATTAGATTGTAGAGGAGAGAATCGGGTTAGCGGAATACCAGTGAGGAGGATACAGGAATGACAACCTCTGCATTCTGTGCAGAAAAAGTGACTTTAAACTTCCAATAGAGGGGAAGACCTTGTGTGGGACATCTGCCTATAATCTGTAGAACTTAGATTCACTTACTGGAAGAGTTGGCCAGGTCAAACAGAGATTTTCAATCAAGTTAGAAGATCTTCAAGAATGGTCACCAGTGCTTGGGTTTACATACACCTAATACCACTTATGATGCCATATTGAGTGGCCATCAGAAGATGGTTGCTCATTATGGCACCATTTTTGGTATTAGGTGTATCTAAACCCAAACTTCTTTCATGTGTTCCCTTTTGGCGTGCTGTGTTGTATTTGGTTAGGTTGCATTGAGCTTCATTATGGGCCCCATAATGAGATTGGCCTGATGTTGGCACAGAGGATTATCCCCATATTAATGTATATGAGGAACTAATGTTGTCTAGTTTATTGGAGGTGTTATGGTTAATCACTGCCTAAATGGGAGTTTTGAGCCTAGAGTAAAGTGAAATTGTTAGCTTGATTGAGCGACCCACTTTTTTCTTTTCTGTTTGACCATTGTATCCTCATGGTGATCCCTATGGTGTTAACTGCAACCCATGATATTAGAGCAGTCCTTCTTGACATTAACATGGGGAAACCCTTGAAATAACTTTCAGGTCTTTAGGGAACTCCTTCTATAATTACTGTATCCATAGCATACAGTACATTAGTGTCTCTTATATTATATTGTCTCTTTCTCTTATATTGCTGGCCAATGGCAGGCTCTGTAATAAACTGTCACAGCCAATTAAATTGGGGAAGAACAATAAAAGTAATGACAAATTTTTATTCCTGTTCAGTCAGCCACCACCACAGACCTGGCACTGTCACCTGGCAAGGTCATCTACCTGCTGATTAGAAATGTCAACTGAATAAGTAATCAGATCACTTTATGAACTTGCCAGCCACATAGTAACACAGTCATACATAGTAACCTGAGATGCAGAATAATAGGGCTAGGTCATTGTTTGATCAGATCAGTACTATATTTAGTCATGAAGAAAGGAAGACAATGGTTAAACAGGATGCCAGTGATAAGATGGATAGTCATTAAAGTCATCTACTGATGACCCCCACCCCCCCCACACACACACACAGGGAAAACACAGCAAACTTCCTCTATAATAAAAAATTTTTGCTGCATATAAGTAAAAGGTAAACACTTACCAACATCACCAAAACAGAATTCTATAAATGTAAGAAAACTACAGAAAAGGTAAATTATAAAAGGAGACCAGCTGTATTATTTCCTATTGGTTGTTATGGAACTCTTTCACTGCCTTAGGGTTAGGTCACACAGTTGCATTTCTGCCAATGGCTCCTTATAAGTTTTTAACCTTGAAATCAATAAGAGCAGCCACTCTCATTTGTTTCAATTTTAAGAGTCTGTTGATCATCACAATTTTTATTGTATTAGGAAGAGACGGATATATTACTGTATCATACATTCAAATATGTGTAATAAATGACGTCATACTGCTATGGAATATATAAAATCGTATCATGCAGCTTTGAATAAAATAAATGCCATATCTAGATAGATATATTTGTACTGTGGAGCTATAAAAATAGAATCGCATCTATGATCCAAGCTATGAATACAGTTTTGGAGTTCTATCATGTAGTTATGATTGCAGTATAAAGAGGTATATCATAGGGGTATACAAGAAGAAAGTATAGGAAAGAAAGAAAGAAAGAGTTGTATGACGAAGCAATGAAAACAGTATATAGAGTTGTATCATGGGCCAAGGAATACGGTATATAGAGTTGTATCATGGGGCAAGGAATACGGTATATAGAGTTGTATCATGGGGCAAGGAATACAGTATATAGAGTTGTATCATGGGGCTATGAATGCAGTATATAGAGTTGTATCATGGGGCTATGAATACGGTATATAGAGTTGTATCATGGGACAAGAAATACAGAATAAAGAGGTGTATCATGCGGCTATGAATACGGTATATAGAGTTGTATCATGGGGCTATGAATGCAGTATATAGAGTTGTATCATGGGACAAGAAATACAGAATACAGAGGTGTATCATGGGGCTATGAATACGGTATATAGAGTCGTATCATGGGGCTATGAATACGGTATATCATAGTTCTCCCCAGACGTTTTTAGCCGGTTGCTCCGCCCGGCTGATTTGAATACCCCGCCCAGCTCTCGGCAGCTCTCATCCTCGGATGCACGGATCTCAGGCTGCTGTGTGTCATCCGTTCAGAGGATTGCTGCTGCTGGAGAGNATGGGGCTATGAATACGGTATATAGAGTTGTGTCATGGGGCTATGAATACGGTATATAGAGTTGTATCATGGGGCTATGAATACGGTATATAGAGGTGTATCATGGGGCTATGAATACGGTATATAGAGGTGTATCATGGGGCAAGGAATACAGTATATAGAGTTGTATCATGGGACAAGGAATACAGAGGTGTATCATGGGGCTATGAATACAGTATATAGAGTTGTATCATGGGGCTAAGAATTCAGTATATAGAGTTGTACCATGGGGCTATGATTACGGTATATAGAGTTGTATCATGGGGGAAGGAATACGGTATATAGAGTTGTATCATGGGGCTATGAATATGATATATAGAGTTGTATCATGGGGATATGAATACGATATATAGAGTTGTATCATGGAGCTAGTAATACAGTATATAGAGTTGCATTGTGAAGCTATATAGAGTGGTATCATAAGGCTATAATTGAAGTACATAGAGCTATACACTACATGAAGTTGTATTGTGTTGAGTTATGAATACAGTACAGAGAATTGTATCATGGAGCTATGAATACAACATAGAGTTTTATCATAGCTATGATTACAGTACATGTTATTGTATCATAGCGCAAAGAGTTAGTAGTTGCCCCTGAACTACACATGTCCTACCACTGCTGGATTACCTGTGGTCCTCAAATTCTGATAAGAGGTTATTAAAAATTGGTCAGTGGCAGGGCAGCTTTGCTTTGATGGACCTAGGAGAACTCCAGGCCAATTTATGTCCATATATTACATCTTAAGTAAAATAAATACATACAATGCATTGCTACCAAAACTTTTTAATGCTGTAATTGGGCTTCGGTAGATGTATGCAAGCCAAGCTAATTGTAAAATAAAAATGAAAAAAAAAACAATTCTATTGCCAATCATGCACAGCTAATATACGCTTTGTATCTGTGAAATTCCTACATGGTATTTTCAACATGGTCCTCAAAAACACATTAAAAGAGACAACTGCTTGATGAACAGAGTTTTTTAAAGTGTTTTTGCAGCTACAGTACAACCTTTTTAACATGGGGGAACCCTTGAAATAACTTTCAGGTCATCAGGGAACCCCTGCTATATAACTATATCCGCAGCTCACGGTACAATAGTGTGATGGTCAGTAGGAAGAATTCCTCTTACATTGCTGGCCAGTGGGAAGAATGTCACATTACATATAGCCAAAAAGATCATTGGTGTCACTTAAACTGACCTGAGAGTTACAAACAGCTCATTGCCCAAAGAACTCCTAGAAAACTGCGAAGGAACCCCGGCTGAGAAGCTGATAAAAATATAGTAAATGCCACTCTATTAAACACAAATGTATAATTTATTGTTATAGGTACATGTACTTCTGTATCATATATAGTAGCACCTCTAGATATATTATGTTGTTATTCTTCAACTACAAATATATTATAAAGGATCCAATTGGATACATTGTATCTCATTTGGTATGACACACCCCTGGATATTGAACAATGTTATGATTCTGCTATGAATACATCAGTTTAGTATCATGGTTATACTGCCATGTGTATAGTACTGGAGAGATTAAATTCCTATATATATATATATTATAATACAGCCATGTGAATAGCACATTCCAGTGTTATAATAGATATATCCTGTATAATATGTAATGTATAAATGTATGACATGCCAATTTATTATATATATATATATATAGCCATGTGCTGAGTACCTGTCATTGTATTTTACAATGCCCATCCCATTGGGTTACAAGTACACATATCAGAGTCATGTACATCATTAAATACCATCCCACAGTATAATATAATAAATATATATGTAATATCATTGTAACATATAAAGCACATCACATTGTAGTAAAGGTATATATGGAATTATCATATTGCCATGTGTACTGCATATCATTATATTGCATGTTATTGTACAATGGATATATATCATACATACTATTGTATTCTATAGTTATGTCATGCTGCCATGTGTACTGTACATCACTGTATAATACAGATCTATATCATACAGTAATATTAGGAGTACATGTCACTGTAATATTATATATAGAAGATCCCATTGCATCACATAAATATATATTATGGAGCCATGCGTCATTGTATTATACATAGGGAATATTATATTATATGTTATACACAGCATGTCATTGTATTATATATAGGGAATATT
>NC_092858.1:165432042-165432974 GCF_032062135.1 Pyxicephalus adspersus
TGTTATACACAGCATGTCATTGTATTATATATAGGGAATATTGCACTGTTTGTATTATTGGATGGTACACACATCTCCTCCATGTCATTGTATTATATATAGGGAATATTATATTATATGCTATATACAGCACATGTCATTGTATTATATATAGGGAATATTATATATCATTGTATTATATATAGAGATAATTGCATTGTATAATAATAATAATCATTGTATGACCCCCCGGGTGCTGCCTGTCCTTCCCCCCGGCCTGCACTCCCCCTACACACACACAGGGGGCACCCTCCCCAGGGCACTTACCTGCAGGCAGAGGACACGTGGGGCCCCTGGGAAGGACAAGGAGCCCCGCCGTGTGCCAATCAGAGCCGAGCACGTTGGCTGTAGGAGATAAGGAAGAAGCGGACACACAATGACACTCACCCTCTGCATGGCCTTCAGAATCAGAGCCATCTCGTATCTGGGCATGGCGGAGGGAGGACAGCCGGGCTCTGCGCTGACAGCTGCTGGCACAACCCAGATACAAGTGAGAGCAACCCGCTGTGTGAGCGTAGAGGAAGGACAGAGATGACACAGCGACACGCCCACCTTCTCCCGACACCGCCCCTTCCTCTCTGACCGGAGTGTTTGTGGACACACCCCCTGTGATTGTCAGTACCGCCCCTTGGAAGTAGACACACCATTGATACCGCCTCCTGTGTGTAAATACAGTGATCATTGATATCGCTTCTATGCTCCGCCCCCTAACTGTGAACACGCCTTCTACGATCTTTGATACCGCCCATCTGGACTGCTTTTCTTGGTTGGGCACGCCGTCTACGATAACTGATACCGCCCCGAAGCTGGACACACCCACTGCGATTATTTGTACCGCCCACTGGCTTCTGAATGCGCACATCTATTACTACTACTACTATCATCTACTACTA
>NC_092858.1:165434093-165436275 GCF_032062135.1 Pyxicephalus adspersus
TCATGGCTGTGCACCCCCTACAGGTCATCTATACCCCCACATTGCAATCTGCACCCCCTATGGGTCATCTATACCACCCTCATGGCTGTGCAACCCCTACAGGTCATCTATACCGCCCTCATGGCTATCTGCACCCCCTACAGGTCATCAATACCACCCTCATGGCTGTGCAACCCCACTAGCGATCTCACCTTCACCACCCTACTTCTTGTATTCTTCAGTGCCACAGAGTTCTTCCAATAAAACGGCACATAGCTTTATAATGCACTGCCATGCGCATGTGTACTGCACCTGCAAAGGCTCCTATTCATAAGAAAGTGGTGAACAAATAACAGACCATCACCTTTTCCTCAAATTTTTTAAAATAATCAGGTATGAAACAAACATTCTGGCCAAAGGTGTGCACCACTATCAAAGGTTACTTGGTAATGGCGGTGATCATTGCTGCTTTATAAATATGTACACTACCTAATGGTCCAAAAACCATAATGTAAGAGAGGGTGGTCAACTACGATAGGAAGTGTGAAATGTGTGGCAGGATCACCAGGGTGAAATATAATGGTGACGGTTTTGAAAAATAATTTTCACCCACTCAACACTTCCAGGACCCTGATCGGCAATTTTTGGCATTATTCTTTTTGGGGTTAGATACACTTTAAGCCCAATCATATAGTTTCCCTATAGAACTGACATTGCATTGTGTTGAATGTTGTGCATAGTCCTCCTGCCATGTCATACAATGACTTGCACATTGCTTTATAATGTATTGCCCTCCTATCATACAGGTGACTGACCGATGCCTCAGAAACACTCCAGTGACCAGTAGACTTATTTACCCCCAGCCATGGGATTTGTGCATAAAACATTCTTCTGCTCTCTGGGTCCAACCCCAGCAAGCAGAGCCATTCATTGCCTTTAGGTTGCCCTTGTCTGAGCAACCACACCACCTCTCTTCTGCAGAGCATCACCGCAGAGCAGATTGCAGGGAATGGGTTGTACTGAAAAAAATTATGATGTACACCAGTGGAGTACATCCTGCAGTCCAGGGGCCACTTGCACTATTTTGGTGTTTTTTGTAAGGCCCATGTACCCCAGAAGGCAACAGTGGGGTCTTCTATGGCAGAGTTCTTCAACAAGGATTCCTTTTCGGAATGTGAGGATAGCTGTGGATATAGTAATTATAGGAGGGGTCCCTGTAGGTCTGGAGGATATTTTGAAGGGCTCCCACATATTAAAAAGTTTGAGAAACACTGGTGTATAGCATTTCATAGTAGTGTTCAAGTAACATCAGGGGCCACAACTGGAGATCACTATTGTTTGACCTGACAGCCAATGAGTGCTGTACATTATTTATGTGCCAGTTTTGGGCTTTATATACAGTTTCCTTTTCTATTGCATTGTATGTTATGCTTTAATTTACATTTCTCCTACCCAGTGGCAGAAGTAGCCAACAGTGGTCCTGTGAGCTGAGGAAGGTCCGGAGCCCTTGTGCAGCAGCACACCCTATGCTCCTCCCTATGTCTGGCCATGCTCCTACCTATGTACTCCCCATACATTGTCATTTTGGGCCTGATATATCCAGCAAACCTGGAATAGCTTTCTTAAAATATATTTGCTATTAGTTGGCAAATGTTTCCAATCCTGGACCAGATTCATTCCAAGTTTGTTGGATCACCCAGGTTATCTTATGATAGTCTATCTTCTCCAGTCTTAGAGAGTTTTAATAAATTAGGCCCATAGTTGACCTATGCCATCATACACTCCTATATGATTTACCACCCTCCTACCTGTGTACCCCCCACCCATATACTTTGTTATATAATGTCTGCCCTATAGCATTCATTGCTCCAATATAATTCACAGGCCTTCTAAACTGTCTGATCTATGGCATCATAAGTTTCTGTATAATGTACTGTCCACCTACCTGAGCTCATATACACATATACATATACATATACATATACACGCTCATATTATCTCTATCCTAAAGCATTGCAGACTCTTATTTAAAGCACTGGCCCTGTGGGTGCACATCCCCAGCAATGTCATAAAGAATTGGTCCATTGTTCACTATTGTAAAATATACTGCCCTCCTACCTATGTACTCCCCATACTTTGCTGTCTATCCTATAGCATTACATGCCTTGTTATATTATACTGCCCTCCTACCTATGTATTCCCC
>NC_092858.1:165436821-165559991 GCF_032062135.1 Pyxicephalus adspersus
TATACTGCTCTCCTACCTATGTATTCCCCATACATTGCTGTCTATCCTATAGCATTACATGCCTCATTATATTATACTGCTCTCCTACCTATGTACTCCCCTATACCTTTCATATTAAATCTGATTTATTAAAACTCTCCAAGACAGGGGAATCTAGATCAAGGGAGAATTTGGGTGCTCCAGCAAACCTAGAATTGATCTGGCCCAGGATTGAAAACATGTGCAAACTAAGAGCAAATTATTTTAGGAAATCCATTGCAGGTTTTCTTGAAAAATCAGGCCCCATATGACAATGTATGGGGAGTACACAGCATGATCAAGGGAGGACATAGGGAGGTGCAAAGTGTGATTCTGCACAAGGGCTCCGGACCTTCCTCCTACTGTCTGCCACTGGGTATGAGGGCTGTACAACAGAACACACAATGCAATAAAATTGGATCATATATATATAAGCTGAGTACTCCCCTACAATGTCATATTGTGTCTGTCCTATGGCATTTTACGCGTCAATTTAATGCCCTTCCCTGCCGTCCTATGTTCTGCACTACTCCCTGCCCACTCCTCCTGCCCTGTTACATGCCATATCATTGCCAACATTGAGAATTAACTAGGAGTGAAGGTAACAATACACTGAACACATGTGGGCATGGCCAAATAAAGGTAGGTGTTGGAGTACAGACTTGGCATATAGTGTGCCACCTATTCTTTACTATTTTTATGACAATACATTGCCTGGAGGTGCAGAGAAGAGATATAACATTATAATTATATTGTTTCACGTGAACCTTGCACCGTCTCATTTCCCCATGATGAGATCTGTTCAGTGACTCATCACTAACAAATGTCTGCGGAGTCAGCTGCACACTACTGATGTTCCAGTAAAATTTCAATTACATTTTGCTACCTATGATAGAAACCGAGACCAGGTTCACATAAACGATTCCCGGGCAGTCAGCACGAGGTTGAGAGCCTGCCAGTTGCTGCTTGGCTGCCACCGCCATGTTTGCTCAAAATAAATGAGCATTCAGATATGATTTGATGCAGTCAGACTCATCCATCCTTCCCACCGCTCCTCTTCTGCTGCATCTCTTTGTAGTTCTCTTCATTGGCTTCTATTTCACCTTAGATTCAAATTCAAGCTCCTGTGCTTTGCCTTCAAATCTCTCCACAGTTCTTGTCCTACTTACCTTTCTGACCTGATAGAAAAAAACTCCCCTAGCCGCTCTCTCCGCTCCTCTAATAACCTACTATTGACTTCCTCACTCATAACCTCATCACACGCATGGCTCCAAGACTTTTCTAGAGCTGCTCCGATTCTCTGGAATGGTCTTCCTCGTCCTAATCTGCTTGCTCCAACTTTTTTGCTTTTTAAAGCCCCATACACATGTTGAATCACCATATAGAAATTGATCACACTGATAACTTCCAGCTACAATAGAACGAATGAACGCTTTACAGGCAATGCTGTTTTCATTCTGTGCAGGGGGAAGGACTGGAGGCACCCTGCTGCGGCCCACCAATTAAGAAATAATAAAGCTCATTCTTGATGGCTGTTTAGTCATCTGGCAGGACAGACTGCTAAATCCTGGCAGGGACAGGTGTACAGACGACAGAACTTTGTATCAGGAAGTAAAAAAAACCTTACGTCTGTATGTAGTTTTATTTCTTAGAGTATCAAGGCATATTACAAGTCAATAAAGTTTATTAAAAAAAAGAAAATGTAGCATTTCAAATTCTTGATTCTTAAGTGGTTGAAGTTGGTGACAGGGTCTCTTTAACATACTTTATGAGATCAGTAATGATATACAATGTGCAAAAATGTCCATCAGCCAATCAGAATTCACTTCTCATTAGTTAGCAGTCAACACAGTAAAGGATGATTGCTGATTGGTTATCACGTGTTAAAAAAATAACCCCGCAGATACCAAATGTAGGATTTTTGTATTACCTGTCTTGTTTGAGGTTAGAAGAGAAATGTTAGATGAAACCAATGATGATGAAACAGCAATATGACCTAATATGCCTCCGGTTATGAGATTTGGCAATTGCAGCATGACAAATGACACTTGTTTAATCTCTTATCTAGAGAAAATACCATTAGCTGATTCATACAGCAATTCCAGAAATTCCAATTTTTATACTGACCTGGACACAAAAGATGATGGTAGAATCGCACGCAGACCAAGTGCTTCAAATAATAATGCATCAACCTCCAGCTGTACTTCTCTAGGTCCTTACATAGGATATGAATTGGTACTCTGCACAATATTTTAATGGGACTTCTGTAGAAAAATACCAAACTTTATTCACTTTGTGGGGCTTTCTTGGCAGAAAAATTGAACAATAATTTATTTAACACATGCTCATATTTTGAGTTGAGATTGAAGTGTCATGCTTGGAGAGAAAGAGCCTCTAGGGGGCGCTATGGCTTGCACAATAGCAGTGTGAGCCCTGAGAAGGGCAGAATCTATGCAGCAGCCTTGTTTTCTCCAGAGCCTCTAGTGGTGATGATGTTGTGCTGCAAGCTGCTGCCAGGTTGTGGTCCTTGGGCACACCAGGGTAGGTAGGATAATGTGCAGTGCCAAATCAGCAAGTGAGAGAATAGTCAAAGAAGACCAGGGTCGAGGCAGGCAGCAGACAAGAGAGGTCAGGAACAAGAACCAGAAATGCAGAAAATAGACACCTGTGACACGGGGGTCACCAAAGACAAAAGGGAACACAGGAAGCAACAGGAGGCACAGGTGATACGGGGGTCATTTGAGACATAGGAGAACGCAGGAGACACGGGGGTCACTGCAGATACAAGGGAACACTGGAACAGCACAAGGAAACAGGCAGGGAAACAACAGACTGGGTGACAAGAGTTTAACACAGGAGCTGGACTGGGTAAGCACTCAATTACCAGACAAGTGTAAAGCAAATGCTCAGCAGAGCTAGGGGGCTTGGCACTAGTGGAGACACTGTACATTCTATATTTGAACGCTGTGTATTTGAGAGCCAACTAAAAAGCCAAGGTTACAAAGAAGGCTATCTCCTGGTAGCCGGCGGGAGGGGCGATACTGATAAAATCTGGAACAGCAGGCATACCTGGGCTCAAAACTGATTGCATATGTGGGAAAGAGGCGCTGATAAGGAGGTAAGTGTGATGTGAAGCAGGCAAAAGAACGTTATTGAATGCTTCTATACAGAGTTCCACTATTAACATTGTACATGAACCAAGGGCAATTCATCAGAGATGTGAAAATTGTGTTTTATTTTAACATAATCTATTTCTCCCAACACATTTCTCCTGGTTTAGCTTCTTCAGGGGAAGGTTTACGAAGTAAAGCACAAACTGTGTGTTAAGAAAAGTAGGAAAAGGCATCTGTATATGTTTACAAGTTTGTACATATTGATACAGGTATTCCCCGGGTTACATACGAGATAGGGACTGTAGGTTTGTTCTTAAGTTGAATTTGTTTGTAAGTTGGAACAGGTACAATATTTTAATAAATTAGGACAGATGTTTGTCTCAACATATTATTAGGCAGTGTGGTGTCAGTTACTGTATACAATCCTCACTGTTAATTACAAACAAAGCAAAAAAAAAAACACATACAGAACAAACCTACAGTCCCTATCTCATATGTAACCCAGGGACTACCTGTATTACAATTTCGGTATAATACAGTCATAATATTGTATAGGTGTGTGAGGAATATTACATACAAAATATGTTACTATGTTTAAATATTTTTGTATAAACAATAAAAGCTACTTTCTACGACAAAAAGCAACAGCAATACAACATCCAGTATCATATGATTCTGTGTATACAATTCACCTGATCATGGAGCATATGGGATCAAAAACATCAATTGATGTATTCCTTAAAGAACACTCTTCACTCAATGGGCCTGATTTATTAAAGTTTCCCAAGGCTGAAGAAGATACACTTTCATGGGTGATCCAGCAAACCTGGAATGTTTTTGTTTTATTTGCTATTTGCTAACAAAAGTTTTGAATCCTGAACCAGATCCAATCCAGGTTTGCTGGATCACCCAGCTTCACTGATGAAAGTGTATCTTCCCCAGCCTTGGAGAACTTTATTAAATCTTGCCCAATGTATTTTCAGGACATCTATTGGATTGGTACCACTCAACATCTCAATATATACAACTGCTTTCGATAATGTGACACATTTGGGAAGATAAAATTCTCCTACTTCTATCTTTATCCTTCTTTTTATTTTAATATATTGTTTATATCCCCATATGTTATTCTTCTTATTCACAATCTTATTCTCTTTAATTAGAAATAATAGAAGACCAGAAAAAGAAAAGAATTGTGCTTTAAGAAAGTCCCAAGTTGTTGTGTACAACTAACCTTTAAACAGGGTACAGCTGCGCATATTTTTATGGCACGAGGGAAGATTAATCTTAAATCGTTGTATTTCTTTAATAAACGTTCGACCCAAAAATAATAAAAAGCACGTGTTGCCTAATCTTTTGTTGGCGTGTCAGCCTTGCGGGAGGTTAATGGTAGCAGGCTAACTAAGCCTCGGAGTGCCCCTACAAATCCCCCGCTGTGATTGGACGCAACTCCGAGATTAAACAACATCATTCCATTCCTTCCTGAACTGCGTGTATTGCTTGTAACACATTGGATGTAAGAATGGTCATTATGCCAATAACGTAATATAACTGATTGTTTACACAGAGCGATGTTACTGCTGGGATATCAGATTGCATATTCTACATGAAATATTCCACTTTTTTAAGTGATGGATTAGATCAATGTTACTCAACCAAGGTTCCTCCAGAGATCGCTAGGAGTTCTTTAAGCAATGAGCAATTTGGACCTCTCAGGTCAGTTTAAGTGGCACCAATAATTTTCTTGGTTATCTGTAAGGATGACATTTTTACCAATGGCCAGTAAGAGGAATTATTCCCATTGCTCACTTATGTACTGGGAGCTTTGGATATAATAGAATGGGTTCCCTGAAGACCTGAAAGTTATTTCAAGGGTCCACCCACCTAAAAAGGTTAAGGATCACTAGTTTAGACCTTTGTGGATAGGGGGGAGGGTTAACGTTTTAAGTTTTCTTCCTCTCTAGGGTAGAGGATATTTCCAGAACAGGAACATTGAAAAAACAGTTGTAACCTTTCCTCTCATTAGAAAAAAATGTGTTTTTGTCTTTGTCTCCCATTCCAAATGTTGTAAAGGAATACAGGCTGTTCACATAGCAAACAGAATGATCTCATTGAAAGGGTTATTTCACTTAGTAAATAAGATGGAGCTCTGCTGACTTCAACCTTCCAATCCCATGCCAGCAAATCTTTATTTTATTTTCTTTACATTGCCTTGCCTCACATTCTTGATATTGTAGACATTATTTCTTAAATAAAATAAACAACAGAGAATTGAAGACAAATACTGCTGCTGTTGATTTACACTTGACTAATGCATGGATTACATCACCTAATCTATTAAACCATTGGCAACGTTTTAGGTTTTCTCTTAAACAATGACAAATCTGCTATTGCAACATAAATCAAGCTGAATGTCAACCTTGTCACTGTCATTTACAGACTGCTTATACTCTACAGATGAACTTTTCTTCATTATGATGAACATTGGCAGAGGACCTTTTAATGGACCTTTCCATCACTGCACCATGCAAGGCAGTAATATAAAAGGTGTGAAAGATCAAATTGTGAGAGATTGTGGCCCTCGAATGGCTAAATGATAAATAATGGAGTATTGCATCTTGCAGTTGATGTGTTCACATGTGTAGATAGTTGGTAAATGCTTCAGAGGAAGTAATGTGCACATCTTTGATAACTGGTGATGCCAAGGTATGTGACTCTCCTTATACCTCCATTTAAAATCCACTCGTTTAAGCCCTACTGTCATCATGAAAGTTACTCCTTTCCCAGAATTTGATCTATACTGTTTTTTTATGAAACCCAACATAAAAAAGTCATCATGAGGTACGGAATCATAACAGCCAAAACGCAAAGTCTCTTTTGCAAAGACATGCAAAGTCTATTTTGCCAAAAAGACCAAAGGTAGTGGTTAGCATAAGGTTTGGTGTGTAGGTATGGTACTGGAAAAAAGAATGGGGTCAGCAGTAGCGGTGAGAGCGAGGGGTGGATTTGGCATGAAGGTGAGGTGGTTTCAGACAGGGTGTTGAGTAAGAGGGTGGAAAAGAAGGGTGCTAAAGGTATGGTGGTGAATGGTCACCGGGAGCTGTACACTATAGCTCCAAATACTAGAGAAATCTCCCATCCCGGAAGTTGTGTAGGATGGTTAGTGGTGTGAGCTGTTGGGGCCGGAAAGCAGAAATTGGAAAACCATGAATTATTGTCATCTGTTGCAGGAACTGCTCTAAATTCCTCTAGAGTTTGTCAACCGGGGTTCCTCCAGAGGTTGCTAGGGGGTCCTTGAACAATTTGTGCCTCTCAGGTTACTTTAGTGGATATCAATGATCTATTTGGCTATCTGTAAGGGTGACATTCTTCCCAATGGCCAGCAATGTAAGAGACATTCTTCTTAATTACCACCATACTAATATACTGTAAACTGTGAATATAGTAATTTTAGCAGGGGTCCCTGAAAAACAGAAAATTATATCAGGGGTTCCTCAATGTTAAAAACGTTGAGAAAGGCTGCTCTAGACTCTCCCATCCTAGACAGTTGTTTAAGGAACAAGCGTCCCCACTGGAAGATTTACCCTTTTTACCTGTTCTCATGGTGTTGTCATGGACAACCAAAACTTTGGATATACCCTTATTTCTATTCCCAGCGACACTAGTGATCAGGACTAGGGATGAGCGAGAATGCTTCTGGCATTCTTGCGAAAATTTCCTTGAACTTCCAATGTTTCTGCGAAATTTCGGCGAACCGATTTCGCGAAACCATCGGAAGGGGAAATTAAAACAGGTAGATTCCGAGAGCTGCATTCAGCCCTGGGAATCTCCCTGTTTGCGATCCCGCAAACTTCCCACGGTCACGTGACCATGGCAACTGAACTGCAGATGAACTCTGCATGCAGTTCCACTACGATCCCCGGGGCACTAGAGGTTAATTAACCACTAGTGCCCCGGGGATCGCACACTCTTTTTAATGATTGCAGCCACAGCTCCTCCTCTAGTGCCCCGGGGATCGCCTGCAGTCACAGCTGTGACCTGCAGATAAACTTTGCAGTTCCACTACAATCCCCGGGGATCACACACTCTTCTCAATGATTGCAACCACAACTGCAACTAAGTGTGCAATCCCCTTACAAATGACACATTTGTTACAAATACAAATGTATCATTTGTAAGAGATACTTATATTACAATGTCAGGAGGTTCTCCTGTGCTGGGCATCTTTTCAATGATTGCAGCTATGGCTGCATTCATTGAGAAGAGTGTGCGATCCCCGGGGCACTAGAGGTTAATTAAGAAGAATTAACCAGATGCAGCTCTGGAAATTCTTCTGTTCAGCGAATGCTTGACCTCACTGCCAATCAGAAGAGTGTTCTCGCTTACATTTTCGGTATGCTAGAAAGGCCAGATTCGCTGCAAGATTGAAGTTAATATTCTTGCTTGCTCATCCCTAATCAGGACCATTATAGGGGGTAAATCCGATGGTGATAGCAAAATAAACCCCAAATCCCTATCCAAATTTAAGAAATATATATAGTTATACTTTATTAGAAGTATCTGATTAATTTCATTAAAAGCTTTGGATAGAGTTGGGTTTTACCTTGGTTTAGTTACAAATATGGCTGCCTGTGGCCATCCCCAGCAGATGTAATGTGTTCGTTTTATATTACAAGTTCCATTCATTTACTGTAGCTGGTTAGAATTGTATTTCACAGCAGTTGGTATGGCAGTGGTCTGCTACTTTTTATGAAGTGTTAAGCCCGTACTGGCTGGAATCCGTCTTGGGTGAACAGGCTGAGTGAGAATGCAGTGTTTAAGACAATAAGAGTTTGAATCTGTTTTTCATATTTCTATTAATGGCCGGGGACCTTCTTATATTCTGGATAAAAGGTAACCCCAGGATCTGACAAGTGAAAAAATCACTGCAAAGAATTGGATCTGAGGTCAAAATGCCCCAAAAAAATATTTAGTTACATCAAACATCTAAAATGTTAGTTGTGTCTATGCTTTGCCCTGTATAAAATTACTTGAATTCCTTGTGAAACATAGAATGTTCTTGCTGTACTTAGGCACTACTATGTATAGAGCCTCATAGATAATTATAGTATAAGATCATCTCAGGCACAGCTATCTCTGCCTAATATGCTAGGTGTTTACCATGTGATTCTCCCTCTCAATGTTACTCAATTCAATTGGTATAATGATCAATTAAAATCATTTTGCAATAAATTACAAGTATTCAAAATACTATCAGTTTTTTAAACATTTTATTTGTTGCATCTAATATTGTTGTTGCAAATATTGCATAGTGTAAAGCTAGCTTTAGTGTAACCAGATTCACAGTCTCAGGAGTAAGGTTCAGTTCTCCTTGCTGGAGAGGAAGCTGTACCTGAGAACCTGCAATGTAAGGATCTCCCTGCTCCTTTATAGTTTAATTGGAGAATTTGTGCTTTCATCACTTCTCCTTCTGCTTCTTAGCCATTTTCCTACCAGTTATCAGCAGTTTTGACATTAGGAAAGAATGTCATACCTCTACTAGTATGGCCACTTCCACACAGAGACACATGGCTGGACAAGACATGGTAAATCAGTAAATAGGTGTAGATCTGCAAAGAGCTTAGGGTAAAGCTGTTGTTGTGTGCTTTGTGTGTAATTCATGTGTTTAGGGAGCTACCACTTTCTAATAGACCTCTGATGCAGTATACAGCACAGTTGACCCTTTAATACTTTTACTGCTGACAGCATACCACATACATGAAAAGAGAAGAAATGGATTTAATACATTAACCCCCATAATAGCAGCAACATACTTGTGTTTACTGTTCACAATACTTTTTTAGGCTTTTTGGCAAAAGTGATCTGTGCAGCTGTAAAGCCACCCGACCATTTCTATGTGAATGCACCACAACACTTTTATGTAAAATGCAATGCATTGGGAAAAAAGGGTGAAGTATATTTTTGATGCATAGATATTGAATGCATCAGTTGATGCATCAAAAATCCAGGTCATTCTGCTTGTGTGCAGCTGTAATCAGAAGATCTTTTTGCAGAAATGTTTGTATCATAATGAGGATATTCACTCTTTCGGGCGAGAATTTGAAATGTGTACATCGGTTGCTTGATGTCGTTCATGGATCTATCAAATTGGATCTATGAAAGACCATTATGTAAGTCAAGGGAGGAGAACGCAGCAGGGCGCCTCTCGCTCGTCCTCTCCGCTTCCCTCCCTGTTGAAGAGAAAAGGCACTGTGTGTACAGCAGATCATTTCGATTGATGTAAATAATTGATCATGCTGATCATGCAGCCTTAGCTTTAGCCTTAGCTTTATCTTCAAGACAGAAGAAGGCAGAAGTAATAAACAATGTTTGCCAGAACCAATTAACTTTTTTATTTAATAACATGGTTATTATTATTATTATCTTGTATTTATATAGTGCCGACGTATTACGCAGCACTTTACAAAGTCCATTGTAATATCAGTTCCACTTTATAATTCCCAACCGTCTTTAAACATTATTGTTACATTTCTCCCTTAGTCACATATTTGTTACCAAAAAATTCATAACAATTTGGAATCGAAATGCCTGTTTCATAGTCAGGGAGTCTGTCCAAGTCTGGTAAACTGGACGCTGGTCTAATTTAGCTTTCAGATCTACTGAGGAGCCAAATAATATAACGCGTTCCAAAACTGAAATGCACTATACCCATTGTAACTGTACAACAAAATTTTCTCTGGATTGGAAACACATGCCACTGGCTGCATAACAATTCAAGCAGGATTAACCCATGCACCTCGTATGAGAAGCACAACACTCCCTTTGTTCAAGTGATTATGTTATAACGTTCATATGTTTTAAAGTGGACGTAGCATTAATCTAGCACAATCAATTTCAACCAGGGTTCCATGGAACCGTTGGGTTCCTCCAGATATGATAGAGGTTCCTAACGCTGTGGTTTGTCAACCTGCTAATTGATGGTGCTTGCCAATTTCACCTGGTAGGGTCTTCTGCAAGACATTATTGACAGTATTATGTGTTTGTATGGGTGGTATTCTGATCACCATTGTAAAGGGGGGAATTCATCCCAATTACCACCAATGTAAGGAGCATTCTTGCCCACTGTTTCTAAATAAATTGATTTTAGAAGGGGTTCCCTGAGACCTAAAAATTATTTCAAGTGTTCCTCATGGGTAAAACCTTTGAGAAAGGTTAATTTGGCAGATTTAGATTCTCATATGAAAGGATAAATGTACCTATTGGGTAAAGTACCAGTATCCATGTATCCATGTGAATGACCCTATGTATTGGAGTTGTGCCATAATTATCTCAACCTGTACTCGGCTCCCATTCTTCGAGTGGTGTGCTACTAAGCACAGGTCTACTACTGCCTCCAGGTTCCATAGTAGGTACTGAGTCTGTTTTGGGCTCAAAAGTAGGCCCGGCATTATCCATGATAGGAATGCACTACTTTCAGAAAATATGCCTTGTTCAAAAGTGCTTGAAATGATAACCATGCTGTGTAAAACTCATATAAACAGAACACAAAGCACCAGCTTTCCTAAATACAGGATTCCTGCTTTATTATAAAAGCATGGTCACAACTTGTGTAAAGGCCATGCAAGGTCTCATCTTAATAGTGACCACCATATTGCATTGAGGAAGGGACCCTACATGGCCCCAAAACGTGGCTTTTCAACATGTTGTGTCAGTACTTTTAAAATAAAGCAAGACTCCTGTACTTAAGTTAAGTTTGAGTCCACTAAGTGGAGCTGAGTAAACAGCAGACTGTAGTAAGTCTATATTCCTTAGGCACATCACAGATAGAGATCCAATTACATTTTTTCACAGGTAGAGGAAAACATTTATTTTTTTAGTAGAGCTATCCATTAACGTGTATCTTAACCCAAGAACCATATTGCAGTTTACAAACTGGGTGTCAGAGCCAAAAGTTGCAAATAGGACATAGTAAGTGGTCATCCATCATCCAAATGATAATAGCATCGAATCAGCCTGCTAATAAAACAGATGAGACATTTAATATAAGCATGAATTAAAAATGCAAGAATAAATAAAACAAGCTGTATGTGCAGAACTAAGGCAGATTCAGTTTTGTTATGGTATAGGTAAGACATGTGGTCAATGGTCCTGTACATTTGGCAAGGCAATGAAATTCCAGAGGTACCTTGAAATAACACCAAGTGACTCTAACTATAAAAATCTGCTAATGTGTTGATCAGAGACCTATATATGATTTTAAAAGCAGTATTTTAGTGATTGAATGCTGGTGAATGTGTTTTTAACCCATGCTTGTCCTATTTTCTTGACTTCTAATGCTAAAATACAAGTGCCAGCAGTAAGAACCCTTCCCTTCTACATTGGGGTATTCAATATCTTACATTCACAATATTGCCTCCTACACCAATGTGTCTGGAAATGAATGGCTTTAATTACCTCTCTTCCAGCTTGATCAAACACAAATATTCCTGTTTCATGTCAGGCCCTGTAGAAAATGTGTTCTTGCAGATTTGCACAACCTCCCTAGGCTGTTGCTCTTTTTCTCGGCCACCTCACCCACATACTCATACATTATGGATGATAAACAAGAGGAAATTTCCACAGCTGACTAAGCTGCACTTTACTGTCTCTGCTGCAAGTTTATTAAAATGGTCCAGGAACAGCAAATGTGACGGAGCAGAAGTAATCTCCCCCATGGCACTGGATTTCCAAGGTGTACAGGCTGACAATGTAGACTATTTGTTGGGATCATAATAATCCCATGGGTTTAATATAATAAAATTAGGAATAGATACTTGGTCATGTATACTGCATTCACCATTCTTATTTTATAGCATTTCCTCCATTTTTCTGCTACATAGATTGCAGGGTCTACAAAAGAATGTGCGGTCCAAATTGTTGTTATGGCTAAGATTGGGTAATAGTTAGTTTGGGAAATATTTTAGTTAGCAGTTTGTGAGACTTTAGTAAATAAATCAATTCATTTATTTTACATATAAGAACTGAATACATGGTAAAGGGTTCTCAGAGCAGTATGGGATAGCTAAAAACTGCTGTAAGGAAAGAACATGCAGAATGCAGATTGGCCCTGGTGCCTTACATGTGCACGTCTGTGCATTTTTTTTTTACAGATCAGTGCACAGGATTGGGTATTCTTTGCAAAGTGAAATTTTACGACATTTATTAAGCTAAGTGAAATGTCTCTTGCAAGGGGATAATTCACTTTGTTAATTGAACAGCCCAAACTCTTAGGCTGGGTACACACGTCTAATGGTACTCATCCAATAATCAGTTTAAGGCCGATATCAGACGAGAATCTGGCCTGTGTACAGCGCCCATCGCCCATACGACCGTCCTGGCGGATCCACGGAGGATGGACGACGAACGATCTTAATGGAAGTGAAGGGTGAGAGCATGCAGCAGGGTGCTGCTCCGTCGTTCACCCCTTCCCCTCTCCTTAAAGCAGAACTGTGCTGTATATACAACACTCATTCATGCATCCTGCAGTCCTTAGTCATTGGAAAGGATCATGAAAGATCCTTTCCAACGACAATTATTGCACGTGTGTGTGTAGCTTTAGTAATTACCACCCTAATTACGTTTCATTGTATTATCATGGGAAATCCCAGTATTTTCTGTGAACTCCTGTGGCGCTTATTAAGCAGCATAAAACTGGTCAAGCCCTACTTTGCTCCTCACTGCAAGGAAAGAACATATTAATAGTGTTCTGAAACAAGAAAACATCAAAAATGTGATTTATAGGTGTTACACTTACAGACAGCTGAAAGGATCAATGGTGTAACATTGCTCACACAGCCGAGTGGTGTTAGGACCAAAACTTTGTAGGCACCATTACGTGGAAGGTCAATCAGCCACATCTTGGGGGAACTCTAGCAATCTCTTTCTCAACCTTTTTAACATGGGGTAACACTTGAAAGAACTTTCAGATCTTCAGGGAACTCCCTGCTATAATTATTATATCAATGCATGGTGGTCAATGGGAAGAATTCCTCTTACATTGCTGGCCAGTGGGAAGAATGTCACCCTTACAGATCATTGATTGACCAAAAAGATCATTGGTGTTGCTTGAACTGACCTTAGAGTAACATTTTGCTTATTTTTCAAGGAACCCCTGGAACCCAGGTTGCAAAAACTGCTCTAGAGGAATTCTAGGGTTCTGCAAAACCCTGGCTGGGAATGTCTGCTCTAGGCAGTAAGAATTCCAAACTTGATTGACAAAAGCTAGAAAACTATGTCAACATGTAAAGATCAGGATTGTAAATGGTATGTTTAACCAAAGTTTACCTGTGGAGCAATTATAAAGCAAACATCATCATCCTTTTATTGTCAACACGTCATTAGGTCAGCAATTAGGCATTGTATAGATATCATGGACTTTGTACCTCCACATAGCTCTATGGGATAATCAATTAATAGGGTCAGACGCAATGATTGCAAAGTTTAACAGTCTGAACTATCAGGAGACCATGACATGTCTGCATTTTATTCATTGCATAATTTAGGGGATATTCAATCAGGTACCAGGTCACATCAGGATCATTTTTCAGTGTAAGCTTTCCTATAAAGACAAGACAGTCTTACTAGGCAAGATTCAAGTGTTAATAATGAAAGGCTTTCTCAGAAATACAATAAGAATCGCTCAAGATCCTTAAACATTGTGAGTGATCTTATAGTCAGGCCATCCCAAGCCAACATTGGTCTGTGGTAGACAAACATTCCAGAAAGTACCCAATGCATTTCGCCCGCTATAGGCTTCCTCGGGGGTAACGTAACATTTGGTGGAACACTGTAGTATAATATAGCCAATAATCATGATGAATATATTATTAATACAGAGAATACCTAAACCTATAGTGACATAGAGTTAAACATATAGCACTGGTATAGTCATAAAGTATATATACTGAGTATATGTATTTATATAATATGTACATATTGAGTACTCTGTATAAACATTATGTTTTTGGGTATCAATACTGTTCATTTCCACTCAATATGTATACTATATGACTATACCAGTCATTATACCAGATTATGATTAATTCTATGTCACTATCGGTTTAGTTAGTCTCTGTATTAATATTATATTATGTCAGTTGAAACTTTATTACTTTTACTAAACTAAATTAAATATCCCTTGCAAGGAGACAATTCACTTTGCAATGTGTACAGTTTATATGCTCTTAGTTAATAACCCCAATGGGGTTGATATGCTAAAGAAATTTAGCCTGTTCAACTAGCAAAGTGAATTAATACTCTGCAAGCTCTGTTTCACATAGCTTAGGGAATGCAGTGAAAATCTGCTCAGTTTATCTATCCAATCACAGGCAAGTGACAAGCAGGAATCATGTTTTTTTCTACATTTTTTGGCACATGATTGGGTATTCAGAATTTTTCAACACAATCACTAAGCTAGATTGTAAACTCTTCGGGGCAGGGTCCTCTCCTCCTATATCACTGTCTGTATTAGTCTGTCACTTGCAATCCCTATTTAATGTACAGCGCTGCGTAATATGTTGGCGCTATATAAATCCTGTTTATTAATAATAATAATATTAATAATAATAATAATAATAATAATAAGCTAGGTAAATTATCCTGTGCAGAAAGAAGATTCACTTTGCTACTTAAACACCATAAACATCTTTATTAAGTCAACTCCAATGGCATAAAGCCAGATCTGTATATATTAAGGCAACACCACCCCAATGAATCTTCTGTGTTGTAGCATGTAGGAATACACTATAGTGTGTTGCATTGTGGTGCACCTCTGAAAAAAGAACTGATTTGTGTGTGAACAAGCACCTATGGTAACTCTATAGGTTGAATTTCTGCAATAAGTCCAGGGAGAATTGGCCCAGGGAGTTCTGCATAGGTCCAGGGAGTTCATTGGCCCTGTTTTATTAAAGCTCTCCAAGGCTGGAGAGAATACACTTTTCTCGGTAAAGCTGGGTGATTCAGCAAACCTGGAATGGATTTCCCAAAAGTTATTATGTTTGTTAGCAAATGTTTTCGATTCTGGACCAGATACATTCCAGATTTGCTGGAAAGTGTACGCTCTCCAGCCTTGGAGAGCTTTCCTAAATCAGGGCCATTGACGGTTACAGGTGGGCACTTGGCTTGCTCGCCTTACAGTGCAGAATTATATGGTGCATTGCCTGGCCTGGAACATCTGCCATAGTAGGTTATAGAAAGTGCCGAAGGGGAATGGTTGCACAGAGGTGGGGAATAAGGTAAGTAAAAACATTCCCTTGGGTGAAAAACAATTTAATCCCTGCATTGCCCCATATAATCCTTGCATTGCCCCACCAAAAGGCACGTTTTTTCTTCAACCTCCAGGTTTGTTTTTCAACCTGGAGTTCAGCTTTAAAACATATCACAGCTGAAAAAGAATCGCATCAATTTGGAAAGTGACTTGAATGGCAATGTGACTCATTGGCAGTGAATTACTGACTTTCACTGTTGCTAGGCAACCCTTCAAGCCCTGCGCCATGACATTGGGCACCGTCTACCTGCAGGGCTATATTACCTTACACAGCAGCCCATGAAATATCACACAGCGCCTTGATTTTTTTTCCAAACCCAAAATTACGAAGAGATAAAACAAGGGAAAAGGGAGGAAGGATTCTGTTTTTGTTCCTTCAGCGTTTCTTTGGCAGCCCCAGGAAGACGTGGTCATGTGACTGATAGATCGGTGGAATTTTACAAAACTATAAAAGCCTTGTGATTGCTCCAGAATGCCTTGCACAGCCCTTCATGTATGGAAGGACAGCTGACTAATGATGATGCTTGTCATATGCCAAAGAGCTTAAAAAATAAACAAGCCCACACAAAAAGCCTGGAATTCCAGCCAACACAAAAAAAATCTCTTTTATTCGGATAAACGCTATTGTGGTTTTGTAATGTGGGCTGACGGCGCTGCAGGTGAGGTTGGGCGTCCGGGGGTTAATGCAGACGGATGGACTGCAGAATAATAACACACAGAAATGTACCTGGATTTAATAAATCGACACAAAGGTGTCTTTGCAGCTTGCGCCTCTGTGACCGTCCGTTTAGTGAGTGGTGCAGAAGTGATGGATCTAAAAGCAGAATTAAACCCTAAAAATAAGAAAAATTGTGAGCAGGCTAGTTGTTTATTGCACAAGGAGCAGGCGAAGTCACTTTTGCAATAAAACAAACTTACCTGCCTGTGTGCAATTTTTCTGTAATGGACACTGAGCTGCGCATGCTCAACTTAATGCACCATGCTGGCATTTGCAGGTGCCAGGAATAAATGAGCTGGCATGCCCATGTGCAGGGTTGCATGATTGTATCCTAGCCAATTATGATGGGTAAAGACCTGAACCTGGCAGAGGACAGGGTGAAAATGTTGCCTGTTAGTTACTCCCAGGTGCCTAGCAGTTAAAATCATACACCCGGGAGCACACAGCTAATCAGCCATTCATCTGAACCAAGTCTTAATGCAGGGGTGTAGAGGAAGAAAATCCAATCTGTGCTTCTGTTCTGATCATGCCCTTGGCAAAGATCACATGACCAATGTCTCGGAAATTGCTTATCTGGCAATGGTATAAAATACGCTTCCAAAATCAAGCCATAGTCCGATATTACAACCCCATTACAACCTCCAACCCATTCCCCTTACTCATGAAGGTTGATTTACTAAAGGAACATAGGCTGTTCCAAAAGTTAATTATGTCCCTATTTAGAAATACTCCATTTAGCTAAGTGAATGCGGTGAAAATTCACTGTACCCAATCGTGTGCATAGTTATTTTTAAAAAAAGTTTTTTCTGCTTTCACATGTTTCTTTTAAGTTTGGATTAGTTAAAAAAAAGAGAGGTATGATGTCATTATTATCTGAGTACCTTTAATCCTTGCAGGAATAGGTACCCCTATACTCATTCACCAAGGTGAAGGTGCAGATCGCTTTATAAAGGGGGAATCCAAACTCCAAGTACTCCCCCCACCTGCAGACCAAGGGTTATGTTTTGGGGATGAGGTCCTGTCCCCCAAAGTTGGCCATTGCCACTGTTGGAAGCAAGGAGGGGTCTGGATTATGTCAAAAGGGGAAGGATCCATGCTTCTGACCACTTTCTTTTTTTGGCATACCAGATTGCCGAGGATAGACCTTTAATGGATAGGAGAGGGGGCTCACAGGCTAGCTATCAATTTTCCTATCTCAGGTCCCAAGCAGATTAAGGGGTCTGGTTTCAATGTTAGGGAGGAGACCTACAGCTGTCACAGTCTGCCAGATGAATTAGCTGGGCTGTGTTATTCTTGTCAATGACAGTCATAGCATACAGCTCTGTACTGAATTAGTGTTGGGCCAAATGATCGAAGTTCAGGTTGAACTTGAAAATTCAAATTCAAGGTCATTTGAAAAAAAATGAAAGTTTTTATCAGTCTTAAGTTGATCCAATATATCCATAAACAACAAGAGAGCAAAAAAGCAGTAAAAACCTAAAAGTAGTTCTAATTTTTTCCCACTTATTCCAAAACGAGAAAAACATTTTTGGAGCGCCTAGAAGACTGAAAAGGAGCTGCTCCAGCTACTGGCTTACTGGAGCTCTAATCCAGGTTTGGGAGACGATGCCATTCACTATCTTATCAGAAGCATGCCCAGACGTTATTGGGGGTTCATACAAGCACAGGAAGGGGGTTCTATACACACTACTAAACCACATTGTAAGTTCCACAAATTCAATCATTCAGTGTTATTTTTCAGCTCTCAGTGGGTTAATGATCTTGGTTTTCATAGACTATTTTTATATCATTTTACTTTCAATGATTTACACAATATATTAGGATTTTCAACTTGAAGATTTTGATCATTAAGATCTAACATGTCATTTCAGTGGTCCCTTAAATTTTTCTGGAGACGATTTTATTTATAGTACTACTCTGAGCACCTATTTATACCCCTGAATGGGTAACCTATGGCTTATAGCCTGATAAATAAAATCATTAAAACAATATCAAGAAAACACAATATTGATTCTAGCTTAGTTTGTTCAATTCTATAAACGAGAAAAAAAAAACACTAATAAGTCATTTATGTTCCTTTTTAGAGCCAAGAATGCACATTTAATCAATGTCTCATTAACCTCCAAACCCATCCTAGTATGTCCACTCCAAAATTTACAGCTTGGCTAATTCATGATTCAAGTTTTTGTCTTATTGTAGAGCCTGCCTTGTTCTAAAAATAGTTTATAGGTCCTAATATGTGTAAGTCCTTTTATTATGGTGTAAGCTTCAAGAATTACATTTCACTAAGATTTCTTGTTTTAATATCGCAGAATAATCTGCCATGCTGGTGCTTTGTTGGTTCTTTAAAATGCCTTTTGACCTACTTCTAATTTATTGTATTTTCTCCACCATTGGTCTGGACCAGAAATGTCATAGGTCCATGGCACAATAGTGATCCTGTTGAAGGTGGTAACATACCAGCAATGGAACTGCTACAAAGAAATTTTACCTATTCTTTTGGCATCACTTTCTTCTAACCCAAAATTAGGGCAGAATCCCACTTGCCAGAGAGTGAGCAGCAACTAACACCTAAACTTTGCTAGATTGCAATACCATAGGGGCTCTTTTTTTTTTTTTTGCAATACCATAGGGGCAATGGTGAGTTGTCCCCAGCGACAGGACCATCATTAGGCCCTGCCCTTGTTATTCATAATGGCTTCAGATGGACACTTTGGTATTTAGAAGGAATTCTAAAGTTACACGTGGATAGGCCCAAAACATAATTTGCCATTGTCCAACTGAGACAGGAAGATGTCAAGCCCAATCTGGTCAGGCTGATGCCACTGCAACCACAAGCTTAGCTGGAATATAGAGGGTGGCTACCTGTTACCACTCCACCTGCAGCTCCTGTGTTTAGCAGCCTGCAATATCCCCAGCCTTCCTTATATCTATTCTTCCATCTCGGCATCCCCAGCACACTGTGTGCAGCTGGAGGGGATTAGAGTCCTGCAGCCAATGAGCAGATTAGGTCCTGGTAATGATTATGTCCTACTATTAGATACGTGTCCTATTTATGCATCTCCAGTTCCAGACTCTGGTTCCTGGATCCTAAGTGTGTTATCTGCTATTCTCCCAAACATTCCCCTGATTCTGCTATTGAGGATTTGCCCTTGGCTTGACCTAGACTTTGCCTGTGATTGCCACCTGCCCTGACCTCAGCCTCTTCCACTACTTTGCCTTGACTCATTGTGTTAATGTGTGATTAACCACTCCTACACTAAAGTGATCTGATCCCTGGTGGAGTGAGCCTGGGGGCCGTGACCCCCTTGCAGCAAAGCAGTCTGATGGCTTCTAGGGCCACCGGCCCTTCATTCCTTGCAGGGTGCAGGGAGCCATTTAGACTCTGCGACTCAGGTAAACCTGTGCCCCCTGCCAGGGGGTATCCTGTAACACTACCACTTTTGTCTATGAAAATAGGCAACACAGATACAAATGGATTTGCCTTTGCAGAAGGACCTAGAGAAGTCTTAGAACCATGGGTGGAAAGAGGTTAAGGAGTTAAGAGTGAAAATGTCAGTAGTAGATCATTGGAGGAGTTGTGGGGTTGGTTAGGGTGTCGTTATATATGGATGGGAAATGAATGTGGGACATGATCCAGGAAGAGATTTAATGATAAAGATGCCTGAATTTGATTATGAAATGGAAGCCAATGTAAAGCATCAAAATGTCAGTGAACGATCAGATAAAATCGGCAGCACGGTGGCTCAGTGGTTAGCTCCCCAGCCTTTGCAGCGCTGGGTCCCAGGTTTAAATCTCAGCCAGGACACTGTCTGCATGGAGTTTGCAGGTTCTTTCTGTGTGGGTTTTTCCCCCTGAGTTCTCGGGTTTCCTCCTACATCCCAAATTCATGCAGTTAGGTTAATTGGCTTCCCCCCATAATTGACCCTAGACTACATTAATGACATATGACTATGGTAGGGACATTGGATTGTGAGCTCCTTTAAGGGACATTTAGTGACATGACTGTGTGCTGTGTAATATGATGGTGCTATATAAATACTGTGTAATAATAAGGATGATGCAGTGGTCAAAGTAATGTATGTATGATGGGAATATACATAATGGCAAAGTAAGTATGATGGGAATATGTACCAGGAGTATGGTGGTGCTGTGATTTCAATGGACACAGGTTGTTAAAAGGGAGTGTGAATGAGTCCTTATTGTTGTCATTGAAACAAAGAGAAGACTTTTTGAATTCTGAACTTTAGAAAGTTTTTTAACATTTTTACTAAAGGGGAAGGGGGGAGATAATGTAAATCTCTCCATTGGGTCATTAATACAAACCTGACAAAAATTGTAACCTTTCTATCCAAAGCAAGTGATGTCTTAGCTGGGGTTTCAATTTAACTTGGCTGTTGACACATCTCTCCTATTACTGATCGTCTTGCACCTTTTGTGGAAAAATATTTCTCCCACTCTGTAATATGGATAAATGTTTTTATTCTATTACACATTATGAATTCAGAAGAGCCTTCGCACTCTGCTTTCACAATACACGCCTTGTGTCTCAGCTGTAAATAGGTTCATTGTCTGCTATGAGTAATAAATTGCTGGAAGTGTTGAATAATTTGTAATTATTTTTCACTGTTATAAAATCCAGAAAGTCTCTCCATAGCTAACTGAAGACAATGAGAGGATCTTGGATTTTTTGTCACAGGTACAAAAGAATGATGTCTGTAAAACTAATTTTTTTTAGTATACTTTTTCTGCGGTCTATATCTCTTCTTGTAAGTCCAAGCAATACAGGCTTACATAGGTTTAGGAAATCTTTTTTTGCAATGTGTCTTTTAACTTGCTAGAAAAAATGGCTAATGAATTTCCTAGCACAACTAATAATTTATTGGCTGTGCTGGCCCAGCTTCTCTGCTTTTCCCTGCATGGTATCAGCATTCAGAGGAAAGGAGAATCCTACAGAATGCCATTTAGTGACAGCTCTGAGCCTGCTGGGGTTACTTACATCTAAGATGGCGATGCCCAGCAGCAGTCTCAGGGTTTTTAAAGTCTGCACAAGAGAGACTTTTACAGAAAAAAATAAGTCTAAAATATGCTAAATGCACATTTAATGTTTTAGGAAAGTTTTTGTTAAACATAATGGTCTGGCAACAAGTCATGACTTCCATTATGACTTATTGTTGAGGGCTAACGACTCATAAAGTACTGAAGCTAACATGCTTATTGCAGCGCTGATCCCCAGGTTCGAATCTTGGCCAGGACACTATCTGCTTGAAGTTTGCATGTTCTCCCTGGGTTTTTGTGGGTTTCCTCCAGGTACTCCGGTTTCCTCCCACATTGCAAAAACATGCAGTTAGGTTACTTGGCTTCATCCCAAATTGACCTTATATTGTTAATATGACTGATGTAGGGACATCAGAGTCCCTTTAAGGGACAGCTATTGACATGACTATAAAGCACTGCATAATATGTCCACACGATATAAATACTACTAATAATATTATGGGTCTGCCATGTTCATGTTCAGATTTCACAAATTAGGTAAAGAAGACAAGATATGTAGTGGGAAAATATTAATGAATCTCTGTGACTTACAAAGTACTGAAGCCACTGGGTCCTTGTGACAACTTGTATTTTTTTATATTTCCTTAAGGCTAGACAGTCAGTAACTGAGCATTAGTAACAAGAATTAATAAAACAAGCATGCTAGAAATATTTTAGCAATGTGCTACTTCCCCCATCTCCTAGATGAAAAGACAGAGGGGCAAAGATCGGGTTATCGATGTCTGTGGTCTACCTGCAGAAGAACCATTTCCCATGTTTGACTTACAATGTCTTTCCCTGTACTGCTTCACTGTTTGTGTTCGGTACTTTAGAGCAGAACTAAACCTACGTTACTCACCTATCCCTGTTCCCTCACAAAGTGCCACCATCTTTTTCTTTCTTCTTGACATCTTTTTTCTTCTTTGGCCATCTTGATTGGCTGAGCTAGGATGACATAACTCACGCATGGGGGTTCATTCTTTTACAGCATGCGCAGGGGAAGGTGGGATTGCCAGGTGGCGCCACACATGTGCGCTGCAGCTTTTTGCCAGAAACCTGGAGCAATCAGTCTCTGTGGAACGTTATTTCCGATTTAAAGTAGGAACCTATTTGGAAGGGTCCTCATAATCATCAAACTGACTGGTCTTTTATAAAATAAAGCCTGACATCTAAATGTTTAAGGCTTTTATATTTCTACTTATGCAAGCCAACACCTGTTTTCTGACTAGGTTTTTTTGTACTCTGTTATTTTTATCTATTAATAATAATACACCAACCTAATTTGCATCCTTGAACTATAAATAGGGGCTGCAGATGATAAACCTACATGCATAGCAAGTACAATGACATAAGAGCAGAAATAGATCCTGCCAAATCAATGCAACATCATAAGAGGTGGGGGAGCACAGAATACATTAGATAGAGAAAATAAAGCAATTGCTTATTAACGATGGGTAAAATATGATGGAAAAGTTTGAAAGGCAAGTTTGAAGAAGTGGGGGTTATGTGTTAAAAGTAGAAGAAAGCCTAATAGATTGACCGAGAGGGTATTTAATAACAGAATGTAGTCAAACTCTATTTATTAAAATACCAGATAAAAGGACATTGTAGGAGCCAAGGAAAGAAATAATTAGAGTACATAACTGGAGGAGGACAGGATGGGACACATTTTGGGAGGCTGCACAGGTGAAAGTGGCAGGACCTAAAAATGCTCAAGAGGTGGAGAGTGAAAAGTGCAGAATCAAATGTGACACCAAGACAGCCTACCTGTTGGGTAGGGAATATTACTTGGCTTCTGCAAATACTAATGGGGTAATCACCACAAAAGTTGTAAAAGAAAGACAGATCTGCATAATGGATAAAGCAGAAGAACCAAGTTCCTTGCAATCCAGGCCCTACAAATACAGCCTTTCCTCCAGCAAGAACAGTGAGCAGATCCAAAATGGCATAACTAAATCTCATGTCAATTCTGGTGGAACCAGCAGTTAGAGGTGGTGATCTCACAATGCTGATATACATTTTAATGAACTGAATGTGCAGTTATTTTTAGGAAGAATTATAGAGAAAACAGGGTACTGCTTGTGGTGGTCAACTTGCTTCATTTAGTCAGCCTGGGATTAATAAAGCACATAAAATGTTGTAAATGTGATGCTACAAAAAGAGCTGTCAGAGATTACTTTAAACATATTACAGGTGGTGATCAGAGACTGCAAATTTTATTTTTATTATTACACAGTATTTATATAGCGAGGACATAATATGGAGTTACATAGTCATGTCACTAACTGTCCTTCAAAGGGGATCACAATCTAATGTCCCTACCATAGTCATATGACTTTAATACAGTCTAAGGGGGAAGCCAACTATCCTAACTGCATGTTTTTAGAATGTGGGAGAAAACCGGACAACCCGGTGAAAACACATGCCAACACTGGGATAACCTGCAAACTCCATGCAGATAGAGTCCTGGCCGAGATTCAAAGCTGAGACCTGGCGCTGCAAAGGCCAGAGTGCTAACCACTAAGCCACTGTGCTGTGACATTGTGCAGAAGATAGTCAGAGACTGCAGAGGCACAATAGAAGTTGCTGGAGATTGGAAAAATGTTTCAGGATGTAGACGTTACATGACACTGCTACAGGTCAGGTGTTTTTAAACCCCATATACAACTTGAATATTTAACAAAAACATGCATGTGACATGATAAAAGATCAGAAAAAAAAACGTATGAAGAATGTAAAATAAGATGAATAGCACAGACTTCTGTCTGCGGGGGCCACAGGGACGGCAACATTGCTGCAAGTTGTGCACAAGGGGCTTGTGTAATGATGTGAAACACTGTCTGGAACAAACCACCAGCAAGTAAAGTCAGCATGACATCCTTCCTATCTCTTTACTTGTTTTGGTTTAGGAAGCACTGAAACTGAAGGCATCGGGCCTGATTTATTAAAGCTCTCCAAGGTTGCAGAGGATACACTTTCATCAGTGTAGTTGGGTGATCTAGCAAAAAAGTAATTTAATATTAGTTAGCAAATGTTTTCAATTCTGGGCCAGATCTAATGCAGGTTTGCTGGATCACCCAACTTCACCGATGAGAGTGTATCCTCTGCAGCCTTGGAGAACTTTAATAAATCAGGCACAATGAATGAACATCAGAATTTTTTTTGCCAGACAGAAAGTCAGCAGTAACAGCTTTCATCCTTCTTCTGTTGCCTACAGCTAAATCCTTCTTCCAGAGACAGTCTAACTATGTTATATTGCTTAAAGTTGTTGTTGGCATGATCCATAAATAATGGATGTATCTGGATGGTGAAATTAGCACTGGACATCCGAGTTATAGGAACTTCAGGCAAATAAAATGTGACTTTCAAACCTGTGAAAATTAACAAGTATCTATGGCAGCTCTTTTCCTAAAGACCAACTCATATAGCTTGCCTAAGGGTGATACCAAATTGAGGACAGTGAAATATTATAATTATTACAAAAGGATTGTACATCCTGTACATTGAATAGGGGTTACAAATGACAGACAGTGACAGAAGAGGAGGAGAGGAACCTGCCCTGAAGAGCTTACAATCTAGGAACATATTTAATTATTTACAAGAGAACCTTCTATTAAATGTCACTTAATCAACCAAGTAAGTCATGAACATGGTGACTTTTGTCCTTTTAAACCTTTTCATACTGAAAGGGTATTTCTCCCTGAGGGGACATGAAATGGTCTGCAAAGGTGTTTCTGACCAGCATGCCACTAGCAGGCCCTCGGACGGTGCTCCATGACACATCATGCAATGGATTACTAAGGATGTGCTCAAACACAAAACCATCCCTTAAAAGCACCACGTTATGCAGAACACAGGCAGCCTTTATGATGTCCTCCACAAAGTTGGCTTCTAACTGAATGGGAGCATAGAAGACCCGCCATTTACTGGCCAAGATTCCAAAGGCTCCATCTATCATCCTTCTAGCACGGATCAGCCTGTAATTGAAGATTTTGCGGATGGGAGTTATGTTCCTGGTGGGGTACGGTCTTAAGATAGTCTCTGAAAGTCCAAAAGCTTCATCGGCAACAAAGACGTATGGCATGGGCTCACCACTTGACCCGGGCAGAGGTTTGTATTCCGGCAAGTTCATTTTGGCTTCTTTCAGCTTGCGACCCAAAGTAGACTTCTTAAAAATACTACAGCAGCCAGTGGATCCGTAGGGACCCACATCTATTGTGATAAAATTGTACCTACTGTCTACTAATGCCAGCAATACAAGGGAATGTTTACTGGAATCCCAGTGTTTCTTCCCGCTATTCGGGGGCATTTTCATTCGAATGTCTTTGGCATCAAGAGCTCCAACACAGTTTGGGAAGCTGGTAGTGGCATAGAAATCTTCAGCTATTTGCAGCCATTTCTCCTTGGTCGGTTCTGGCATAAAAATATTAAACAGAGTGTCACATATGGCTTTGCAGGTCTCCCGTACGATTAATCTAATGGTGGCTTTACCAATCAGAAATCGGAAATGCAGGGAGGTGAAACTGTGTCCGGTGGCCAGGTACCTGTGAAAAGTTAAAAAAGGCAATAAACATTAATTAAAGAAAATACATCTACAGTAGTTCAAGCTGAACTCCAGGCAAACAACTAAATACACAAATAATTGTATTTCCTAAAACTCTGGCACACTACCAACAAAGTATTATAATTCTGGTCACAGCACCTAGAATAAATTGAAAAATGAAACATATCTATACCTATATTCTTTTTCAGCTGGATGGTGAAAAGTTTGTGGGGCATCACATGAAAAATTTAGTGTTCCTAGTTGTTGCTACCATAGTAAGGGACCCCATAACTTTATCAGCTTTCCCCCACTCCATCCTAATACCCAACTTGTTAGTATGCTCCATTTTTCCATCGCCTTTGTAATATGCCCCAACTGTCCAGTGCCCCTCTATTGTGACTAAACATTTCAGTAACCACACAAAAACAGCCGGGTGGTAACTGAAAAGTGCCGGGTGGAGCGCCCAGCTAAAAGGGTCTGGGGAGAACACTGGACTGTATATGAAGCCTGACTACATTACTGTAATAGATAGGAAAGGTTTAATGTGGTCTCAAAATGTACAGTTATATACCTTTAGAATGGTCTTTCGTTTTGCTCTGGGTCCTCAAATGTCATTTACGTTTTCATCTGCATCCTAATATATATATTATATCTTGTGACCATGGGCTGACTAAAGTGCACCTGTCAGGTTATTCTACTCCATGATCCCTTTTATCCTCACTTTCTGTCATAGTGACAACATTGTCATTGTAGCAGAAAGTAATTTGAGAGCTCAAATGAGAATTTAGACAGCAAAAAAAAAAAAGATAGGGCAAAGCAACAGGTGCACTTTATTTAAGGTTTTAACAGATGAATATATTGGATGTTATGACTTGCTGAAGTTTTGAAGGAGGACTCTCCTGCAAAAGTGCTGATTGGTTAGGGTAATATAAGTTGGGGAGGGGTGGAAGATTTAAGCAAACTTTTTCTAGACCAATGTTTTTTTAACCAGGGTTCCCCCAGAGGTTGCTAGCATTTTTTGAGCAATTAGGTCAGTTTAAGTGACACCAATTATCTTTTTGGATATCTGTAAGGGGGACATTCTTCCCACTGGCCAGCAATGTGAGAGAAACTCTTCCCACTGACCACAACACTAATACTGTGAGCGGTGGATATAGATAAACAGATAAAGCAAAGGTTTGCTATAAAACAAATCAGATTTAGTACTCATTGCATCTCAAATAGTTCTATTTTCAACATCGACCAACATACTTTATAGTGACGCAGAGCCGCTCTTCGGGGGATATGGCCAGTCTCATCTGCGTGTCGCTCCTTATGAGGGCCGGTCTCAGGTACTCAAGCAGCTCATCAAACGTTCCGATAGACATTTTGAAGTAATTGAAGAACCTCTTGGGACATTTTCGCAGGTCGCCATAGCGGAGGTGAAACTGTCCCTTGGAAAACCTCTGGCTGGTCAGCGGGTGCACCCAGTAATTCCTCACCGTCTCCCGTCTACGTTTCCTTCTTTTGTTCACGACGTAACCCAGAACCAGCAACCAGAACTGTATCTCGTGGTCCGTGGACATCTTGGGACACAAAAACAGGGTTAGCAATTTTAAAATTTACCCAAAAAGTTTTCATTAAATGCTTTTTAAAATCACTGCAACTTGAAAAGCAACAAAGCCCAATAAGTTATTTTCTAACAGATACAAAATATTAAAGATCCTCAGAACCCCAATATATGAGAATTTTACATAGTAATGTGTAAACATTTTTGAATAATATAACACAAATTAGGACGGGTATATAAATACTGAAACTTTTTGGACACGTAGTATTGTTTTGGTTTGTAAATCACACAACGTACTTCTGTTGCTATTTTTGTCTTAGTTGATTTGGCGACTGATCTTTAGAACACCACAACATATAGGGTGACATCTAAAAGCATCTGGCCGCTGTCAATCTTCAGAGGAGGCCTGAAACTTCCAGAAGGCACTGAGCTCCTAACTGCGGCTCTTCCAGGCTGAGGATATCCATACAGCTCATCTATACCTGTGCTCAGTACAGAGAATTTTGCAGTCTCAGCGACAATCTAGGATGATGGAGATCATTTGGAAGGTGAGTGCAGACATTGGATAACCGCAGATTGTAGAGACACCGACAATCTCACACAGATCTTCCTCTGCAGATATGCAGGAGCACAGCATGGACACAGCACAGCATGCACCTACAGAGAATGGTGATCACAGGACAGTGGGAGCAATGGCTCCTCAGAGGGGAGATGATAGTGATGAAGCTGCAGTAGCTGGGTCGTGTTATTAAAGTCCATTATAAACACAATACCCCAGATACCCCTCCTGGGGTGAGCCAGTCCCTGCCAGGCTGATATATAACAGGAGGACTGTCAGATATAAATGAGGAAAGATCCAGCAGTCTCAGCTCAGCAAATCTCCATCTTGTCCCTTCCATGGAAGTAATAATGATTACAAAGGGGCCATCCTGCAGCTTTTCTCCCAGACACAGACCCCAAACACATCGAAAAGGCTGCTAGCTACTGTTCATTAACGTGTCCGCAACATAGCGCAATAAGCTCTGACCCGGCAGCCATTTTTATGACGACCAAACTTGGTGAAAAGCAAACAGAAAGCTCAGGAAAAATGGCTCCTGATATAGAGACACATAGATATGAAAATAGATCGCCCTCTAGTGAAAAAATACTGTTGTTTTACCATTGCAATGCTGGATGTTTAAAAAAAAAATGCTATTTAGTATAATTTTATTTGATTTTTCTTAGTTAATTCATAATAAAAGCATGCAAGAATGTGAATGAAAACTACAGGCAAACTTTGGGCCCAGTCACACCATCAGCCCAGCACAAGAACAGGCTATTTGCCCTATGTCCCATTGCTTCAAAAAATATTGTAAAGCATGTTTTTTAGGACTATAAGAATAAAAAGTAGTATAAAACTTAAATGTCAAAAAAATAGCAGGACGTTTTAACAATACGTTGTTGGTTGTTGCACATGTTTACAAGCAAGCATGCGTTGTCATGCACTAATGAATGCGCTTTGTTGTGTGAGAACACTAATAGCACAATTAATCCAGCAATTATAGCTTAATTTTTGCAATATATATATATATATATATATATATATATATATATATATATATATATAAAAAAACATAAACAAAGCATGGGTTAATATTCTGATCGTATCCTAGCAACTATGGTCTGATTTGTAATGGTGTTTTGGTATTTTAGGCCCTGGACAATTTTCCACTGTTGATGTACATTTTAGCAGCAAAGACCATGCTGTTGTGTTTGGCCTTCGCCGGCGCCAAGATATACCAAAGTAAAAGGATTGAAGCGAAGCTAAAGCGGGAGCAGGAAGAAAAACTGAAACGTCTAGCCGAGGAAGCAGAGAAAGATGAAAATTATAAAAAAGAAGATTAGAGGTAAGAAGCCGAGTTTTATAAACCAGCCTCTTAAAGGTACACATATTCATGCAACTTGTCTTTATTTTGGGTGGTGTTTTGAAGTTGTTGGTCCCCAAAAAGCATTTATTGCTGCTTAGGAGTCTAGCAGGAAGGTCTCCTGGACAAGGCTGGAATGAGCATTTTTTTTTGCTGCCCTTGATCCTGGCTTCTTTCTGATTTTGGACCCTGGGCAGCAAGAAAACATTTGTGTATCTCAGCCTTTTTTAGGATACCTTCCTACTAGACTTCTAAACAGCAATATTGGCTTTTTGGGACCTAAAATTCAATACCCCACCCAGAATGAAGACATTTTGCATTGATATGTGCAAAGCATGCTTATGCGTCTGTTTACGTGGATATGCGCCTATCAATCCAGTAGCCAGAAGTGCACCCGGTGTTCTCCCCAACAAGGCTGTAGTCATAAAAAAAGGAGGGGCACGGTACTATCCATGGCGAGCAATCATGCGCATCATTGGTATGTGAACGTGCCTGCCCCACTACACCCCTACCTGTATGTCACTCAAAGGGGAAACTTCCCCCAGGTGGCCATCATGATACCACAACCCCCCTGCTCTCCCAACACAGGTCTGAGCTTGTGTCAGTGGTCATTAGGAGGACAAAATACTCCCATATACTCCAAAGTTGGTGGTAAGTGAGCAGGAGACCTCAGTGTCAATTGTTATGACAATATGATGTTATTATCAGTTGGAAGGAAAATATTTAGGCTGAAGGGGTCTGTGACAGACTGGGGGCACTCTTGGGAAATAGGTACACTATGGAGTCTCTTCGGGGACTGGTATTCTGCAACAGGTTAAAGATTACTTTTGGGAGCTCTGTGACGGAGCTGATGGAAGTTTAGGGGGTTAAAAGTTCTGCAGAGGACTTATGGTGCACTTTGGAGGGTTTAGTGGCTTTTCAAGAGGCAAAGTGGGATAACAGATCATTTGTAGCCTGCCCTGGGCATTGTAGAAGCACTGGTAATGGCTGTAGGGGGCACTATAATGTACAGGGCTGTAAAGGAAATATGGGGTAGCTGCACTGGAGATGGCACTTTTGGGACAGAGCACCTTTCCACCTCCCACATATTAATAGGATTTTCTGTCACTTTTTATTGCTCTCAGAAAGGTTTGTGCAATTGTGCATTCATGTCTGACAATAATCAAATGCTCATGAGTAGTTAAAAGGTTCCCACAGATTTCAAGGATCAAGTGCATGTCCATGCATAACCCATCTGCCCCCAGACAGTCAACGTCATCCAATGAACCCCCAAACACATTCACACCCTCTTTTAGGGGCATAGAGCCAAAAGGTTTTTTTGTAACTTCCAATTCCCTCATGTATGATATGCATGTATTTTATATTAACCTAGTACATATGTGATGCTGGGACATAACACTCATTTATTTTATATTCTTTGCAGGTGGATTTCAGATTTTGGTTTTGTATCTTTCTCACGCTGTTTTGGGATGAAAGGATTGCAGAAGAATTGTAAAGACTGAGAACTAATAAATTATTACTGTAATTGTTCTGTATATTTTGTAAAAGGTTTTGTAAAACATTTATACAATTTTTACAAGATTTATAAAACTTGCTGTACAAATTTTGTTGTTCATTTTTTCAGATCTGAAATTTATCAGAATCAGAAGCAAAGAAGAGTTAAACCCAAGGACAAAAATGTAATGCTTTACAGCTTAGTAGTCCTTAGATGTGTGGCTGCATTCATTTATTTTCACCCTATGTTCCTGCTACAAACACATTTACTGTTTTTAGGATGGCAATGCTCATTCACCATATTGTATCAGAACAAGAGAAAGAACTACAGAACTCTGCTCCTTTTTCCATAACAGAGGAGAGTGGTTTTGTAGCCCTAGCTGAGAACAATGTAACTGATAACAATCAGCAACAGCAAATAGCTGAGGAGATTATCAGCTTTCTAGAAGAACCAAGGGAACAGTACCAGTTGGATATACTGTAACAAAATGCTTTCAATTGTATATTTATTAAATTATAAGGTGATTGTTAGGGTTTGCATACACCTAAATGGTTTTATACAGGTAGTCTCTGAGTTAAGGACATCCGACATACGGAGGACTCCTAGATGCGAACAGAGCTTTCCTGCTTGCTCATGTGCAGGACCAAGGCTTGATGGGTGGAGGGGGTGGTTTGCAACCTCTGCAGTTGTTTCTTTTTGCATATCAAAGCAAAGCTTGCTCCAGAAATGAGTGAACGCCTAGGCTCCATAAAGTTTTTCTTTTTTGCTTTGTTTGTGTTGTTTGATTAACTGACAGAGAGAATTTAATACAGTAACTGACACCACACTGCCTAATAATATGTTGAGACAAACATCTGTCCTAATTGCATTTATTAAAATAATGTACATGTTTTGACTTACATACAAATTCAACTTAAGAACAAACCTACAGTCCCTATCTCGTATGTAACCCTGGGACTACCTGTAACCAGTCCCAAAGGACTTTTATAATTTAATACATGCTGATAAAGTTAAAAAAAAATGCACTATTGTGGGATGAGTTCATTTTTGAGACTTTTTCCCCTCCTTCTGCCTTATTTATTGAACTCTGGAAACTGCAGACATACAAATGGCAAACTAGTTGTAAAAAAAATAACCCCCCAACCAGCCAGAAGCCTCCACCATGCCTCATTTTGTGCCTGCAGGTAATAATCCTTTTGTTCAGGTCTCCATGGAAAACCAAGCTTTCTATTACATACACATACAGTTAGGTCCATAAATATTTGGATAGAGACAACTTTTTTTCTAATTTTGGTTCTGTACATTACCACAATTAATTTTAAATGAAACAAATCAGATGCAATTGAACTGCAGACTTTCAGCTTTAATTCAGTTGGTTAAACAAAAAGATTGCATAAAAATGTGAGGAACTAAAGCCTCCTGGGTTGCTTTAGCTGTATGTTTTGGGTCATTGTCCATCTGTATTATGAAATGCCTCCCAATCAATGTGACTGCATTTAGCTGGATTTGAGCAGACAGTATGTCTCTGAACACCTCAGAATTCATTCAGCTGCTTCTGTCCTGTGTCACATCATGGATAAACACTAGTGTCCCAATGCCATGGCAGCCATGCACGCCCAGGCCATCACACTGCCTCCGCCATGTTTTACAGATGATGTGCTATGCTTTGGATCATGAGCTCTTCCACGCCTTCTCCATACTTTTTTCTTGCCATCATTCTGGTAAAGGTTGATCTTGGTTTTATCTGTCCAAAGAATGTTTTTCCAGAACTGTGCTGGCTTTTTTAGATGTTTTTAAACAAAGTCCAATCTAGCCTTTCTATTCTTGAGGCTCATGAGTGGCTTGTACCTTGCAGTGCACCCTCTGTATTTCATGCAGTCTTCTCTTTATGGTAGACTTGGATATCGATACGCCTACTTCCTGGAGAGTGTTGTTCACTTGGTTGGGTGTTGTGAAGGGATTTCTCTTTACCATGGAAATGATTCTGCCATCATCCACCACTGTTGTCTTCCGTGGACTTTTTTTTATTGCTGAGTTCACCAGTGCTTTGTTTCTTTCTCATAATGTACCAAAAGATTTTGTCACTCCTAATTTTGTAGCAATTTCTCGGGTGAGTTTTTTCTGTTTTTGCGGCTTAAGGAAGGCTTCCACATATAAGCACCCCCCCCAATCAACTCCAGGCCTTTTATCTGCTTAATTGATAATGACATAACGAAGGAATTGCCCACACCAGCCCATGAAATAGCCTTTGAGCCAATTGTACAATTACATTTTGAGCCCCTGAAATGATGTGATTGTTTAAAAAAAAGTCTTTAGTTCTTCACATTTTATGCAATCTTTTTGTTCAACCCACTGAAATAAAGCTGAAAGTCTGCAGTTCAACTGCATCTGAGTTATTTAAAATGAATTGTGGTAATGTACAGAACCAAAATTAGAAAAAAGTTGTCTCTGTCCAAATATTTATGGACCTAACTGTATTTGAAATTTGGACTCAACAGTGCAGAGCACGTGTTGCCAGTTATGTGCACACTGGTTCTTGTGTTTTCATGTATAGATAAGTTACTATGACTTGTTTCCATGTTTTAGGTTTGGTTTTCAGGCCACAAGTCTTCAATGAGGACCTCTTCTCACTGGATATCTTTTGCCTGTCCATGAGTGTGCCAAAGTCCCACTGGTTTCCCCAAAACTGAACTAATGGTGCCATTATTTTATGTTCTTGGTATGCCTGATCACAGTTTTAGTTTAATTGTGTTTTAAGGAATACAATGTGCTCTTTTACAAAAATTTCTACCTGTAGGTGACCTTGTTGATGTAAAAAGACCACCCTGTGCCTTGTGATAGACTTTGGTACAAAGACTTAGTGCAAAGTCTTCAGCGATCACAATTTCTTATTAGAGCAGCATTTTTCGACTATTTTAGCATGGGGGAGTCCCATGAAACAACTTTCAAGTCTTGGGGATCCCCTTCTATAATTACTGTATCACAGCTCAGAGTACATTAGTTGGGTGGTCAGTGAGAAGAATGCCTCCTATATTGCTGGCCAGTGGGAAGAATGTCTGCCTTAGAGATATTCAAAATGATCATTGGTGTCAGTTAAACTGACCTGAAAGGTCTAAACTGCTTCTTTCTCAAGGAACCCCTAGCAACCTCTGGAAAAACCCTGGTTGAAAAACGATGACGCATGTTTTTTTCTCATACCATTTTATTCCTGTTGAACAGATGATTTCTGTTTTGTTTAATGACTGTATTTTAACCTACATTTACCTATTAGCTTATTAATCATTAGCTCCTGTTTGGTAAAATTGTCTAATTATGCACATCACCATAAGCCTGTTATACAGAGTACCCGTGGGAGTTAATGCTTGTTAAATTAAAAAAATAACAAACCTACTTAATAAAAGAAAAAAAAAAAACTAAAACACATAACTGTTTCAAAATACTTAGAATATAAAATGAAGCAAATATATGTGAAGCAACACTGCCCTCTACAGTTGCTTTTGTAAAGTGTATTTTTTTACATACTGTTGTAGCAATAAATGAAAACCAGGCTTACCTGGAGGCAGTCAGCTATTCCTTAACCATTTGACTAAAGAGGGTAATAAGTAAGAATAAAGGTGCTCACACATAACAAAAATAAAACCAAAAATCCCACAGTGCATGCTCATAGGCATGCATACATGCACCTAGAATCTATGCTTGCCTATGAGTATCCCCCTTCCTAGTGTGCGCTACTTCCCCCACTTCTTAGATTGTAAGCCCTTCTGGGCAAGGTCCTCGCCTCCCCCTTTGTCACTGTATCTGACTGTCATTTGCAACCCCTATTTAATGCACAGCACTGGGTAATATGATGGCGCTATATAAATACTGTTTATTATTAATAATAACAAATATTGATTGAAGATGCTTGTATGCAAAATACAATGCCCCAATATACTTTAAGGATCACAGTGAATGCTAGTTTAATAAGTATGGGGGCAACATTTACTGTTAACTAATACTAATTATTTAATGAGTTAGGGTTTCTTTATCGTTGCCTATTAATAATTTAGGGTGCATAGTAGTTTCCAGGGCACTTTATTTTAAGACATCACATATTGCTATTTTTTTACTAAACATTTGTATCACACACACACCAAAAATTGGGCGTGCATTTTTTTCTGACGCAGCTCACCACAAAGCACTGTAGAGCATTCCCATGTAATGTGAGACATTGGGTGCCATTGAACATTAGGTCCCTAGAAATTTTCTTTAAGGGTAAGTTGTGTGAATAGTAAAGACAAGTAAAACAAATGGCATCTTTTCCTTAAAGTCACCATTGACAAATGTTAAAAGAAACTATAAATCTACCCGTTACTTTTATAGAAGGCTTACCTGGACACTGTGCTGTTGGTAGGTTTTGGATAAAAAAACAATGGTGAAAGTGGGTAATCAGAAATGGTGACCATGGAAGCTGGTTGTATATTCAAAGATTTTTATTTTATTTTTAGGAACTTCTAAGGGGCCCTCTATAGAAAATCAGGTTAGACTGAGCTTGTAAGCTGTTGTCTTTACCCTTTTACTTCCACCTTTGAAACACCTCATTGGGCCAGATGGAACTTAACAACAACACCTGAAAATTTTAAACAATTTTATAGTCCTATTAACATATAAATGAAGACTGGTGCGCCATAGAATCTGCTATCTCTTTGATGCTAAAGTGTAAAAGTCAACTTTCTGAATTTTGAAGATGTAATTTAAATAGTGTAAATCCACAGGCTTTTTAGGAAGTTCCCACAGGGATGAATTGTCTTCTTTTTGCAGCTGGTTGTGGGTCGCCATTTGTATTATCAAGGTTCAGGTCCTTGCGTTGACTGTCCCCCAATGTCCTCTATCTAACTCTTATTCAGATCCATGATGCTTCCTCTTTCAATTCCTTTCTGTCCTCTTGGCATGAACCTGGTACTTTCAAAAGCCTCCTTTTTGTCTTGGCCCACAAAATGACTTTTCTTGACCATCAGGTAACTGAACTGGATGCCTTGACGTTTTACAGTAATTGTCTTGTTTTATAGGAATTTATAGGACTTCTTCTTTCTGGAGTTACTATTGGCTTCTTCACCTCATCATGTATCCTATTTTTGCTGTCCTAATGCTAGTTTACCAGAACATTTCCTTTTATTGCCTAGATATAGTCCAAACTACCCATGTCTATCTTGCAGTGACTGCTTGTCCTAGATTCCTGGCTAGGGATGAGTGAAAATGCCTCTGGCATTCTCGCGAAAGTTTTCTTGAACTTCCAATGGTTCCGCGAAATTTTGGCGAACCGATGTTGTGAAACCATCGGAGTAGGAAATATAATTACCGTAGCACTGGGAATCCTCTTGTTTGTGATCCCCGGGGCACTAAAGGTTAATTAATCTGTAATTTGTTACACATACAAATGTATCATTTGTAAGAGATACTTATATTACAATGTCAGGAGGTTCTCCTGTGCTGGGCATCTTCTCAATGATTGCAGCTGTGGCTGCATTCATTGAGAAGACTGTGCGATCCCCGGGGCACTAGAGGTTAATTACTACTACTAGATTGTAAGCTCTTCGGGGCAGGGTCCTCTCCTCCTGTATCACTGTCTGTATTAGTCTGTCATTTGCAATCCCTATTTAATGTACAGCGCTGCGTAATATGTTGGCGCTATATAAATCCTGTTTAATAATAATAATAATAATAATTAACCATTGATGAGATTGTGGAATAAGGTAAGTATTACTCACTATTATTTCTGGAAAAAATAAGTATTATATCCTGCATGTGATAGAGGAGGGAGAACAAACAAATTTGTTTTTTGGAGTTCAGTTTTAAAGTTCAACTTTATGTAACTCTACAAGTCTGCATGATTAGATTCCTAGCATATCACAATATTTTTAATGCACCTTTTATATCTAGAGAGCTGTCCTTGAGCTCCAGTTAGTGACTTTGATGAGATGATACTATCAGTATTCTGCAGGCAGGAGGAAGCATTTCCTCCAACTCCTCTCCCTTAGAGGAACAAACAAGGTTAAAAGCTTCAGGAGCGATGTATGTCCGAAACAACCAGTACCTAAGTAACTAACCAGGATTTACATGAACGTGGTATTTCTGAGCTGAAATCCCATTCCAGAAAATGCTGACCATAGGGGATGCCTTAACTAAAGAAGATGAAGATGACATCAGGCAAGAACTGTGATCACTATATGTGTTATATTTGCATGTGAGCATGTGTGCACCCAAATTAAATTATACTAAACTCATTTCAATGGTTTTCTTATTCCCATTTTATCCGTAATACACAATAAAATCCTATACTGGGGCAATCTTTGCAAAGAATGAACAGTAGTGTGATGGGGCTGGGAAAAGGCACACAAAATTCAGTATATATGTTAGCACAATGTCTATTGTATATATATTCAGGTGTCCCTAAAGCCAAGATTTTTTTTTGGATACAAAGAATGGTTAGAATCTCTCTGAGTTGATTGTTCTCTCATTGTCTGCCTTGGAGACAACACAGCTTGGCATCAAAATGATATTACCATCCAGTTTCCGCAAGAACCACGCCAGTTAAAAGTGGCAAAAACAAAACCTTTTTATATGTAACAGTGACTAATAGTGCGATGACAAATTTAGTGTGTTTGTATTTGGTTTGGGCATGGATAGGACGAAGTTGGCCATCAACAGCTTGAAACGCTGCAGGATGACAGCATTACCCATGCTCCCATAGATCTCCAATGTGAATCCTTTAGTTGTCTCTCGGTCACCATGCTTCACCCCCTTTTGTGGATTGCAGTATGCTGCAGTGGAATTGCATGCCCACTTATATAACATTGTATTAAAGCAGAATTAAAGATCTGCAAGAAAATTGTGATCAGAAAGGTTAATTATTGCAGAAAGAACAGGCAATGTAATAAATCATACTTAATTACCTAATTGCTGTCTTTAATAAGTAAAAAATGCTGAGCTGTGCATCCAGGCAGCCTGCTGGGTGTCCTAGCATCCCCTAGAACTGCCAGAACTTAATGAACTCCCATGCGCATGGGCAGAAGTTACACCATCCAGGCCCAGCCAATGAAGGTGGCTGAAGATTGGAACTAGGAAGAGGAGAAGAAAAAAATGGCGGTGCCCGTAATGAAACCGGCACAGGTGAATGTATTTAAATATTTGCAAAAAAGCAGGTAAGGGTATTTATTTGTAGTATAAGGATGTGTTCCACCTAGAAGGATGACCCAAGAGGAAAAACAGAGAAATCGGGCTTTTACCTAGTTCCCCAGCCTGAAGTTTAAATGGCAAATGTGAAAGAAGGAGAAAGAAAGCCAGGCTTTTGAAGGGCAGGATTATTTAAAAAAAAACTAAATTTTATTATTTTAAAACATATTGAACACTTAACAAAGTCTTCTAGGTTAACCCTAGGCTAACATGGGCACACTGGTCTAATAATCATGGAGTAGTGATATTGTATTACATCAGGTAATGTTTTCAGTAATAAATACGTTTCCCACCCAACGCGTTTCGCCCCGCAGGGCTTCCTCAGGGGTTTTGGGAGACTTGGTGATGTTGCTGAGATTTTTTAACACAACATCAACATCTGATGTAAGAATATTACTTAGAGGTACCCTGATTATAAAAGCAGTATCAATTTGGACATATTGTGGCTGGCACGTAGGTTATTGGTAGAGCAGAGATTCCTTCAATACAAATGAGTGGTAGTAGTTAGTCTGATCTGGTGATAATGGCATCAATCCATACAATATGGATGTTCTAGTTGGGGGCCAAGGTTTTAGTTCTTGGTGATTGATGTTGGAGCAACCAGAGATTTGTTGCTCAATAAGAACAATTGTCGTGTTGCTTGATATTAGGTGCAGGTTTGCTGATCTTTGAAAGGTACAAGGTATTTATGAGCAGCACGGTGGCTCATGGGATAGCACTCTGGCCATTGCAGCACTAGGTCACAGGTTTGATTCCCAGCCAGGACATTATCTGCATGGAGTTTGCAGGTTCTCCCCGTGTCTGCATGGGTTTCCTCCCAAAAACATGCAGTGAGGCTAATTGGCTTCCCACTAAAAAAAATTGGACCTTAGACTACAATAATGACATATGACTATAGTAGGGACATTAGATTATGAGCTCCTTTGAGGGACAGTTAGTGACATGACTATGGACTTTGTACAGCGCTGCGTAATAGGATGGTGCTATATAAATACTGTATAATAAAATATACACGTAATGGTGTATTGTTGTGGTATAGTGGTGATCTACAGGCAGCCATCCAATAGGAGGTGGAACGCATTTATTACTGAAAACATTACCTGATGTAATACAATATCACTACCCCATGAATATTAGACCAGTGTACCCATGTTAGCTTAGGGTTAACCTAGGAGACCTTTGTAAGGTGTTCAGTATGTTTTAAAATATTACAATTTCATTTTTTTAAATAAAGCCTGGCTTTCTTTCTCCTTCTTTCACATTTGCTATTTATTTGTAGAAGAGACATCACCTGTTCCTTCTGCAATAAAATACCTGCCTGATCGCAATTTTTAAGTATAGAGGTTTAGTTCTGCATTTAAAATAAATGGCATCTTAACCCACTGCAATAAAGTGGGAATTTTACCAGGTGTTGCAATAAAGCACAATCTGAACGGGGTCCCTATAATTGTATAAGGAACAAGTATAAAAATTTGCACCTAAATAACCTCGCTCTTCCTTTCTAAGCTCCATAGCTCCATATTAGTGACATAGAAAGATTTAAAGCCAGACAATAAGCATTTTTAGGAGAGATTGGCATAAGCAGCCTTGATTTTTCTTAGAATAGAATAGAACATTCTGCGGAATCCCCCCTAAGCAGCTAGTTTTTTGTACATATCAGAAGTTTGGAAATGGTCTTTCCCTTTTAAAGCAACATTTTGCCCTCCCAGCAATCAGGACTGGATGTTTGGTAACTTTTAAAATAAATACAGATAACTCCGACCTTGAGATTTCTTTCATTCAACACTTGCGGCTCACCTCAAGAGAATTGCAAACCACTTCAAAACTTTACAGAGGAGCAAAGTGCTGAGCCCGGATTAAAAACACATGGATTAAACACTGTTCTCTTTACACTTATTTCTTACATGTACAATTAAATACAAAGGAAATCTCTGATTATGGGTTCCCGCTGAAATCCCTTTCTTCTCATGTGAAGGCCTCAACACCCAATTCACTTTTTAATTTAGTCTTTTTTTGTTTTTTTTATGTAGTTGAAATGTTTTCCCACTAGTAAGCGTTGTGGGGAATGGGCATGTATACTAATGGGAGTATGACAGCTTTATTATTAAAGTCTAACTCCGAACTTGCTGGGTTTGAATGCAAGAAAGGCAAAGTGCTGACCTCATCAGTGTGCCGATGTTCCTTCACTGCCCAATCAGCAGGCGGTGGTTGGACCATTACCAAGCTGCTTATAATATATATTTTTGTAATATGTGTTTATTCCGCTATTTTTTACCCTTTCAATCCACCTGTTAATGTAAAAAATGCACCTAATTTTCTGTTATAACATTTAGCATTTTTGTGGACTAAGTGGTGTTGACTACTCAACCACTCACTCCATTCTTCTCAAAATACTGAAAGAAGGAACAAGTGCTGTACACACAGTGCCATTCTGTTCTATGGAGAAGGGAATGAGTGAGCAGCACCCTGCTGTGCTCTCCTCCTTTCACTTCTATTGTCATTCAGTGTCTGTCAGGACGGATCCACGAATGACATCGGGTGACCTCTGTACACATTTCGTACGAGATGGGCTCTAACATTTGCATTAGATGAGAATCATCCAACGTGTATACATAGGGTGTCAAACTCTGGCCCTCAAGGTCCTTTTTTTTTGGCCACCCAAAGAATTTCGAAAATAAACTACATCTGGCCCACCCGCCTCACGTCATCATTTTCAATACATGCAATACATTATTTCTGTACACCCACCATGTGACACAAAGCCTAGACAATGATCACATGGTGCCTGCCTACCAGGGGCATTGTGTTTGTTTCAATCCATTAGAGATTGCATATTGTAATATTTAGTGTCAGACAAACTTGTGATGTGAGTGGATGAACAACACACAGCATGCATAGATAGATAGAAATTAGTCTTTTCAACCCTAAAGTATGTGTAGAGGGGTTTGTTTTTGTTAGTTATGGATGAAGTAGTAAACTTTCTCAATTTTTTCAATAAATTTCAAGTTTGGCCCCCAACTTGGTCTAAGTTTTCAATTTCGACCCTCTGTGTATTTGGCTTTGACACCCTTGACCTAAGGCCTCTTTCACACCTGCAGAAAATTGCAGCGTTTTACTGTATACTCAAACACTCTCCATTCAACTGTATGCAAGTATTTAGAAACTATTTTGTGCAAGCGTTTGCATGTGGTAATGTTTGTGTTGCGCTGGTTTCCAGTAAGATACCCGCATTCAACATGGAGCTTTCCTCTGCCCATGAGTGGCCAGCTATTTCCATTGACTTAAATGGGGATGTGTTCCAACTGGGGTCATCTGCATTAGCAGTCAATGGGAATAAAAGCAAACATTAGTGGTCATTGTAAAAAGGGCCCCCTTGCTTTAGATGTTAGTGGAAAACCACTTACATTGCTGCCAGTAAAAGAGTGGCTTTCTTACATTGGTGGATAATAGGGGAAAGGCTTCAATAGCCAAAACCAGATAGCATGCAGACCCCCTTTATTGCCTACACCCAGGGTAGACATTTCCCACCGTTCAATGCTCCACCATACATAAGATTAAAGCCAATAGGTTTATGTTTAGGTACAACCAGAGACATACATTGGATCAATAATACAATGTTATGTAAATGTGCATCAGTATCTTTTGTCTTGTACATACATTGGGTAGATTTATTGGTATGAAGTGCTTAAGTTATAGAATGTCTGGTATGTAACCAGTTCTCGTTCTCCTAATAAACTGCATTGTATAAGAATAGCTTCTCTGTAGTTTTTAATATAAGTGTGATAATTCCATTGGTCAGGGTCAAGTGATCTTTACATGAATACACTGATAATTTCCCACATTAGAAGAAAATGAATAGCGAGGATGGAAAGTTATCCCAACAGAGTGCAAAAGTGACAGACAGCAAAAAAGTATAGGAGTACCTGTGCTAATACCGTGTATGCTGTTTTATAGGTTAGAAGAACAATAGACCAAAGCCTAAATGATATCCAAAGTATTAATAATTCTTGCAGACTGCACTTTGGTATTTGCACATCTTTTATCGTGCAAAATATTTCTAATGTAAAGGGAGTGTGTACTCCTAGCTGCTTTAAGTATGAACAAAACGCTCCTGTACCTTTTCAGGGCCATTTCAGACCCACATTGAGCTCATGGCTCACCCATGGTCCCATACACCCCTATTTGAATAAATGGGAGCCGATAGGAACCATAGTGCAGTTTGCCACTCCTGGGTGCCTAAGTGGTTTCACACTGCGGGTGTGAAAGGGCCCTTACTAAGGCTGCATGGTGTCTTATTATATATAATATACATTATAAGGTCCAAAGGGAGGTCCACTTTGATCACTGCCCATCTTTGCTTATTACCTTTGACTTAGAAAGAAAAATGTCAAAAAAGTATCAAAAGCATGGGGTGTGGTATATAGAGAGCCTAAGTTCTATTTTATTTACAAAGTTTATCATTAGTTCCTAGATTAGTTTAGAGGGCATTGCTTGCTGATCAGTCCAAATAACATATATTGGGTTGGTGGTACTGAGTGGGTATTTCACAACATTCACACATCAAATAGAGTGGAACTTGCTGTCAGAGACACAAAGTGGGCTTTATATAACAACCTGCTCCCATTCCCACTTTCAGCACCCACTTTCTTTGTGGCTTTAGGTTGTTACCTGACTACATGTGAAGAGCCAAAAAGCAGGGTGATGCAGAAAGACATGAAAAGGTTTCTCACAATAAACCAATAAACTTAAGGAACACCTACCTTTTCCCATACCCACCCATCCAGGGTCTGTGTTCTGCAAATAAATATGTTCATTAATTATTATTATTATTATTATGATTATTATTAATAATAATAATAATAATAATAATAATAATAATAAACAGGATTTATATGGCCCCAACATATCACACAGCGCTGTACATTAAATAGGGGTTGCAAATGACAGACAAATACAGTGGCACAGGAGGAGGAGAGGACCCTGCCCTGAAGAGCTTACAATCTAAGACATGGGGGAAGTAACACACTATAGGAGGGGAGATAGGGAATGGTGGGAAGTAGTGAGGGTTTAGCAGACAGAAGAAGACGGGTAGGCAAATTTGAAAAGATGGGTTATGAGAGCTCTTTTAAATAAGGAGAAAGTAGGAGCAAGCCGAATAGGACGAGGAAGACCATTCCAGAGAGTCAGGGTGGCTCTAGAAAAGTCTAGCAGTTGTGTATGTGAGAAGGTTATGAGTGAGGAAGTCATTAATGAAACACAAGGCAATACACAAGACATGCATTGATGCGCTTGTTTGCCAATGCCAGTGTCATTCCTCTTGGCATCCTAAACACGTCTTGCGGATGCACTGCAGCACAATGCACTACAAAGCTCTGTAATGCTTGCACTTTGAGAAGTAAGGTTTGTTAGCATTTCATACAAACAATTTGAAATTTAACACCAATTGAATAAATTTTACTTGCCAATACCATGTTATTTTTTTTTTATAGAAAACAAATAGCATAAAAATGTCAGGCTTTTTGTTTCAGTGGTTACAGTACAAGTCAGCAGCAGAATATTGTTTACGGACAATTGGATTACAGTGAAAATTTTACATTTAACAAATGTAATATACTGATTATTACATAATGAGTAACTCTGATTTATGCATTAGTTACTTATTAGTAACTTAGTTATCTTTCCCCCTTGTTACTCTAATGCATGCATATTTATGTTTTATTTGCCTATCAATAGCTGAATGGGGTTCTGTATGTTGTGATAGCAGGGAGATGTGATGATGGGGAATAGCATGATTGCAAGGTCTGTAACACCCTGCACTTACAATGTGTTCTCAGTCCTCCAGGCTAAAAGACACCCAGATGCATTTTTAAACTTGTGTTTTTTTTTTTTAAAGCTTGCAGTTGGCTTTACTGCACCTAAAGCATTAGATCTCCTTCCACAGAGCTATGCTTAGAAGCGGAGGTGAGTAAATCTCAGAAGTGCATTGAAAGAAATACAACTGTTTTAATAGGTTAATGAAACCTGAAATCAGCAATGGTAAAGAGTATACAGGATGATAATAAATTCCCTCACTCCTGGCATTAGATCTCATTTTCACTTTCCCAAGAATCTGCATTGTTCCAATGCACCACAACTGACCTGCACTATTTTTTCTAACGCAGCACACCCCAATGCACAATAGTGCATCACTGTGTGTTGTATGCTGCAACAAATTGAACATTGAGCTGAAGCTGCTTTGCTTTAATGTATTTGGAGTGCCATTCAGAATAAATTGCACTGAAAGGTGCTAATGAAAGTAATGTGCCTTGTGGCAATGCATGCATAATTGCAAAGGGCCCCTAAAGTTCAAACTTCAGCCAATACCATTGTTTAGTTCTGAGTGCAGATGAAAAGTTTAGAACTTTTCTGACTGTTTTTGCTGCTTGTGTCCCCATCTGTGCCATTCCGCAAACTTTCACTGACAATTGTACAATTTTGGATATGCTGTCCCTTTCTATCCCAGTGGAGAAATAAAGGCAGTGAATGGACCCAAAGGCAAAAGCAAAAAGATCCCTATTTGAATTCTTGTCCCGAGTCACTGGACGACTAGGTATGTCATAGTGTGCATTCTCCATCTGTGTAGCTTTAATGAACAATTAGCAGAGTGCAATGTGACCTGCAGAATGCAGAGGTGAGAGGTAATACTTCTTGGGACCAGGAGCCTTGTGGTGCCAGTGGGAGGGTGCAGGGCGGAGAGAGGCTTGGGTTGTGGGACACTCATAGCTGCACACTTAGAGGATTTGTGAACACAGTGCTAGCTGCACTAATCCTGCACTGATCCAGGTCACCATAGTCACAGAAGAAGCCAAGGGAGGCTGACAGCTGGGCCACTGCATACACAACCAGACTGAGAGCTGCACAGGTGAAGCATGGCAGAGGCAGCAGCAGGTGAGCCACTGGCACTGGCAAAGCAGACTGGGGTAAAGGGAGTGAAGTCAGTAAAAGGGCAAGCTGCAGAAGTTATAGCAGAGAGCAGTAGCACAGGTGCATGCCAGCTGAATGGAGGGGACACACTAAATTTGAATGTCAGTGGACCAGAAACTGAGGGTGAAGGACTAGAGGCTGTGGTAGAACAGCCTTCCGCAGGGGAGGGTGCAGGGGTAGAGGAGATTGTGACCCCTACAGTGGAGGGTACAGGGGTAGAGGAGAGTGTGACCCCTACAGTGGAGGGTACAGGGGTAGAGGGGAGTGAAACCTCAACAGTAGAGAGTAAAGGGACGGAGGAGAGTGTGACTCCAACAATAGGGAGTACAGAAGAGATTGTGACACCTGCAGTGGGGGGTACAGGGGCAGAAGAGAGTGTTACACCAACAGCCGAGGATGCAGGGACAGAGGAGTGTGTGAGTCTCAAAGTAGAGGGTGCAGAGACAGAAGATAGTGTGGCCCCTGCAGTTGAGGGTACAGGGGCAGAGGACAGTGTGATCCCTGCAGTAGTGGGTATAGGGGCAGAGGAGAGTGTGACCCCTGCAGTAGAAGGTATAGGGGCAGAGGAGAGTGTGACCCCTGCAGTAGAAAGTATAGGGGCAGAGGAGAGTGTGACCCCCACTGTAGAAGGTACAGGGGCGAGAGAGTGACCCCTATAGTGGAGGGTACAGGGGCAGAGGAAAATGTGATAACTGCAGTAGAAGGTGCAGAGGTAACTGAGGAGAGTGTGACCCCTACAGAGGAGGGCACAGTGGCAGAGGAGAGTGTGACATCAACAGTTGAAGGTGCGGAGGCAATTGAGGAAGGTGTGACACCTGCAGTAGAGAGTACAGAAGCAGAAAAGAGTGCAACAGAGGGTGCAGGGACAGTGGAGGAGAGTACTGTCCTCATGGTGGAGGGTGCAGGGACAGCAGAAGAGAGCATTACCCCTGCAGATCAGGGTACAGAGGAGAAGGGGAATGACACAATCCCTACAGCAGAGGAAGTGGTTTCATCTTTAGTGGAGGAGGGTGCAGAAGAGAAAGTAGAGGCTGTGACCCCCATGGTGGAAGAGGCTGTAGTCCCCACAGAAGAGACAACTGTGATCCCTATAGCAGATAAAGCAGTGGCTCCATTGGTAGTTGAAGCTGTGACCCCAATAGTAGAAGAAGCTGGGACCGCCTCAGTGGAGGATGGCGCAGTACAGAAACAGGAAACTGTGACCCCAATAGCTGAAGAATCACAGACCCCAGCAGTGGAGGAGGGTGTAGAGCCAGGGGAGGAGGCTGTGACCCCCATAGTGGACAGGGCAGAGGATGGTGAACCAGGCAAAGCTGTGATTGTAGAAGAAGATTTATCGCAGAGTCAGGACATTGTTAGTCCAGCTCAGATAGAGTTGGAAGTGACTGAGGAACCTGCAGAGCCTGATCACGGTGACACTGGTGCCAATGAAAGTGCTGCAGAACAAGAAGACAAAGAAGAAGAGAAAGAAAGCAGTGGGAGCAGTGAGAGCAGTGAGAGTAATGAAGGGACATCCAGCAGTGATGAGGAGGAAGAAGAGGAGAATAAAGAACCAAAAGTTGAAGATGCAGATGGAGATATCAGTGAAGAAAACCAAGAGCAGAAGGTAGCTGATGAAGTATCTACAGAACAGGTAGAAGCTGATGAGAATACACAGGAAACAGTGGCTGTCCAGGGAGATCAGGAAGTTGTGGAAAGTGTGGTTGATGAGGAACCATCTCAGCCAACCAACGAAGAGGAAAAAACAGACGTGGGCCCACAGGTAGGAGAAACAGAGAAGCCAGGAACCGTAGAACTTGCCACCTTGGCCCCGGATAATATGCTGGACTCCACAACACCAGCAGAGAGCCCACCAGAGCAGGACAATACTGCCATAACACAAGAGGGTGAACTGGTCATTGAGAAAGGTCTTACAGAAGAGGAAACCCCAACCCAGGTCCTACTAGAAGAGGAGGTCCAACCAGAGGGTCTTGGTGTTGGGGAGGACACGGGAGATGTGATCAGGGAAAATGGAACAAGTCCTACAAGTGGCATTGATACTCCACTGGAGAGCAATGAACTCCCCCCGGAACATGACATATCTCTCTTTGTCAAGGTAAGATTTCATACCTCCTGCAAGCGTATTTATTAAAATGTATTGTATGCCTGGCCAGGGAGATTCTACTCAATAATGTGTTATCATAATAATGTCCATGCTTTTTTAGTTCAATCAAAAATCTACCTTTAGTTCTTGAAGAATGAACAAGACTCGGAACCTATGTTAAGGTTTTTTCTGTCTGTGCCCTCATTGGAGAGAGTTCCCTAAAATTCCTGTCCCAGTGACACCAATATACGAAAAAGGAAGATTTAAATGTCACTGGGGTAAAAAGGCACCCCAAACCAACCAATATCAACTTTATTAAATAAATGTGTTTTTGTTGCTTTTTCTGTTCCATACCATCTCTCTTTTTCCCCATGGGGACACAGACAGCAAAATAATTTGATAAGCATTCCAACTCTTCTACAATCTCAAAACATGGACAGGATTTAGGCTTAAAACTAGTAACATGCAAATAAACTAATGCAGCTCAATGCACACTGCATTTTATAATTTTTTATTATAAGCTGATGATTTGTACATTTTGTTAGTAACAAATCTCTGCAATGCTGCGTAGCTGGCGAGGTGATACCACCATTTCATTCTGCAGCTTTACATGTTTCTGTGTCACCAGAATTCCCATTAGACCATGAATTATCAATGTGATCATACTGATAAATTGTGCATCAATAGGGAGGTGCCACAGGAGGTTGCAGAGCTGAAATTTGTGATATTAGAGTTTGCTGTCTGGTTGTGAAAGTTCACAGAGGAGTTTCACTCATGAAACTGGTTTCCAAAACTTGACAGATAAAACTGCTGTTTGGGCTGAATGAAACCAGAAGAAATGAGTTGGGTTTAAGTGGAGCCTGGTGGGCTATGCCTAAGAAATGTAAACAGCAAGATCTCCTTGCCATAACTCCTATAATTCTTCCTTTTACATTGCACATAACATAAAATAATAATAATCTGGAGCTCAACACTGGGACTTTAGTGGGTCCCCATGGTATAAAAGCAACTGTTAGGGGGTTATCTTGGCATGCAAACCTTAGGCCAGGTACATACATGCAACAAATATCGTTTTAAACCACCTGGACGGTCGTTTGTTTCCAGCGAGATTCCTCGTTCGTCGGCTTTCGTTGATCGTTCCTTTCCAACGACAATTATTGCACGTGTGTACCCAGCCTTAGAATTAAAAATGTATTGCTGCTTATCACTCCTTAGGCAGGTAAAAACTTACCAGTCTATTTGCAATTTTGTAACTAAACTCCTCTCCCCTTTGTGGGCACCAAGATCTTCACTTGATCTTCTTCCAGGTTTGGGATAATTGGTCATCGTGATAGGCCAGGCTCGAAAGATGTAGCTCAGCACATGCACATAAGAGTTCATTGATTCATGACAACCAGCTATGCTGGAGTTGTACACCGAACTGCCCATGTTCGGCTCAGCGTACATTATTAGGAAAGATTGCAATCAGGCAGGTGAGTTTGTTTTATTATGGAAGGAACATTTTCGGTCCCTTCTGCAATAAAGAACCTAACTGATCGCATTGTTTTAATTTTTAACTTTAGTTCTGTGTGTTATAAAACTTTTCAAACCTCTGGAATAAAAAATGTTTTCTTAGTTTTATCGTGTGGTTTGGTGGATTACAATTTTATATAGTATTACTTTGGTATCCATGTGACATGAAGGGGTGTACATGGGTGATTGCAGGGAACATGAGTGTTACACAGGGTGCCATTGAACCTTTAACTAGTTTTCCAGCAACAGGAAAAGTAATTGGGGTCTATTTATAAAGCAGTGAATCTGACATTCACATAGAATGAAAATTAAAAACTGTTGCACCACTGCATGATTCACAGAGGGCTATCAGCATTTAGTTAGATCTAAACTTTTACGAATATTTATTAATTGCTCATGTTTTTCAGTCATTGTCCTGGATCACTTTTGGTCTTTATGGTCTTGATGGGATGTCAGCTATAAATCATTGATCTAGACTTGCTTCCTGATAGTGACAATGGTGGCCATACCTGCGTAATGTGACACATGTGATCAGGTGACATTGCCAGAGAAAAGTTGGAATCATTCCTTGTCATGTTCTGTGTAGGCAAGTGTGGGGCGATGGTTTAGTGTATATATGGTAATATGTATCGCTGGACACTGGGCATCTACTGGAGAGTTGGCTGCATTTTACAGTGATCAATGTTAAGTGGTCACCAAATGGAGATCTCCCTTTTGGGCACCATCTTTAAAATCTATTTAAGGTAGATATGGAGTCAGAGCTGGAACTCTTAAAGGAAGAAAGGGAAAAGTTACCCCTCTGGTATGGATAAAGGCCTTGGATTGGGGAAAGACACTTACTGTAACATGGCCCCGAGATCTGGATAGGTAGAAAGCTTGTGTTGGGTTCCTAGTTGAATGAGCCTGTGCCATAAGGAAGATTGTGATGCCCTTGAACTGTTCCCTTGTTGAGTTATTCTACTGTTATTTCCATATTCTAGCTAAAGACTGCATTAAACAACCATTCTTGTTGCTTTAAGAAGCTCCAAAAGTCTCCAGCCAGTAAGACTCACATATGTGGTTGTAGCTCCCATTATCCAAACTCTACTACAATATCCAGAGATCTGGATGGGGGATACTGGTGTTGGGTTCCCCAGTGGGGAGAACCTATGTTGTAGGAAAATGTATAACTCCTTTGAACCATTATTCGTTGATTATTGGAGTTCTTCTACTGTTACTTCTAGATTTAGGATAAAGACTACATTGAAACCATTCTTGTTACTTCTTCTGGAGCTCCAAATTCTCCAGACAGTAAGGCTTACATGTGTGGTTGTGGCTCCCATTATTCAACCTTTACTGCAATATCCAGAGATTTAAATAGGGGGAAACTGGTGTTGGGATTTTCAGTGGGGAGAGCCAATGCTGTAAGGAAAATTGTGACTCCTTTGAACTGTTCAATGTTGATCATTGGAGTTCTTCTACTGCTACTTCTATATTTAGGATAAAGACTGCATTGAAGCCATTCTTGTTGGATCCTATGAAGTTCCACATTTTCCAGCCATTAAGGCTCACGTGTGGCTGTAGCTCCCATTATCCAATCTGTACTACAATATCCGGAGATCTGAATTAGGCTGGTTTTGGGTTCCCTGGTAGGGAAAGTTTTTGCCATAAGGAAGTCTGTGACTCCCTTTAACTGTTTCTTTGTTGATCATTGGATTTCTTCTACTGTTAGTCCGAGATTCATGCTAAAAACTGCATTGAAACCATTATTGTTACTTCTTCTGGAGCTCCAAAACACCAGCCAGTAAGGCTCACCTATGAGGTTGTAGCTCCCATTATCCAACTTCTACTACAATATCCAGAGTTCTGGATAGGGGAACACTGTTGTTGGGTTCCTCAGTGGGAAGAACCTTTGCTGTTAGGAAATTTGTGACCCCCTTGAACTGTTCCCTTGTTGATCATTGGAATTCTTCTACTGTTACTTCTAGATTTAGCATAAAGCCCTAAACCATTCTTGTTGCTTCCTATGAAGCTCCAAATTCTCCAGCCAGTATGGCTCACGTGTGTGGTTGTAGCTCCCATTATCCAACCACTACTACAATATGCACAGGACGAACCTGACTGCTATGGCAGCTTGTACACCTGTCTCTCCTTGAGAATTGAAGGGCATCTGCAGACAAACAGCTAGGTACAGTACTGAGATATTACATAAGAACTATTTTCCTGCCAAAAAGATTGGGTGAATAATAGTCATATGTACAAGTCCAGCCAAATGTTCTTAGCATAGAGGAGAGAAGTTTTTCAACCTCCGTCTAAGCTTTGTTGCTGTCTCTGCAGAAGAGATGCAACTTTTCTATTTTTCTTGGTAATAGTTATTATTGGTAAAGAAAAATTTCCAAATACAACATTTCATAGATGTCGCCACATAACATCGAAAGCCCTTCAATTAAAAAAATCCCTAAACACATACTTAATGACTATAACCATACATGTTATTGTTAGTAAATCCACGTCAATCACTATGTCCAGCAATGTAAATCCCTATTATTTGCAAAATCTGCGCCACCCCAACCCAACGCCTGCTGATGTTTACACATTACATAGCTGCTGCTTATTGCTGCACCCATCACCAGGGATCCTATATTATTTCTGCAGCCAGCAAAATCTGTTTTAGCAAGAAAACTACTTAGCAAGATTTCACTGATGGGGAATTCATGGAATTATTTTCCTCTACAGTAGCCTGGAGCTGCCTGCATGGAGCTGGAACCGGTATAGGTTGGCACACTAAAGGAAAGCAATAATTAAAGTCAGTTTAACCAACTGTGACAGCATTACAGAAGGACGGAATAGCTGTTTATATGTTCCACACTTCTAAGTGTCCTTATTCATAGCAAGAATGTTGGCTGTACCACTGTACCCCTATAGGTGCCAATACTAATATCAAGAGACACATCATGCAACAAAGCAACAGAAATCACAAATGCAAGGATCATTTAAAGTTTATGTACTGCAGCATTTATTTTTATTTTGATGCATCATGTGTATGATGGGGACCCATACTAAAATCATTGAATCCACATTTTCTCCAAATCAGCAAGAATATATATTTCAGGTTATTTAAAAAGAAATATGCAACATTTTGCTTTCCTTTCTGCTTTACAGAAGGAACCTTGACATGTGTTTGGTGATTTCTCTGCAGTGGTCCATTATGTCTATGATCCATGGCTGTGCAATGAGCTCATGCACCCTGCTGATTGTTGAGCTCTAGTTTCAACTCAGCAGGTGGATGCTGGACCTTTGCAGAGAGTCCACTGCTCCCACATGGAGGCCAAGCATCTTGTTTGCATATGTTTGTAGGGGGCAGAGGTATTTACTCAGACTTTGAAACCTTTCTAAAGGAAACCAACTGAAAAATTGCATAACTTTTGTTATGCTCACAGAATATTTTTGATTTAACTTTTATTTGGGCTTTAAGTAGTCCAATTAGCTTTCTATATTAATCTTCATTTCAAAGGCATTTACATGAGTGATACAGAATGCTAACTGCTTTAATTAGACGCTAGTTGGGGATAGTAGGTCCCCTTCCTAATGTAAATCTTGATTTTGTCCAATAGTATTTGGCCGATTCCATTGCTACCTGTATAAACCAACCTGGACCCTCTGTGCTTTTGGGCCTATAGAATTTGCATGATCAGCTAAGGCTAATGCTAAATCTTATTCCTATCATTCATTTCTGATCTAGTTGAGGATTTAGAATTTGTAATGTGAAATATGATTTGCAGGCCAGTGTTCACTGCATGTATCACGTTTGCCATGGCATGTTCAGCTTTGGGTTTTGGTAAAAGCAACACTTCTTTTTCTGCTCCATCTGATTTACTTTTGCTTTCCTCCTACATCAGTGTAATGCAAAAAAGGCAAATAAAGCTTCTCATGCATTTTTTCCTGAACACTTGCCACATTTAACTTGTGTGGGTACATTGCAATGCCCAGCAATGTGTTCAAATAAAGATTAAGCATTACATATGATACTCACCTAAAAAGCTTCATCGACTCTAATACTTGTTAAGAACTTACCCCAGAATTCAGAACTTACCTTACCTTAGTCATTGTTCTTGGACATTTTACCTTGTTCTTGACAGTCAATATCTTGTTTGATAAATTTGAAGGTAAAAAAGTTTCCAAGTAGCTATGAATAATGGAGTACGTTCATGACACTCATTTAGGCTAAGGAAGAGAAACGTCTTTAATGTTGATTTTCAGGGAAAAAAATGACCATAGCAATGGTTTTCCATGAGATGTAGAACGTTGACTTCATCATATAAGCTGAGGTGGCCAGGGGAGCAAAAAGGAGTTTTGCCACCTTATTGTGTCTCCTATAGTGATTCTGTTGGTTATGCACGAGGAGCCAATCAGATTATATTGCACTGCATGGTGCTGTTTAGGCTACATTCAAATCTCTGCATTTTTATTTCTGTGCAGTTTTTGCAGCGTGCTTTTTCCATACTTTTAACTGGCATTACCATAAATCTAAGTTGACTTTTGAGGTTAAGCTGCAACAGGAAACAGTAAAGTAGCAGATATGTGAAAATCCCAAGCCTGCCTGAACAGAATGAGATTCCATTCCATTACGTTTTATTAGCTTGTATATAGGGCCACGTATGGCATATATATTTTAGACGTGGAAAGAGTTGCACTTTGTCAATTCTATATAGGCGAACCTTGCACTAAGTTCAAACTCTGCTGGCCATACAGGTGTTAATAAGGATGACGGATAAGATCTTGAGCTGCTGAATCTCGTTAGTGCCCAGGGTGAGAGTAATCGGGCGCTTATATCCCATGAAAACGCGGCTATAGGAAAGCAAACCGGGAGGCCTAAATAGGTATGATCTTATAGATTATTGTATAGATTATTCTGATCCTGTTCTGGTATAAGTTGTTTTCAAGCTATAGTATATTTAGCAGCCCAGCGACTTTGGTAGATTGGTAGGTCCTGGAGAGTTAGGGGCAATATAAATGGCACCGCTATAGAACAATTATAACATACCTTGTAGTGTAATGCATCACTCTACATCATAATACACAATGGTGCAATTGATTATGTTAGAACTTGATTCTTTCTTTCATCTGTTGAGTCTTTGGGGCTATTAAAGGATCTGTGAGATCTCTGTGCTTAGTTTCTGGGTCTTTACACCTGCTGTGCCAATAATGAGGAGCTCCCACCAATATATATATATATATATATATATATATATATATATATATACAGTGTGCTGAGATTCTGGGTCTGTACTCCATCCGATGCACTTAGTTCCTTATTTTGTACGCCTGTGATGCCCATTATGAGGGGTTCCCATCATGTCTGAGTCTATACACCTGCTGGGCTCATTATGAGGGGTGCCCCCATTGCTGTGATGTGTTTACCTTTCTGCCCACCTGTGTTGTTCCAAATGAGGGGCCCCAACTGGTTTTCTTATTCATTACACCTGTCATGCCTATTAAAATGGGTTCCAGTCATGCTTGGGTCTGTATACCAGACAAGGAGAGAATGGGAGGGTCAGTTGTCCATAGTACAGAGAAAATCATGAGTGAAAAACCATAAGGCAATCTCTTTTGCATCAAATAAATAGGTATAAAATACTTACCCGATCTCTAGTTTGTATAGTGCAGCAGGGAATCTTGATGTCCTTGTTATTAGATGCTGGGGAACAGTGGCAATTAGCAGAGGATCATTGGGGGAAGTTACAGACCTGCAGATGCAAAAACTAAATTTTGCAAAAACTGGTAGAAGTTCCAGCTCCAACATATCAATTTAGTGGGGTCCTCAACAACTCCTCGAAAGGCACCAGCAGTACAATGTAGGATGTACAAGGCATTACTCAGCACCACCAGCTAGGAAGTATCACAAAGCAGGTTCCTTCAAGTTTTGGGAACTTTTACAATTTCCTTCAGAAATAGATTTTGATTGATACCAATAAACTCTATGCTGTGTCTTTTAATAGGATATTTAAAGCCCTGGAAGTGTATTTATATCTGATGTCTATTACTATATACAACTAGCCTGTGAATCTGCTGCAAAGACTTGAAGATCATGCCAATCCCAGCACTTATTTGACCATTGGGTTGCAAATCACATCTTTGCATGTAGACAGCCTGATTGTCAACCGAAAGAGCAATTGCAGTACTGTAGCTACCTTTGCTTTATAGCAAACTGAGTATTTTTTTTCATCCTAAAACAATGGCTTGTTTCTGGAATTTCAATTTATCAAAGCCTTAGCTTCCAAGTCTCACTTCTTGATGTTCTTTATAATTAGTCTCAGTTCTAAACCATACTATCAGCTTTTATAAACTTGTTTAATTTCTGCAGCTTCTAGTGGTTTAAAACCCTGAAATAATCTGCTCTGTATTTTCAAGACACGGTCAACCTTCAAATTATACACAAGTGTGGTACACAGTGTGGGTACAGAGCTGCAAATTACAGACTTCTGTTGTCACAATCCACAAGTTTACAGAAGTCACTTATATTGCTTTGCTTTTTTCAAGGCATCTCGGCTTCTTTGGTGCCCACCAGCAGCAATGGGGAGTCGTGTTTGGCTGAGTTCCCAGAGTCACACTGCAGAATATAGCTACACCCAATCATCAAATAATAATCAAGCCACCAAGATTTCTTGGTTTAGGGTGGCTCAATGAGATGGTTTATTCTCAGAAATGGATCCAAAAATATAAAACATATATACCAAATTTTGGAACAAAATTGATTACAGAGAGCGGTGCTAAAACTTTTTCTCACCTAAATGTCAGACAAAGAGTTTTTAAAGGACATCACCATAAAAAGTTCATTGAAGCTGCCATTGGTGAAAAATTTTGGGAATTCTTTGGGAATGTTAGTTCCCTGGCTGCCTTGTTGATGCTTTTTTTATTCTCATGTTCCTAAGATGGGACAAGTGAAGGAAAAATTGAATTTACCAGTTTACCAGTTAGGCAAAATTCAGGATTGGTGCCCCACTGATGGTCTTACGCAGGGCTGAGGACTCCCTTCCTGCTACCATGTGACAGTGGATACCTGAGCATTAATTCCCAATAAATTGCACGGTCAAATGGGAAAAGAGTAATCTTTCTTTGTACCTGGAAGAAGAATTACCTGATGGATAAAAGGAATACCGGATGAACTAGGAAGAGCTAAGTATGCAATGCTGGTCAGCCAGACACAGACCCTACATGCCTATCTTCTTCTATGAGTATATATATTACAAGGATATCAGCAATGGACCCTACAACCATTAACAGAAAAGAATTTCTGCTTTGCAAAATCACAAGAGATTTCTATTAGAATCATAGTAGCAAAGTGGTTGCATATTTCTACAATGGAATTTGGTAGATGGTTAAAAGCCAAACCACCTGACACTCTATTGGTGGGATCTCTACTCTGGGTCGGCACATCCCAAGGTTCCTACTATCCGCGTGCTGTTTTCCCTGTTCTGCAGTAACGCTGTGCCTGTTATCAGGACTCCCACCATTCCTCTACTAAGTTCCCAGTTCTGCACCCATGCTTTGCCTATTATAAGGGTCCCCCAGAATCCCTGTGCTGTATTCCCAGTACTGCACCTATGGTGTTCCCTTTATTATGGGTTCCCATTCACTATACTAGAATGTGTATTTTTTATACTGTATAGAATGTAACAGGATAAAAAAACACAGTGAGTGGGGATACCAAAGATTTCCAGGTAGACAGAAATGTAGTCAGCAATTATGGGAATAATATATTTCCATAATATATTATAATATATTTTTGAATATTTTCCATTATAATATATTTTTGAATATCCAGAAGAAAAAGCCAGATTCAGACCACCAGCCTTCATTCATACTAAAATGATCTATTTTTATTTTAAAAATTTTTGCTTTTTTTAATATATAGGATACATAAGAAAGTACAGGTTTAGCCCATCAGGCTACATCCATAAATTACATTTTATTGTTGGGCAAAATAATTTTAATAACTTTCATGGGGGAGGATGAAATGACTTTCAGCGAATGCTTTGCCTAAAAAACAGCCAGCATTGTAACACTCGGCGGTAATACTTGAATTGACACAGCATTTCAACTGGATTCAGGTCAAGCCAGTGATTATTCCATTGTATTCTTCTTGTTTTCCTAGCTATCTGTATAGCTGGAAATGTTATATATATATATATTTGGCTCCTATCGGTAGTCACCCTTTTTCTAATTGCAATAAAACCCATTACCTAATCACAAATATAAATATAGATTTAAACACTGCATCACGGTGATGATGCTTTGTTCTTCCTGCTGATTTCATGTTCAAAAACAGTATCATGTTTAGCTAGATCGTTGTGCTGTTGGTTAATTGGTCTTTGCAGCTTTTGAGCAATAGTGCAAAAATGGTGGGTTAAAAAAATGCCATACCCAGCACAAAACTTGTATTTTCATAGCTTGTGGCTGTGGTGCTATCTTTGTGCATGCCCTTATGTATCAGGTGCAGGGGCGGACATCGGGAGGTGCAAAGTGGGCTATAAGGGCCCTGGACCTTCCACAGACAACCGTCAGTTTGAAGAGGAGCCTAAAGTAGTTCTGCCACTGATGGCATGGGTGCTTCAAGAGGGGAACCCTAAATGTAGCAAAGCAGAAAGCTAGCACTGAGTACCAAAGGCTATTTTATACCACTGGTACCCTACGGTATGACTATTGGTATATGACTATATGGAGTATTGAGGTGACACCAAGGATATTATAAGGATCTCATTGCACCCATCTGTTTGGAACTTCACAAATGGAGGGACCAATTCTGCCTGTGCCAAGCTGGTATTGATTTAGGGTTGTGAATATTACTTTAGTAAATCAACCCAAATATATCTCATTTAATTTATTACAATTTACTATCTGGTATTGATCATTGCATTAAAAATGTACCATATATTATCCCTGATAATCCAAGCCAACTTTATGTGTTTATTATTGGTATTAATATAGTAAATAAATTCAAAATTGTTTTTGTTTGCTGTTATAAGACCAACATAAACATTCAATAATTAATATGTACACATAAAATAACCATAATCCAAATATCTGTAAAACCTATTAATTCTTTAAAATATGGCAATTGGGATTGAAGAAAGAGACAGAGATCACACGCAAAACTCTACATTTTGACTGGAACTCCGCACCCATTATCGACTTTGATTTCAGATTTACTCAAATCATCAGCAATATAAAAAATTGGCAGAAGTTTGGACTTGCTTGAAAATGATATATTCTAAATGAAAGTTGGAGTGCCTTAGAACAAAACGATTAAAATACCACTTTATAATCTTTTCCCCCCTCTACTGCAGGCCCAGGGAACAAAGACCCCTTTTATGTTCATAATTCCTCTTAGGAAATTAAAAAGGATATAGGGGTTTTGTATCTATAGTGAATGTTTGGCTTGGCTCCCATCGCCGTTATTAAGTAAGGATTATGAATAGCAGTAAATATTTCTTAGACTAGAGTGAAAATAAGATAAAGACTTGATAGAATTGAACTAGAAGTCTCTACACTTGTGACACTAATCTACTGAACACAGCCCTGCTGGGGCTAATCTCTCGTGTTTGTGGACGATTAACCCATTATTGAGCATAAGCTATATGGAATCAATTGCGGACTATGTGCTGGTGGGCAATGCACCCTTACCAAGTTCGCCTTTGTCCTATATCCTGCCAATAAACATATATGTCATTTCTATATCTCAACACAGAGTGCTATAGAATACCAGAATACAGAACAGGTGCCATAGAATACCAGGATACAGAACAGGTACCATAGAATGCCAGGATATGGGACAGGTGCCATGGAGTGCCAGGATATAGAACAGGTGCCATAGAATGCCAGGATACAGAACATGTGCCATAGAATGCCAGGATATATAACAGGTTCCATAGAATGCCAGGATACAGAACAGGTGCCACAGAATGCCAGGGTAAAGAACATGTGCCATAGAATGCCAGGATACAGAACAGGTGCCATAGAATGCCAGGATACAGAACAGGTTCCATAGAATGCCAGGATACAGAACAGGTGCCATAGAATGCCAGGATACAGAACAGGTTCCATAGAATGCCAGGATACAGAACAGGTGCCACAGAATGCCAGGATACAGAACAGGTGCCAACAGAACAGGTGCAATAGAATGCCAGGATACAGAACATGTGCCATAGATTGCCAGGATACAGAACAGGTGCCATAGGAAGCCAGGATACAGAACAGGTGACCACTGAGGGTGATGAGATAAAGAGAACCTTTCCATTATTCTGGGAGAACTAGTTGTGGTAGCTGGGCTCCTCTCCTGAAATCATCTACTACATACAGGTGAAAAATGTACCTGTACAGAAGAAAGTCACAGGCATAACTATAAGCCGCCATACCTGGATTTCCCATTTTAGTGGAAGGTTCTCTTTATCTCATCACCCTTAATGGCCACCTATTCCGTATCCTGACATTCTATGGCACTCAATGTTGCAGGTTCTGTGGGTTACCCCCATCATCAACCCACAAGACATAGGTAAAGATGGTGCCACCCCCCTTCCAGGACCTATAGAAAGCAAAGTAAGTGGAATCTGGCAAGAAATGCTTTTGTAATGGACGAGAGTTTCTTTTCTGAAAATTTTACCCGGTCTTTGTTTCAAAGGAGTCACTTGGGAGTAATGCAGCAATGCAGAAGTTGGTAGGTGTAATTCTAACTTTATCTTATACAAGTTCCTATTTCACCTCCATATAGCAAAGCATCAAACACAACCCAAATGAGTGCCAGATGATTATTGCAGGAAACAATCTTTCCAGTGACAGATGAATGAAAGAGTGCTGTACACACACCATCATTCCTTTTAATGAAGGGAGAAGGGGGAGAATGAGTGAGCAGCACCCTGCTCTATTCCTTAGGATTGCACAATAGTCATTCCCAATCAGTCATCAATCAGTCGGGGTGAGCTGATGAACAACATCAAGGGTCTGCTGTACACATGTCAAATTTGGGCCAAGATGATCATTACCGGTCACCTCGAGTGACTTTTATGTGTGTACATAGCTGAAGTGAGTTGGGTGGGGTTTTGGGGGCAGCCAGTAAAGCAGACCTTTCATATTTATAAAAATTGCAATGTCAGGAAGCAGCAATCAGACTTCGGGTGACCCTCCAGCTAAAGGGTTTGGCTCAACAAATTATTAAGCTGGTAAAATTTGCCTTTTTTTTTGCTACTCAAATATTGCATCCAAGGATATTCAGAAGCAATTGCAGTTTAAACATTTTTTATATCCTAGAGGTAATATAACAAATAACCACTAGGTGGCAGGCAGCTAACACAACATGAAAAAGTTCTGTACGGAAAACTTTATGAGCCTTTATGCTGTATAAAAAGTTTTTCTAGCCCAGAGCAAGCCACCAGCAGTGCAGTGTTGTGATGTAGACACAGTGTTAGATATATTATTTACTTTGCATGCTAAGTGATCTGCATGTCTAACACTTTCAGGTTTTTAATACCTTGCACAGAGATCATTGTGTACCCCTGACAATTTTTATCTCTAGAAGAATAGTATTCAGGCCTCACCCAAGGTGAGAAACTTTTTCTTGGATGGAGATGATTGCTCCCATTTTTTTTTTAAATGCTGCCTGGCTCTGTTCACAAATATCTGACTTAGATCAGGACCTGCTACAGCCTCTCATCTCTCCCAAAGTTACAAAGTACAGAAAAAAAAGTAGAGGAAATAAAAATGGAAGTCCTTTTGCCTATAGCAGACTACCCAATGCCAGACTTTTTATTTACAATGTAACCACAATACATGTTATTATTGTGGGGCAGCACCATGGCCTTTTCAGCTCTAGGTCCTAGGTTCAAATCCCAGCTAGGACTCTATCTGCATGGAGTTTGCAGGTTCTCCCCGTGTTTGTGTGGGTTTCCTCTGACTACTCCGGTTTCCGCCCACATCCCAAAAACCTGCAGTAAGGTTAATTGGCTTCCCCCTAAAAACTGACCCTAGTCTACATTAATGACATATGACTATAGTAGGGACAATAGATTGTGAGCTCCTTTGAGAGACAGTGACACGACTATGGACTTTGTACAGCGCTACGTAATATGATGGTGCTGTATAAATACCATATAATAATAATAGCATGCTTTGCATCATGTGTATCACATGGCAGGCTACACATTCACAGGCACAGTGCATAGGGGCTGCCATTGAGAATAAATATCACTGCAGGGGTAACACACAATTCTGAATGTTGTTATAGTACATGAACTCATACTGGACATACTCGTGCTGGACTTCCTGCAGTTTTATAAAATACTCAAAAGTCAATTTTAAAGCAGAACTAAACCCCAAAATGTTAAAAATTGAGGCTAAGTAGTTTCTTTATTGCAGAAAGGACAGACAATGTCAATTCTGCAATAAAACAAACTTCCCTGCTGGATTACAATTTTTTAATTGCACTCAACCAGTCCTGTCTGTTCCATTGCTGGCACCGCCATCTTCCTTTTTCTTCTCTTTCTTGTTTTGATCTTTGTACATCTTGCTTGGCCAGGCAGAGATGACATAATGGGCAGACACGTGGGAGTTCATTAAGCCATGGCTGTACCAGGATTTTGGCAGAAGGGAATCCCGATCAGGCAGTTAAAGCCAAAATAAATTAAAATTAAAAAAAAAATTCACCTTAATTTCCAAAGATTCTTAGATCCCTTTGGAGCTTTCTGGGATTGGTTACTGCGCCGTCCTGTAATTCAGCTTCATCTTGGCGCTGATGAAGCACTGAATGCCACCATCTTCTTTCTTTGTCTTCCCGCTTTTGCCTATGTTACCTGATCTTGCATTGCGCAGGCACAAGATTGGGTGATGTAGCCGCTGTAAATGGGAAAAAAAGAGTGCCAATCTCACGCATGCACAATTTTTTTCCCAAGTAGGAAAAAGGGCATTCTGCACATGCTCATGAAGAAAGGCACGCATGTGCAGAAGGAGTAGTCAGAAGCCTCCTGGGGTGCATGACATAAGTATCCCAGCAGACTCTAAACTACCATTCTATCTTTAACACAGCGGCAAAAAACCAAAGATAAATTATTTTTACTTTGCATAAAAGTGTTTTCTACACTTTTATGTAAAGCAAAACATTGTGGTGATAGGTCCACTTTAATAATGCTTTTGCGTAAGAGATATCACTTGTTTTTTTCTACCATAAAGCCCTGCCTGATCCCAAATTTTTAAAGTGGGACTTTAGTTATACTTTTTCTATGGATCTTTCTGATCATCATTGTTGATTTGCCACTGATTTCTAGCCGTCCACATGCAGTAAATCTGCTTGAAAGAAATAATAATGTTACATAATGCGCTGAAACATTTTGGTTCTATAGAAGGAATGAAGCTTGTTCATCATATATATATATCATATTTTTCCATGTGGCAGATGCAGCAATGTATGTAGAATACAATAAACCTTTCTTGCTCACTCTGCTTTATTGTAATTAGTGTACATGAATGTATTTATAATGTATTCCTGAGGCTCCCATATTTGCTGCTTTCCCAGGAAAATTCCAGTATTTCAGTGAATTTCTGAATGCGGCCTCATTTTCCCATGATCCACACTCATCAGTCACCTCAATGAACAGGAGAAGGGTCCTACGCCCTGTGGGTTGTTTGCCCCCGATCAGGCCAGGCGGGTGCTCCTTATGACATCCGTGTGGAAAGTTACCAAGTGGCCCTCAGCTTTCTGACACTTTGAAATTTACTGTTGCCAGACAATTGGAAATAAATGAGGGAACGTGCGGTTCCCAAGAAGCCTCCTATGAGTAGTAAATTGCCGGGTACAATGCCAATGAATTTATCTCTGACTGAGAAGGTTCCTTTACTGAAGGTCACTTGTTCCCGGCCGCTCAGACGTGTTCTGTGTTTATTGTGGATCCGCTCCAGCAGCGTTGGCTTGTCACATGAAATGAAAAGTGAGGATTGTATATCCCTATTGTTATCACAGAGCAATGCCACAATGTATCAAGGAGACGGCATTCTTCTACGTAAAGAGAACCTGTCACCAGACCTTTCATTTTTTTTCTTTTTCTTTAGTGCACTTAGCATACTTTATGCACGTTATTTACCTGTAAAAGGTATGGACATCCATGCTGCAGTATGCCGCCATATTGGCTGTATTACCAACTGCCCCTGCATACTCATAGCTGTGACTTTAATGACTCTCCATGGCAGACTTTCAGAACCTTTTCTTAACCAAGAGGAACCCTTGAAATTATTTCACGTCTCAGGGAACCCCACTAAACCCAATTATTAAGGATCAGTCTCTATAGACTGGTCACCCATGCAGTGGTGCTCAGATTGCCATTCTTACAGAAGGCTAAAAAAAACATTTGTGGATGGCTGCTGATGCAGCAAAGAGTATTGGCCCCACATTTATCCAGGAATTATCAAAGGTGAGGCAATCAGCTGATTGAACCACCGGTACACTCTGGAGGAACCCTATGGTTCCACGGAATTCTGGCTGAGAATGGCTGCTTGCCTTTTTTCCCTAACATTTATGTAGAGAGGTGAAGGAAGAGACAAAGAAGCTGGGCCAGCAGAGAATGTAAGGAGTAGAGAGCTATAGCATGGTTAGGGAATGCACAAATCTGCCTTAGTTCAATTTGATGGCAGCATAGTGGCTCAGTGGTTAGCACTCTGGCCTTTGCAGCGCTACGTCCCAGATTCAAATCTCAGCCAGGGTACTATCTGCATGGAGTTTGCAGGTTCTTCCTGTGTCTGTGTGAGTTTTCTCCAGGTACTCCGGTTTCCTCCCACATCCCAAAAACATGCAGTGAGGTTAATTGGCTTCCTCTCAAAACTGACCTTAAACTACATTAATAACAAATGACAATGGTAAGGACATTAGATTGTGAGCTCCTTTAAGGGACAGTTAGTGACACGACTATTGACTTTGTACAGCGCTGTGTAATATGCTGGCGCTATAAAAATTCTATGTAATAATAATGGCTGTTCACCCAAACTAGTCTTAAAAAGGGCAATAATGCAAACAAAAAAAACTTAAACACCATAAAGTCTATAGTTACCAGCTTCTCAGGATCATTTAATTTCAAGTTAATATTAAAGTTCCTAAACTTAATCATTTATTGATTTTATTATTTTTAAACAGTATGTATATAGTGCCAACATATTATGCAGCGTTGTACATTAAATAGGGGTTGCAAATGACAAACAGATACAGACAGTGACACAGGAGGAGGAGATGACCTTGCCTAGAAAAGCTTACAGTCTAAATCACCAATTATCAGTAATGTAGTAATGCCTTAAATAAAAAAAAAGAAATCCAACCCTGGGCATACCTAACATCACCTTGTACGTGGTGCATAGGAGCAAGCATGAGCAAGAGCAATAGGCAGTCAGCAGCCTTATATACACTCTCTGACCATTTCTGGACATTTGACTGTCACACCAAATCATGAGCATCAATATGGAGTTGCCCCTATCGTTTATCTGCAGCTACAAAATCCTTTAGGTATTTTTTGATTTATGAAATTTTGGATCATGTACGTTGGAATTTGTGGCCTTTGCGCCTAAATGGTCAGGTGCTGATGATGGAAAATAAAACCTGGCTCCTAATTAGCATTCCAATTCACATTCCATGTTTGGTATGTGCTCAGAGTCCTAACCTTTTGGTTGAGGTTAGGACTCTGAGCAGACTACTCAAGTTCCTCCACCCCAAAGTCATATCACCATGTAATTTTGGAGCCATGCACAATGTTTTGCCACAAGGTGATAAGCACACCGATGCAAACGTTTCCACTGTCGTGTAAGTTTACCCTGTACTACTTTTTAAACCTTTGAAAAACATCAATATAAAAACCATGTATCTAAGTACCACCCCTGAAAAAGCCCACCAAGGTGAAACGCGTTGGGGGTATAATACTTCCAAAAATGAACACGGTTGCAAGTATTGTGTTTAGGAATCTGATGTACGGTACCAACATCCAGACCCTATGACTTTTTTATGTTTTTTGGGCCATGAATGTGTCTTATGTACTATCTGTAATTATGTATACGAAATGTGTAATTGAATACATAATTATGATACATTGAAGCCTCTTTTTTCTATCTCCTCATTTCTCCTTAACTATACTGTAGCAATGACACCCTTCAATGGAAACCTCTGAACTCAATATTATAGAGGGGAGCCCATATACCTTTGGCCATAAAGATAGGTGTAATGGTCATGTGTCCCCCAAGACATGATTTGCACCTTAAAGCAACTATATACAACTATACAACCAGTGTAAATGATCAATAGCTTCTATATATCAATTGGTTACCTGGTTATCACCATGCATCTATTAACCATTTTTATTCCTTTTTCCATCATTTCCACCCAAGTGCTCTGACCAACAAAAACGAGGAGAACCTCTACCACCAAGTTCCAATCATGGCGGTCAGAGTGATAGAGGAGCATCATCATTAGGACGTAGAGCAAGAATTACCCACCAATGTACAATTGATACATTGATCTCATAATAAATGACAATACCTTATTTTCTATTAGATTTAAAGTAAAAAATAATGTAATATTGAATGCATTAAAAATATGAACCAGTATATGACAACCTTTAGACCAGTGTTCCACAACCAGGGTTCCTCCAGAGGTTGCTTGTGGTTCAGGTCAGTTAAAAGGATACCAATGATGTTTTTGGTTGTCTGTAAGGGTCTCATTCTTCCCAATGGCCAGCATTTATCCCACTGACCACCACATTAATATACTGTGAGCTGTGGATATAGTACTTATAGCAGGGGGTTCTCTGAAGACCTAAAAGTTATTTTGAGGTTTCCTCCATGTTAAAAAGTTTGGGATAGGCTGGTTTGGATTTATTCAATAGTAACAGATGTGTATGGATATGTATTGGGATAAGGGAGATGCTGTTTTCTATTATTAAGGTAATGAATATTTCCATTTAGCATAAGAGATTAATATTATTAGGGATATTTTAGGATTTACAGTTAAGTATGGCCGACATTGTAAAGAACAGGATAGAGGATAAAAGTCTCAGCTGCTTTTGTAATAATTTTATGGGACATCCTGATAACAATCAGAAGGAAGTCTGAGTCTCCTTTATATTACAAGCAGACAATAGACAAAATCTTGAATTGTAGACACCAAATCTTTTCTTTCATCTCTCATTATTGTACCAATTATTATCAGCAGATGTGCAGAAATGGTGCATCTTAACCAAGAACAGATATGAATGATCTATTGAAATAACTCATAATAGTTTTATAAGATATCTCATAATTTCTCACAGTTTTTAGGTGATTAGCACTTTGTAGCCAGCAGGTGGAGCACTACGATCATTTCCCCAGTTTTTTACTCTTATCTTTGCTGCTTTGATGAAAAAAAAAAATGCCGTATTTACATAGCTCAATAGCACAACTTATTCTTTAGTTTTTTTTAACTTGCGTTTCATTTTGCAGGCTGGCAGCGATGGTGAAAGCATTGGCAATTGTCCATTTTCTCAACGCTTATTTATGATCCTGTGGCTAAAGGGCATTGTTTTTAATGTCACTACAGTGGATCTGAAGAGGTAAGAAGGACTACATTTGTGTTTTTTTTTAATTAAGTACAGTTCACATTTCTAGTTTGTCTCTGGACAAAAGGGGGAATGCATGAAAGGTAGAGAGGTAGAGAGAGCCTAATTTATTAAAGCCCAACAAAACTGGAGAAGATATGCTAACATGGGAGAACATGGGTGATCCAGCAAACCTGGAATGGAACTGGTCCAGAACTGAAAACATTTGCCAACTAATTGCAGAAATCCATTCAAGGTTTGATGGATCACCCTGGTTCTCCCATGATAACCTATCTTTCCCAGTTTTGGAGAGCTTTATTAAATCAAGCCTAGAGAGAGAGAGAAGGGCAAAGAAGAAGAGGAAAATTGAGGGAAATAGACTAACATTATGTGTTGCAACACTTTACATCATGAATGTATGATTACCGTTTACATGTTCTCTATGCAGGAAGCCAGCAGACTTACAGAACATGGCTCCGGGAACGAATCCTCCTTTTATGACGTTTGATGGAGAAGTGAAAACTGATGTGAATAAAATAGAGGAGTTTCTGGAAGAAAAGTTAACAGTGCCAAGGTAAATAGCTCCTGGACGTCATGCACTTGTTCCTGGTGATAATCACCGGGAACTTAAATTTTGTGCCAACTCAGCGGTGTGCATATAAGATCAAGGAGAAGTGTTAATATTGAAATGCAATGACTTAGAGCAACCAATCAGAATGAACCTCTTTGCTGATGTGACTACAAAGCAACAGAATCTGATTGGTTAACCCTGGCATTACCCAGCATTGCTCCACCTCTGCCTTACTGCACATATCTTTTAAAAATAAACCTGTGCCCAACTTTAAAAAGCAGTTGTCCTTCTTAGGGGCAAAGATCATTAAATTACCACTTATACCTTTATTGGTCATGGAGGACTTTTCTGTGCCCATCTCGAATTTAATTTCACATTCATTCCGCTGCCTGACTTTTCTTGACTTTATGGTTAACCTCTACCCACTGCCATCCTTCAGTTCATTAAATTTCTTTATTAGTCACCGAGGAAGAAGAAGAAGGGATGGGCTATGAATTCAACAGAAATCAATCACTAAATCAAATCAAAGAAGGGCACAAAAGCAGCAAGTATATAGTGACCACTGAGCCACCATGCTGCCTAGATAACTAAAAGTGAAGGTTTATTTAAAGGGAATAGAAGTCAGAATAGGGATGACCCAGAAGTAGAATTCACCCCTGCAGGAGTTGCTAAATTTTTCCTGCTTTGTCCTGGAGGAGCCACATGAGAAATAAAAGCAGTAAGAGGATCACAAGTCATATCCATTGGTAGAATATGGTAACAAGGAGTCTTCCATTGCCTGTACATAGAGCTCATACCTAGAGATGCCTACATTGGGCTACCATCAGATTGTTTAGTTCCTCTCCAGCAATACTTGGCCCCGGTATATGTTACCTCCAGTTTTAAACCAGCATCTATCCTGGTCAATTAGAGGCAAAGGTGCCCCAGCACACATGTGATTGCATTTCTTAGAAGACTTTCTAATTTCCCTGGTTCTAATCTCTTTTTCAAGTAATGCAGTAAAAATATATACGGTACTGAATATAGTTCTCTTTTAGAATCTCTGTACAGCCCAGTTTTATATCTCTTATTTAGGTATCCAAAACTTGCCCCGATACACCCAGAATCCAATTCTGCAGGAAATGACGTGTTTGCAAAGTTTTCAGCCTACATCAAAAACCCCAGAAAAGACTTAAATGAAAGTAAGTACACAAACGTATATCAGCTTGCAACACACAAAAAAAATAATATAAACCATTGATAAAGTGTAACTAAACCAAAAACAAAAAATGTAATTCATTGCTACAATCAGCTTTTAGATGGCTTGCCAGATTTGCAGGAATGCAAAGAAATGTTAAAGCGCTGTGTATGCTGGACTGTTGGCTTTTCATGTGATGAACAGGCATTTGCTATGCAAGTCATTTGCAAGGCTTTATAAATGCAAAGCGTATGCCTATGAATCTTTATACTGTATATATGAAGTACAAGGTCTGCAAGTGTTTAATCTCTGGCTTTTTGTGACTTAGAAAAATGAATGCTGAATTCAGTACAAGGTTATATGAAACTGAGAAGTTATAGACAGGCACCTGCTGGTTTCTTAACTCATGTATCTTAACTTAATTTGAATCCACATTCTTGCAAAGAAAAGCAGCCGGCAGAATTTTCAACATCTGATTCTTTACTCTGTCTGTTCACCAAAGGAAACATTCGCTTTAATGCTTTGCAAACTACACAATTTTTCCTATATACTGAATATACTTCCTATACAGGTAGTCCCCGGGTTACATACAAGATAGGGACTGTAGGTTTGTTCCTAAGCTGAATTTGTATGTAAGTGGGAACAGGTACATTAATTTAATCAATGCAATTAGGACAGATGTTTGTCTCAATGTATTATTAGGCAGTGTGGTGTCAGTCACTGTATAAAATCCTCACTGTGAGTTAATCACAAACAAAGCAAAAAAAAAAAAACTTTTTGGAGCCTAGACATTTATTAATTTCTGGAGCAAGCTGTGCATTGATATGCAAAACGAAACAACTGCAAACAAACTCTTGTCTTGATCATTAAAAAGTTACAAGAGGCTTCAGAAAAAGCTCAGCCCTTAACATCACCCACAACCTCAGTTGTGTTTAGCAAAAGATTTCCTCTGCAAGTCATGCAAACTTCCCCCCTCCCCCTTCAAGCCTCTGTCCTGCACAGGAGTGAGCAGGGAAGCTAGGAGTTGTCCATATGTCGGATGTCCTTAACCTGGAGACACCTGTATACTGAAAATGTTGAAAAAAAGATTTCCTCACTGCATATTGTATATTTTGTTATCTTTAGATCTAGAGAAAGGCTTGCTGAGGTCCCTAAAGAAATTAAATGACTTTTTGAACACACCTTTGCCTGATGAGATCGATGCCTACAGCATGGAAGAAATCCAGGTCTCCGATAGAAAGTTTTTGGATGGGAATGAGCTGACACTTGCGGACTGCAACCTATTACCAAAGCTGCACATTCTTAAGGTTTGTCTGATATAAGGAACTTCGTGTGAGGTTACCAGTACTCAGTATTTGCCAATTTCAGCTCCATCATGGGGGAACCTTTGAAGAACTTTATGAGGAAACCCCTGCTAGAAATTCTTTATCCACAGTACATTAGTGTGGCGATCAGTAGGATGAATGTGTCATATTTTGCTAGCTATGAAAAGAATGTCCCTCTTACGGATAGCCAAAAAGATAATTGGTTTCACCTAAACAGACCTGAGACAGACAAACTGTTCATTGCTCAAGGGACCCCTAGCAACCTCTAGAGGAACCCTGGAAGAAGTCTCAGAAACCCTTCCAGTGACTCCAGAAACCCCTCCAGAATTGTAAATATTGTTCCTGTTCCAAGACCACTTGATAGCACATTTTTCTGCTATCCCCTTTCCTAAGCATCATTTCTGATACCTTGTTTGACATAAGTTGATCATATTTAGGAGGACCAAGTGCATCCATCTGAACGAAGGTCCTAGAGAAGGTCCACAAACCAATAAAGGTATTTTTCCAAACCTGAGCCTACGAGCAGTGGACATCTTTCATCAATAAATTCTTCCTAGAAAAGCTTTATCTCGTTTCACTGCCAATAACATAACATTTTGTACAATATAACACAATTGTGTAACAATCTTAACACACAGATGGACGACTCATTATCTCAGCTTTGTGACCACGTTTCCCTAATTCTGTATTTTCGTTATAGGTGGTAGCCAAGAAATTCCGGAATTTCGACATCCCATCTGAAATGACTGGAATCTGGAGATATCTGAAGAATGCGTATGCTAGAGATGAGTTCAGCAACACATGCCCAGCAGACTATGAGATTGAATATGCATATTACGGTGTCGCCAAAAAAATGGGGCCATAAATCCATCACTAGATCTTTTTCATGCGATGTTGGTTCAGAAAGGGTTGTTTACCTCAGGTATAAAAGAAGAAATGGGAGGCATCTAAAGTCAAGCTTCATCCAAAACTGGGTGTTATTTTGGGTGACGTGTGATTAGGGGACCTTGGTGTGTCAATGTATACTATTCTTCTGAAGGTCCGCCATTGTGAAGATCAGCCAACACATAAAGAAGGTGATGAAGGAACCTGGCAGAAGGTCTTCCCAATGGTGGATTCGTGGTACGTATAACTATATACACAAAGTCCCCTAACCACCCTCCATCCACAGCTAAATTATTTTTTTGTGTGCAGTTTCATATGTGTTTCTATGAGCGTCTTCGTTCACTTGTTGCAGCTTTTCTCATTCCGCCAGGCTGTCCATTTTGTATTTTGTAAACCCCATCAGCCCCATTTACAGGGGTTTCCCCATTTTTCATACCTGTTTAGTGGAGGCAGCCATTTTGAACGTTTTATTATAGAATAAGGTTTAGTTTGTTCAGTTTGGAACTAGCACTCACTGTGTGGCTGCTTTCTTGCCATGTTTCAAAATGGCTATTTATTTTATTCTACAGTTTGCCCAAATCTTGCCTATACTTGCCTCTTAATAAAAAAAAAAAAAAGAAAAAAAACAAGCCTAGGAAGAGTCACCTAATAACAATGCAATCAGATATCAGAAATTGGTCTAACAATCTTTTATTTGTGTATCTACATGTGACATGAGTTTGACCACATTGCCCAGTGCACTCATTAATCTACTTGGTAGATAATAGACCTGGTCAGACACGCCCACTGAAAAGAAGAACACAAAGCACTTTTCCAAGTCAAAAAAAAACTCTGAGTGAAAATTATTTAGAAATTATGACATATAACCCACCAGGACTGTAAAATAAAAAAAGGGGTAAAACTTCAATTGGGCTTTAACAGACACTAGAAATGGTATCGATCGGGTTAATTTTCATTTTAGTAGTCATATGCATTGTTTAGGTTGGAATGTGATTGCTTCATTTTCCAAAAAAATCAGTTTCAAGTTACATGAAGTACCTGACCTTTTGTTGGTGTGACCACCACATTGAAGGAAAATCATTGTTGGGTTTATGAATCTTCTCTCTGGTCATCTTCAGGTGGCCATACAAAAAAATAAGGACATTTTTCTGCATAATTGTGACAATTAGACCGTCTGTGACCACATTTACTACAAATCCAGGCATCTCGGTAGCTCAGAGGTTAGCACTCTGCAGTACTGGGTCCAAGGTTTGAATCTTAACCAGGATGCTATCTGCACGGAGTTTGCATCCTCTCCTTGTGTTTGGGTGGGTTTCCTCCCACATTCCAAAAACATGCAGTTAGGTTAATTGGATTTTCCTCAAAATTTACCTTAGACCTCATTAAAGGCATATGACTATGGGGGGGCGTTAGATGGTGGGCCCCCTTTGAGGGACAGCTTGTGACATGACTTTGTACAGCGCTGTGTAATATGTTGGCACTGTGTAATATTAATAATAACTCACACTGTCACCTCTACTTCCAAAGCTACGACCCTCAATATTATTCCATTTACATTGTATTGATCACCCATGTGCCAATCAGCATTACTGAGCCATAAATAGATTACAAAGCTCCATAGAAAGTAGTAATGTGATATTATTGTAACATTGATATTTATTTGTTCCCAGACTTAAATCTGTCCTGCAGATGTGTACAATATAATTCTGTTACCCAGATCGGTGTATATAAAAAATAGGAACACTATGGTGGCCACATAAAACTTGAGGGGGTCTGCACATCTCTACAGACAGGAATGTAGAAGTAGAACTAAGAAAAGCAAAATCAAAAAGTAAACTTATAGCTAAGAAGCAATGCTGTCCCTCCGCTGTCATCGTGAAGTAGTAGAGAGGCCCAGACACACCTACATAGGTTGTAAACATGGCACCAGCTCATGTCAGACATCTATGAAGAAACTCTCATTTGGAGTGGGTCGCCCTCACACTGTCAGTCCCAAAAAGTGCTTGAAGGTTCTTGCCTGCTAACATCCTCCTGTGGGTCCCATTTTCCCCAGCGCCTCTTCCAATATAAAATGGGTCCCAAATGAGGGGAGGCCTCTCATTTACCCTAGCCTCCCCAACAGTCCAAAATTTGGGGCTTCTAGCCCCATGCATTCAAACTACCAGAAAGCTATTTGATGGGGTAAATATTGAATCTGCTCACAATGGGTCTGATCCAAGGCTGGAAAGGATACACAATCATCAGTGAAGCTGGGTGATCCAGCAAACCTGGAATAGATCTGGTCCAGAATTCTAAACATTTGCTAGCAAATAGGAAATGACTTTGAAGAAATCACTCCAGGTTTGCTGCATCACCCAGCTTCACTAATGATAGTGTATCCTCTCCAGCCTTGGAGAGTTTTAATAAATCAGGCCCAATAAGTCTTCCTTTACCGCAGGCAGTATATGGAGTGCTTTACTTAGTGATCGGGCCAAGATCCAGTGAATAAAGCTCTGTTATTCATCAGCAGTGTTACTTGTTTTTTGCTTAAAAAATGACTCTCATGCATTTGCATTGTACACATGCCTTAAACATTTATTAAAGTATTACATTATACACGATTCTCAAATTTGTTTGGTCATTTTTGTAGTTCATGATGGAAAAATGAGCAAGCGTTGAACAACAAAATCCTAATTTGTCAAGGTAAAGGGCGGGTGACATGAAAATTTTGTGGGGCCATTGTATGTTATAAAAAATCCTGACACAGCAGGGACCCACAATAAAACATTATATACTCAGTAGTGATGTTGGACTATATCTCCATTTAGTTCTAACAAGATTCAGCCAGCCTACTTGGGCAAAGCCGGATTTTACAATGCCAACCGTTTAGCTTTGGGAACCAACTGCTACTACTAATATTAATATTTTATTGGCCGCTGGTTCTCAGGGGCGGGAGCATCCCTAACATCAACAGCCAATGTTAGCCGATGAGCCTTCTTGTTGGCTGGTGATATTAAGGGCAGTCCCACCCCTGCACAGCCGGCAGCCAATCAAAATGCTCATTGACATTTTTACTTGCAATGGGCTTACAGCTCGTTGTTTACTAACAGTAGCAGTACTAAAAGTGAACATTGATTACCTTTAACAAGGTAAATATTTACTTCAATTAGAACAAAATTTCAAATGTTCTCAACAACAGGTTTATTTATAAAGTAGTGAATTTCACATTCACTAAACATTCTCTTGTGGAAAATCTTACAGAACCATGTGCTTACAATGGCATTGTTTGATTGTTCACCAGAGAATGAATGGTGAATATCAGGTTCATTGCTTTATAAAGTCATTCTTAAGCCAAAATTTTAACAAAAATAAAAAAATCACTGATAGTAAATATTTGAACCGGATGGACAGGCAGGTAGAACAGCTGTATTTTCTCTGGGTATTAAGCTTTTTGTCAGGTGTTTAATGTTTATGGGCCTCTGATTCTCCTAACAACCCACTTGACCTGATGTGTCTAACAATATGCAATGGTACTCTGATACCTCCAACAACATCCCTTGGGACTTTGACGTCTCTAACAATATCAAAGGGACAACTATTCCTTCTACGTACTATGAAAACGTCAGAGAGCATTTTCATTGGTTGGTTGTCATTAGGGACAAGTCACTATTATCATCAGCCAATAAGAATTCTCAAATGATAGTGAGTCTTCCCACTGACTGGTGGAGTCAAGAGCAGTCCCACCCCTGTACAGACTCCAGCCAATGAAAATACTCACTGTCACTTTTATTGATAAAGTAGCTCATTGTATATTATTTATATCAAAGGAACAAATATCCCTTTTTGTCCAGAAAACTACAAGTATACAAAATAACACATTTAGTTTAAACTTGTATTGAGAATATCCAATGGTTGCCATTGCTGAAGTCTACATTTGAACCTTTTATTTTTCTGGCTGCTATGCTTCTGGTTGCTAATCCACAAGAGTTTAATATTTTCACTGACACAGAACAAACATATCAATCAGAAAGTTTGAGTTTCTCTTGATTTCAGAAAAATGCAGCTTTTAGAAAATTATAATCCAGTTTTTTTACGTCCTCAATGTAAAGAGTCTGCCCTTAATGCACCAGAGCTGGGATGTTTGGTGTGTAGGTAACAAATCTTATGTTATTGTGGTATTGTATTCCAAGATTAGTAATGAGTTTTCACATTAAAATAATAATGTGTTCATTACATTCTAGGAATTAATGGAAAGTTTATAACAGGTTCTCTTGTATGTATAAAATTGCATTTAACATGTTTTTTGGAGCAAATTACAATTTTTTGAAGGATGCAAATGAAATGATTGTATTAACTAAGCAGATCAAAACATCCATGGTCTAAGTCAGTGGTCCTTTAACTTTTTAACATAGGGGAACCCTTAAAATACCTTTTTAGGGAACCCCTTCTATAATTTCTATAACCACAGCTCACAGTATATTAGTGTGGTAGTCAGTAGGAAGAATGTCTCTTATATTGCTGGCTAACGTCACCCTTACAGGTAGCCAAAAAGATCATTGGTGTCACTTAAACTGATTTGAGAGGCACAAACTGCTCATTGGTCAAATAACCTCTAAAAACCTCTGAAGGAAACCTTGGTTGAAAAACACTAAGGTATTGTGTCTACGCATAGGGGATTGATGGCAATTCATTCTATCCGGGAATCCCTCCAGTGCCCCTCTTTTTCTTGCAGAAACCCAGGGTAACACATGTTACTGTATAATAACCTACTGAGTATCAAATCTACATAATTAATACAATCATTAAATTTGTGCCCTTGAAAAAGTGAGCTTTGTTCCAGGAAATGTGTCGGATTGAAATTCAGGAGGACCTGTGATGTATTTTCAAGTACAACTTCCCTAGTGAATAGGAATGTGAATTATTTAGGAAAATTATTTCTGTATTTTATATAAAACACAATACCATTTGAAAAATTAATTTTATGCTGTTAATAATGTAAATAGGATTTGTTGACTTTATTCCAAACATCCCATCTCTGCTTTATTAAGTTTGTTTATTTAACTTGATTGCTCAGGGTCAGTAATTCAAAGTTTTGAAGTCCGAAACATTTTCTACATTAGGTGAGAGCTGGCACCTTTATGTGTTTCTCAGCACAGGTTTTGTAGGGAAACATATCAAACATTGTTTCTGTTTCTCGTTACAGTTAGAATGTCTTAGGAATTGTCTTCCCTCAATGTCCTTTCAGTTGCTTTAATTTAAACATAAAGTTTATAAAGTTTCGTTACATTTGAAGTGCTGGAACAAAACCACAATGTTCCTCGTCTCTAAAGTCACTACGGTAGTCTTCGAGGTGAAGATTTCTCTGGGGGATCTCTAAATTCCGTGATCATTGCACACGGTCGTCTCAATCGCTTGTTTTGATGCAATATTTCCAGAAGCAAGCTAGAGGAGAGGGGGGAGAGATTACAATGGAGGTAAATCTATATGATAAGGAGAAAATACTGTAAGTAACTAAATGATGTTTCAGAAAGTGTTGCATTTTATTCATATACATTGGAGACTGGAATTGCAGCATTTAAAGTGGAACTAAACCCAAAATAAAAACACACTTACCTTCAATCCCCCAGGTCTGTCGATCCATCAGGAGATTTCTTCATTTGGGTCCTGCGTCGTACAAATTGGCCTGGTGGAGAGAAAGCGCCAGGAGCTGACATCTTCTCCTCTCTTCTTCCGAGTTCTTCCTGGTCACCCGATCTCACACTGGGCAGGCAGGAGATTGGGTGACGTAAATGGAGAAAAAAGCTTGCCGATATCACTGCGCATGCATGAGATCAGCAATTATTTTTTTATGCAAGGGCTCCTTCTGCACATGCATGAGATTAGGGCATGCGCAGAAGGAGCACCCAAAGCCTCCCGGGATGCGTGACATAGGTATCGCGGGAGGCTTTGCGTTCCTTTTCTGACTTTATTGCCACAGTTTAAAGAGACAGAAGAAGGACAGGCTTTTTTGGCAAATTTCCTAAGTGTATTTTTCAAATAGAAACAGTGTGATTAGCACAAAAATATTATTTAAATTTTAATGATTGGTATATTACACAAACAAATGATATAAAGCAAAAATCAAATTTATTGAAATAAAGGCATTCCTAGATGCAACTAGGGATATGCCTTGCTAACTAAACATCTCTATCCCGATGCGTTTCGCTAGAAGGCTTCATCAGGGGATGCATAGAGAGAGTCAGAACAATAGATTCTTGAGATCACAAATATAAAAATATAAAAAAATTGCGTTCTCTGCTGATGAAAGAGGATATATGCGACACTCATACTACATGCAAAGAATGGTAACACAATGCTGCATTATCAGGGTGGCTTCAGATAGAACGATTATTCAGGAGTGGAGTACTAAGTAAGCTGCGTGAGTATGGAATATAACCAGGGAGAGCGTGCAGACCGAGTGGTCATCAGAGAGAATCAATGATTCACTATTGTTCTGACTCTCTCTATGCATCCCCTGATGAAGCCTTCTGGCGAAACACATTGAGTTAGAGACATAAAGAAATAAATGGATAAAACAAATACTTTCTTGGGTAATATGGTTATTGAGAGAAAAAGTATAGAATTCCTGGCATAGGCACTTAATTAAAAAAATTTCAAATTTTAATCAGTTTTAAACAGTTTTCTTAAAGCAATAGAGAAAATAGACTACATAAAATGCACAAAGAGAAAAAAATATGGTGACTTTGACAGAGATTACTAAAAATAGGCTAGCATAATTTGATCTCAACACGTTTCGCGGAGGAAACAGCTTCTTCAGGGGATAGGTAGCCAAGAGAAAGCTATAAAACACTAAGCAGCCCAGATAATGATTCAGTATTTGAGTACAAAGAAAATATCATGAGCAATGGTTGGAGATTTTAGATGGACTGCAGCCATGTAAATCTAGAGCGGAGTTCTCAGAAATTGTAACACTTCACTGCAAAAGTATGGTTCTACTATAACAAAGTTTGGCTGAATCAGTGCTAACCAGGTTATTTTTCCATCAGATCACTGAAAGATGATCGTTTAGTTGGATTTACTGCCCTTTGTTCTTCTCCTTATTCAATAAGCCTGTTTATGGGGTACTGAAAGTAAAACTCATGCATTCCAGAGAGTATTTGGTAAATATTTGGTGTTGTAAAGGGTTACACACAATGCCAAATATGTATGGCAGACAATGCATAACATAGGTCAAAAATGTTGTATAGTTCAACTTTGTACTCAACTGCGGTACTTTCAAATTGAATGCAAAAAGAACAAGTGAACAATATTTTAGTATTTTATTAGGAAGAACTTTATAGGTTTATAAAGCTGTCAAGCAAATGTCATGTTGGGAAACTGAGACATGAACTCAATCACAATTTATGAGGACAGCTCGGAGGTTTTCTGGTGGCATTGTTGGCCACCAGAAAAGCATCCAATAAAAGGTAATATGTTGCTGTTTTTTATGATACCGTTATTATTGGGAAACTGTTCTTTATGAAAAAAAAGTTGGTCATATAGTTGTTGAAAATGAAACTTTTCACCATATATAATGACAGACAGAGTTGGTTAAGCTATGTTGTTATATTGCACTTCAATTATTGGGGAGCACAGCATGGCTTTTCTTTTGAATAAATATTGGTTGGGAGTAGCCTAATAGATTTCAATTAGATTCAATTTTTTTTATAAAATCCAACAACTAATATGAAGCTTCTTGACCTTTTTAACATGGGGAACCCTTGAAAAAATTTTCAGGTTTCAGGGAACCCCTTCTGTATTTGTACATCCACACCTCACAGTATATTATTGTGGTGGTCAGTGGGAGGAATATCTCTTACATTGCTGGCCATTGGCAAGAATGTCATCCTTACAGATAGCCAAAAAGACAATTGGTGTCACTTCAGTTGACTGATGGAGCCATATTGCATTCTTTAATACATTTTCACCCCTTAGATCTAAATTGTACTATTCAAAAGAAAAATCCCTGCAAGTCATTTTTAAAGAAATGGGATAGTTTGGCCCCAGATATGAAGTGTCAGGACTTTACATCTTTAGGTATAAATGGTATTAGCAACTTTTTTGCATCATTTTGTTTTTTCTTTTTGTTGCATGTTGCAATTTCTGTTGAGTATCTGTCAGGAGTTGTGTGACAATAATGCCCGGCAAGGTCAATGCCAGGACCTCTAAAAGAAAAGAGGAAGAGTAAGAAGATGGAATGCTCTGAGGATACTAAAGTGTGTTTTCCCTGAAATCTTCTTCTAAATAAAAGCAACACATTGTTTCTACACTTTAAATAAACTTTGTAAATTTTTTTTATTAGTTGGAAGATTAGCGAGGATGATATGAGCCTTTACCTCGTTTTTTGCCTTTTCTGGGTAAGCCTTGTGAAACTTTCCTAAAATGCTTCCCTTTCATGGGACTGTGGTCTGCCAATTCATCTGTTTGGTCCACAGATTCTTCAGGGTTGGCATGTTCCTCCCGTATGTCATCCTACAACAACACACAGTACACATCAGGCTTTGTTCACACAGTCACACCCTGCAAATCTATCATTATTGCTGCTCTTCTGCCACTAAGGATCGGAGTAACAAAAAGTGCTGAAGTCAATAATATCACTTAAACTGATCTGTATTTTCTGCTGTCCCTTTGTATCCACACCATACAACCTCACATGGTCAGTAAGATTGAGGTCAGAGAGTATCCTTCAAACTAAATTGTATATCTTTCCTCCAATGACCTACTAATGACTTCCTCACTCATAACCTCATCACACGCATGGCTCAAAGACTTTTCTAGAGCTGCCCCAACTCTCTGGAATGGTCTTCCTCATCCTATTCGGTTTGCTCTCCTAAACCCTCACTGCTTCCCACCATTCCATATCCCCCTTCTATTGTGTGATACTTCCCCCACCTACTAAATTGTAAGCTCTTCTGGGCAGGGTCCTCTCCTCTTGTGTCACTGTCTGTATCTGTCTGTCATTTGCAACCCCTAATGTACAACTCTGCGTAATATGTTGGTGCTATATAAATACTGTTTATTAATAATATTAATAATAATAATAATAATAATATTTCCATCTCTGCTTCCTGCACCTCAAATATTATCAAAGTCACATGACAGAGCTTATTATGTTTGGCAGGTGTTAGCAGCTTCTTCTATTCCCTTTTTTCATATGTTTACGTTGGCCTTGCTGGTTGAGAGTAAGAAAAAATATTTCAGCATCACCAATATTTGAGTACTATGAATATTGGATTATAGACAGAAAGACGCTGGGTTGACTTGCATAGTACATCAATGTTTGGATGAAACTGAAGTGCTGAACAGTTCAGCTATGCACACACTATGTATAAGTCTGTTAGGAGTGGAATGTACTTTTTCAAGGTTATTGACACCCAAAATCCATCCAATATGTTATACTGAGGGCCACATTTTTTTTACTCAAGACAATTATAAAGTGGTAGAGACCTCATGATAAATGTAACACATACAGAGAGCATTACATATACTACAGACTATGCAATATCATAACAATATCTGTTATATCTATGCAATATCATAGCCTGCAGACTATGTAATATCATAAAAAGGACACAATGCATTTTGCAATAAACCATATTTATATATTTATATAGTCTAGCATGCAGACACAGGAGGGTATTACAATGTCTTTGATTTTAGACTGTGGGAGCAATGCAGAAAAATTTTGGCTAAAAGGTTCCTATCAAAGTGACTGTTTCCTAATACAAATCAGTGGATGAAATAAGTTCTAAAGCATGCAACTTACCATTCTGTTCTTCTTTCCAAACAATTTGTTGTTAGCTGAAAATAATGAAAAAAAATATATTGTTTTTTTTCATGATATGTTCATTTCACAATCTTTATTCCATGCAGTACCATTGTAAGTTGCACTAACTTTTCAATGTATATTATTCTTAATTCTTTACATTTCAAAATGGAAAAGAACAAGCCATTGTACTCTACAACCAGGACTAACATATAAAATTTAGGTAAAAATTTTGGTAAAATTTAGAAAATATATTCAAATTACAGATCCATGTGGAGTATTTGCCTCGGTTGTGCTGAAGGATGGCCATATACTGCCAATGTTCCATTCTGCCTAACAGACTAAATTGGCACACAAGGTTCCATACTTCTTTCACTTTCCTCAGTAAGAGCTTGAACAAGTTGGACATTTGGACAGTATTTGGACATTTGGACAGTATTTATTCCCCTCCATGCTGCGCCTATAAATAAACTAAATCATATTCAAATGTTGGTCCTGGGGTGCAATCAGTTTGTTTATGGCCATCATAATACTTGTTAAGGTCTTTGTAGCCCACACAACCATCTCCTTGAAAATTAAAGGACCATTTTCCCCAAAAGTTATATTTCACTCATAGGTGTAAGTTATAAGTTACATATACTCTAGCTAGATCTCTTTGCTATATCACCCTCCTCTATTCCTGTCCATTTAGAACGTTGGGGTGTTTCTGCCCACTTTTGTGTGCTGAAGCTGTACCCATTATCCTCTCTATAAAACGAAATACAGAATCCAGAAGGTAGAGCACAAACTCCCCATAATGACAACTACCGTATTTTTCGGACAATTAGACGCTCCGGACTATAAGACGCACCAGGTTTTCCGCACGGGAAAACAAGAAAAAAAAAATTCATTTGATTTCCCCTGAGATCCAGCGTGCGGCACTTGTGCCCGCCCATGAAGGCGGCGCCGATCGGCATTCATCAAATCAATCGAAGTAAAAAAATATGCATTCGGACCATAAGACGCACCCTGATTTTCCCCCCACTTTAGGGGGAAAAAAAGTGCGTCTTATGGTCCGAAAAATACGGTATATGGAATTTGGACCAAGCAAAAAACAAACCTGAATGGCAAAATGAAAGTAAGACTGGGCCTGATAGCAAATGATTTTTGGAGAATCTATTCCAGATTTGCTGTTTCCCCCAGGTTCCCCCATGATAGTTTATCTTCTACACTCTTGGGAAGCTTTAATAAATCAGACCCATGGTCTCCCACTTGACCTGTCTATGTCTGGATATACAATCCTGAAAACAACATAGGAGGCCAAAGATATTCTGTCTGCTTTAAAACCAGACAGGGGTCAACTCCATCTAGCCCTCACACCCAAAGAACCAAAGTCAGGAAGAATGATTGTGGAGAAAACGGGAGACAACTTTGAATTGGTTGTTTAATGCTAGAACTTTGTGTCTGACTTTGTGAGCTCTTCAAGGCTGAAATTTCATCAGTGAAGCTTCATGATCCAGCAAACCTGGAACAGATCTGGTCCAGGATTTAAAACATCTACCCCCTAACAGCAAATTACTTTTAAGAAATCCATTCCAGGTTTGCTGGATCGCCTAGCTTCACTGATACCCAAGTGTATCCTCTCCAGCCTTGGAGAGCTTTAATAAATCAGCCCCAATGTAATGAAACCATGTAAAGCCAAAAGTGAACAACTTTCTGATTAGAGATGAGTGGAATAAATATGAGACAAATTTATTGGCCGATCTGAGTAAATTCTGAAAACCCCAAGACTTTCTTTTTAATACATTACATACATGATTATATTTAATGAAATATCACTAAAATTAATAATTTTAGGAACCTTGGACAGCATGGTGGTCGATTGAATCCAATGTTGTGTTATTATCTAATTGCGCTGAGAAAAAGGCGATTTTTTATGTTAAGCTCAGATTCTGAGTTCTGTCCCGAGAGCAGAATAGCTCTGATTGGAACCATTCAACCAACACAAGGGCTGATCTGCCTGGCAGAAATAATAGAAGTGCTGCATTTCCACATTTGAAGTTGATAAATATTCTGTACAGACACATTATTCATGTTTCCCTGATTACCATGCAGCTATTCCACCATATTGGTCATCTGACGCAGCTTGACGTCTTTCTGAAAGCATCTTGTCAAGCCAAGGCAGGACAGTAGAAATAATGTTTGGAAACAAATTACTGTATGCTCTTTCTCCTTGTAAAAGTCTTTTATTGAACTCCAACAAATATAACCTCCTGACCTTGGACAAAGGAAGGTAAAAACCTCTTCTTGTTTTGTGTTTATTAAGATGGTTGACATTTTTTTTGGACTTTATTCCATGTAATAGATGGATGGTGTGGCTGCTGTTCTCAGAACGGCCCTGTGTTCTGGGTTCTGAGTGTACATAGTCACACATTCCAGCTATTTAAAAATCCAGTCTCCTGGAGATGAGAGGAGTGAGGATCCCAGACGTGCACAATGAGAGGATGTGCTTGACATGTTCACCTTCTCTTGGCCACAGGTACAGCCGATACAGCTCAGCCGGATCTTTGGTTTTGGCAAATCTACAATATCTGTTTGTTGTCTTGTATAGGCTTTCAAATAATGAAGATCACATAAGAATAATGGGAACATGAGAGGGGGTCAACCAAAGACATCCTACGCTGTCAGGAAGCTGAATAATGAGCCATGAGGCTGACCGGATCATACGGGAGAGCCAACAATACGTAGACCCTTCTATGACCACAAATAGGGCACATTGTACAATTCTGAGCCCTTCTCTACAAATCAAAAATGAGTGACATTATTACAGGGCATTCAGGCAAATCACATTTTATTGCAGAAGGGACATCCCCAGGGTAGGCATTCCGTAATCTGTGTCTGGTTGTTGTCCCATATGATAGTCCCAGGGCCAATGTTACTTGGCTGAACCATTGGCATGACCAAGTCATATTTGTAGCAGTCTGCAAGGCTCACAATCTTTTCACCACTGTAAGGGGTTTTCTTCCAAGTGGATTCCAAATTAATTCCCCCCCCATAGTGGGCAACATGGTGGCTCAGTGGTTAGCTCTCTGGCCTTTGCAGTGCTTGGTCCCAGGTTTGAATCTCAACCAGGACACTATCTGCATGGAGTTTGCAGGTTTTCCCCATGTCTGCATAGGTTTTCTCTGGGTACTCCAGTTTCCTCCCACATCCCAAAAACATGCAGTTAGGTTAATTGGCTTCCCCCGACATTGGCCTTAGATTGTATTAATGACATATGACTGAGATAGTGACATTACATTGTGAGCTCCTTTAAAGGACAGCTAGTGACATGACTATGGACTTTGTACAGCACTGAGTAATATGTCAGCACTGTGTAATACTTTTTGAGATTTAGCCACAGTTCCTCAAAACCTGAAAATTATTTTATGGGTTCCTATGGTATAAAAAGATAAAGGAGGGCTATTTTAGACCAACACTATTAAAGCAAAATTAAAATCTGAATAGGTTGAACAAGGTGGGTTTGGCACCCTTATGGGTGACAGTTGGTCCCCAACATAAGCACCCTATTTGTTGAATATTATTTCTAATTTCATTGTTCTTTAACATTGTTTCTTTTGCCTAGTGCTTCAGTCACCTACTTTGTTGTTTAAGGTTTTTTGCAAAATTAAACCTCAGACAAAACATTTGATGCTCTATTATAGTATATAAAACCGAGAATCAGCCATACCCTCAAACATTTCCTGGTGGGAATCAATTTATCACGCTTGGGGAGACAGGGCCACTAGGGGGCGCTAAGGCTTTCACAGAGGTGGTGTGAGCCCTAAGAAGGGCCAAGGCACAGAGTCTAAGCACTAACCAGGTTTTCTCCAGAGCCTCCAGTGGTGAGGATGTTGCGTTGGCCAGGGTCAAAGCAAGCAGCAAGCTAGAGAGGTCAGGTCACAAGTCAGGAAACCAGGAAATAAACGCTAGTGACACAGGGGCCACAGCGGACGCAGGGAACACAGGAGGCACTGGAAGCAACAGGAGGCACAGGTAAAGCAGGGATATCCACAGACTGAGAGGAATACTGGAACAGCACAAGAATGGGCTGGAAACAACAGACTGAGCAACAAGGGGTTAACACAGGAGCTGGACAGAGGAAACACTGAATTACACAACTGTGAACAGGAACAGCAGGAACCGTGATCAGCAGAACTAGGGGCTCAGCACTAGTGGAGACACGTTGCACGAATGCTGAGTGCGTTGTCTGAGCCGGCTAAATAGCCAGGGATGATTAAGAAGCTATTTACTGATTGGTCAGTGGGAGAGGCGAAACTGATAAAGCTTGGTAGCAGAGGCACGCCCAGTCAGAACTGCCCCCATGAACAGGAGAGGTGCCTGTGCTTTAGTGAGGAAGAGGTAAGTGTGACATTATCACTATCATTGAAACACAAAGACCTGGAAGGGGAGGGGGAATGTCCCAGGGAATGTCTGATCCCCTGTTTTATAAAAACAGCCCTTTATGTTTTAGTTTTTAATTTTTTTTGGGGGGGGGGGTTACTGATGACACAAAGCGCAAAACCTTTATTTAACAATTAAAAGATTTTCTTCACTTTCTTTTCAGGTGAAAACATTTAACCAGACAGGAAGTTAGACAAATTCTTAAACAGCAACTCTTCCAGCAAAGGGACAGATAGAACCAAATGCAAAATGGAATTTCATGGGTAGCCCTGTTCAGTGTGGTGCCACAAAAATGGCATCAAGTGAAAAATAAGAGTGCCACCCTACGGGGTCTTTATACAGCGCAGTGAATAAAATGTCCCAAACATTCTATGATGGAGAATGTTCCTGGTCTATGTCTATTCAATGACAGTGTATGATTATCAATGGAGAATGTTTAGTGAATGTCCAATTCACTTTGTTACAAATTGATCAACTTTTATAGAATCCAGAGAAAATAAGCCAACACGTTTCAGCAAGAAAGACCTCCTCCTTCAGGGCTATCTATCTATCTATCTATCTATCTATCTATCTATCTATCTATTGATCTATCTGTCTAAAATTTGTTTTTATTTCCTGTTCCTGTTGGAGAATTTTATTCCTGTTTCAGATTTTCATTATGATAGTATAACAGAGCCCTGGATAGCATTTCAAACATGACTGAGGTTTCAATCTCTCACCACTTTATCCAAAACTATATTGGAAAAAAAATATCTTTCTGCATTAAAACAGTCCTGCAATTTGCTAAAAAGAAATACAAAAAATTCTAAATAAATGAAAAGCCCTGACACATAAAGCATAACATGCACAGTGACCACATGGGGGCGCCTTACCTCTGATTCCAGTGATCTGAGCTGCAAATCTGGAGCTGGCAATTTTTTCTGCTTTCTCCAATAAAGCTAAAAAGGTCACAATACCATCTTGCTCGTCTGTCTCTGGGAGTCCTTGTTCTTCTGATTCCTCTGCTAAAATGAGAACATAAAATCATGGCCGAGTCTATTTATTATGCAGTGAATCTGACATTCAGATTGTCACACTTTCTGTATTGATTAATGGCTAACACTAAGACTATGGGGTCTATTTATAAAGCAGTGAATCTGATATTCCCCAAACATTATCCGGTGGAGAATCTTCCAGGTCCATGTGTTTGCAATAGAAGCAACATTCTCCAGCGGAGAATGTTTGATGAATGTCAGATTCACTGCTTTATAAGTAGACTCTTTTTTGAAATGCAGCATTTATTTTATTTAATTGCAGGTTGATTATACCAATGGATTTGTTGCATTGTAATTCTGGTTAATGCTGAACTCCACCCAGACAGATTAAACACATATAAGAGGGTTGCTTCACTTGGCACATGATTTATTCCTGTCCATCCAGTCCTGAGATTTACACAGCACAGGCAATGCCTGCAACTTTAGTATCCAAGGTGCAATCTTCAATGTGCAGCTCGCAGCTGTGATGTACACTTGTTCTGTGCAGCTGTAAAGCCTCCCGATCATTTCTATATGTGCACCCCCTGCATGATACATCTCCCCCATGATGCTGGGGTTCTGCTGCAGGCCCTGGCAGATGGGTACTGGTGCAAAGAACTATCAATGTCTATTCACCAATCCCCCTCCTGTAAAGTAAACCTGAAAACGCTCAGCTCTGAGCACTTCCAGGTTCAGGTCTGTCTGAGCATGGAGGGAAGCTGAATAAGCTAAGTTTTTGTATGATCTGCTTAAGCTACGTACACACTTCCAATTATTATCGTCGGAAAACCAACGACGAACGTTCCTGCACGATATACACGAACGATCGTATAGCACCGATCCAGCACATAGAGATAACGACACGATCGTTCGTAGATATTGTACACACAATAGATACGATCGTTTGAGCGATAGAGGAACTCCCCATGATGCTGGGGTTCTGCTGCAGGCCCTGGCAGATGGGTACTGGTGCAAAGAACTATCAATGTCTATTCACCAATCCCCCTCCTGTAAAGTGAACCTGAAAACGCTCAGCTCTGAGCACTTCCAGGTTCAGGTCTGTCTGAGCATGGAGGGAAGCTGAATAAGCTAAGTTTTTGTATGATCTGCTAAGACAGAGGGAAGGGGGATTAAAGCTTTGTACACATTATGTAATAGTTTCCCAAGGCAAGAGGTTGACCAGTCCCTTGACACTGTTCATCAATCCACCATGGCTGATTGATGAACATCTGATTAGGAATGACTGCTGGGAGCTCAGCGAGGTGCCGCTCACTCATCCTCCCCCGTCCCCTCTCTATAGAATATTGCGGTGTGTGCGGCGCTCATTTATTCATCTGCGAAAGATAATTTCTGGCCACAACCATATGATGTCCATCAGATATTTGTATTGGGCTTATAAGACCCCAGATGTACTATTGAAGAGAACCTTTCACCTCCACAATGCTATGACTTCACGGTGCACGACATTTCAATGATATATCTGATATCTATTTACTTGATACAATCTCCTGTAAATTATATTATGTATACGCTGGAGTTACACAAATATAGTGTGACATAAAAGTTAGCAAATATTAAATATATAATATAATATATATAATAATATAATTATAACTGTTGTTAAGAATCAATTACTGCCATTAAAACATTTGGATGTACAGGATTTACCACTGGGGTGAATCCTGACATTCACCCATGTGACATTCTAGGTGGGGGGGAATCTGACATCCAAATTTCAGTGAATTTCAGGTTCCCCCCCCCCCGCCATCTGGAATTCATATGAAGAGATCAATTGTTTGCCACAAAAGAGCCAAAAATCACTTTTTTCTGATTTATAATGATTTTCATAGTAGGAAAATAACATTGGGAGCCTATTTATAAATGTTTTCATGATTCACAAAATTTTCAATTGAATCTGGTTTTAAAAGTGTGAAAGTTCTGTGAACCCTAGTGGGAAAAAAAGCACTGAACTGAACTGAAAACTGAGAACTGAAATTCATTTTGCATAAATAATGATTTTAAAAAATCCTAACATCAGAAATGTGCAAAATTACTTTAAATTATATTAAATATCAGCACAAGAAAGGAAGATGATAGTGATGAAGACAATGATGGTGATTATGATGACGATGATGATGGTGATGATGATGACGATGATGAGGATGAATATAGTGATGATGTTGATGATATTAATGGTGATGATGATAATGATGATGGTGGTGATGGTAATGATGATGATGACAGTGATGATGATGATGATGATGATGAGGATGATGGTGGTGCTGATGGCAATGATGCTGATGATAATAATGGTGATGATGATAACGATGATGATAATGATGATGGTAGTGATGATAATGATGATGATGACAGTGATGATGATGATGACAATAATAACGATGAAGATGATGGTGATGATAGTAGGGATGATGATAACTATGATGATAATGGTGGTGCTGATGGCAATGATGCTGATGATAATAATGATGATGATGATGGTTGTTTTTAATAATATTAATATTATTATTATTACTATTATTAATAAACTGTGTTTATATAATACCAACATATTACGCAGCACTGTACATTAAATAGGGGTTATAAATGACAGACAGATACAGACAGTGACACAGGAGGAGGAGAGGACCCTGCCCAGAAGAGCTTACAATCTAGAAGATGGGGGAAGTATCACACAATAGGAAGGGAAAGATGACAATTATGGTGACGATGATGGTATTGAAGATGATAATGATGATGGCGATGATTATAATCAATATTAATGAAGATAAAATGAACACATAGAAAGGCTGTAACAGAAACATAAATTGAATAATGTAAAACAGTAGAGAAAATAAAAATATACAGAAAATAAATATAAATACCACCAATTATTATTTAATATTTTAAATGATTTACTTATTCTTGTATTCCCCATTATTAAAATACTTTAATCCTGATAATTGTAGTTGGGTATTACATATAATAATACCTTTCTATTAACTTTTTTTGTTAACCATGAAACCTATTTACACTTCTGCACATTTACATGCAGACAAAGCTGTCCAACAAATTGAATAGTTGCAGCATTTGTGTAAAAATATAAAACAGTCGGGGTTGCTCCAGCAGTTGCAGCCATTTTTTTTTAAAGAAGAGTTAAACCATAGAAGCTCCCCTTATGTGTGTGAATAAATACAAAATTGAGGAAACCAGCTAATATTTTTTATCCCTTTTATAAAATATATGCAACAGTATTTGCAACAAAATATATGCAACAGTGTATCAAAGCCCAAGAACTAAAATAATATATATATTGCGGCTTCCCAGTCCTGTAATACCGTGGCTGCATTAGTTTTCTATTTTATAGGCTCTCGTCTTTTCTTGGTAATCCCAGCAGTAACACAAGTCAGGTGAATGTGCAGCTGTGCTCAATTTATTCAACCAATCATGTTGAAGCAAACCTGAATTTCTTTAATTTCCCTTGCAGGTGAATACAGCTTCATCCTAAATATTAAGCTATGTGAACATACACTGTGCACAGTGACCAGTCTGGACTCCTTTAGATATAGTATGGCACCTGGGCAGTGCCCCCTCTGTCCCTGCCATCTAATTGGCACATACCTTGTCCAAGTCGCAGAGCGTCATCGCGTCCATGTGGCGCACAATGCGCAAGCCGGGTGGTGCAGAATAGAGCCGCAGCCATCAGACTAAGAATGACTAGAGCGTCCATGCCAATCCTCTAAGTGTTGCTATGGGTGAGCGCCTTTAAGGAAGGCTTGTCGGGGGCTTTCTGGCACAAGGCGAGCTGCGGCCCCCTCTTATAACCCAACGTCCCCCCCACACATCTAAGACCCCAATCAAATTCCACTTTGGTGACATTTGGCGTCCAGTCCCCGGCTCCTCTGTGTGGCTTTCATTGTGTCCTCCCGGTAATAACCTCGCCAACGTCACTGGCTCATTCTCTGCCTGTGCAAACAACATTAAATTTGTGTTATCACTGCTTGTACAGGGTCCCCCAGATGTGCCATGCAAACTCTGCAAAGGATTCTCTGATTCAGCTATCTGTGTTCCACCAAATATCTCAGCACCCTCATTGTCCTGGAGCCGCATGCTAACGAGGGGCTAATTGCCAGCGGGGTCCAGGAGGGCCAATGACGTCAGCCGTTGTCACAGTAAATCTCTGCATCTGACATGTATTGCGAATCATTACAGGGGATCTAATGCCTGGATGGATGACGGTCGGAGGTGCCAAAATCCCTTGTGTGTCAAAGTGTCCTTTTTTGGAAGCGCTGTGTTCCCTTTGGCTTTTTTCATCCCTTTCCTACACTCACTGCAGAATGTTATGGAGAATTGAAAAATAAAACGCATTAAATACTGCACTTATGCATTTCGCATACACAAGTGATTTAAAAGAGTGAAATGCGTCAGTTTTGCATCCTGCGAGTTTAAAGTGCAATTATTAGAGCAGGGCAATGAAGTTGCTGGCATCTTCCTTCTTCTTTACTTCCTGATCTTTTGCCATGTTGATGGACTGTGCCGAGATGATGCAAATCTGACACACGCAGGAATTCATTCATTACTAGCATGGGCAAGGGAAGCCAGGGATTGTTGGGCATTCCTGGCCACCAACATGGAGTTACACATGCGCAGCTCAGCTGGGCGGCGATCTGGCAGGTAAGCACAGTTATTGCAGAAGGAACATCACCCGTCCTTATATTAATACCCACTTATCTGCATTCCCTGTGTTAAAGGGTGGACTTTAAAGCTCCACAGTGAAAAAGATGTTTTCACTGTCCAAATGTGCAGTGAATCTTTCGTATTCTTAGAATTTATTTGCGGGCAAGAGAAATCAGACAAGCACCCGGTCATAGAGAATGTTGGAGAAGAGATTCACCGGTGGTTTGTTGGATGTTTATGGCTGTACCTCATTATTAAAAACAAGAATACTGTGAAAGATGTCTGCACCATGTAGGGTTTTGGCACCTGTCAAGACTTCTCTAGAGCTGCCCCGACTCTCTGGAATGGTCTTCCTCGTCCTATTTGGCTTGCTCCTACTTTCTGCTCATTTAAAAGAGCGCATATTTTTTCAAACTTGCCTACCCATCTTCTTCTGTCTTTTGAAACCACCACTACTTCCCACCACTACATATCTCCCCTCCTATTGTGTGTGAAATTCCCCCACCTACTAGATTGTAAGCTCTTCGGGGCAGGGTTCTCTCCTCCTGTATCACTGTCTGTATTAGTCTGTCATTTGCAATCCCTATTTAATGTACAGCGCTGCGTAATATGTTGGCTGTTTAATAATAATAATAGTAATAATAATCCACTAGGGGTGTGTGTGAATGTATGACAACACAGAAGTGCGATCGGAAGACATTGACTGAGAGTTGTCACCATGTAACAAGAAGTGCCTGGCAAGGATTTTTAATGGTCGGACTACCAGGTGTTATTTTAAAAAAGCTGCAGGATAAAAACCAATACTAAGGGCCTATTTAAAAAAATTAAAAATGTTTTCTTAGTCAATCAGAAGCTCCGCTTGCTTGAACTGTTTGCCTCAAATTCTTGCAATGAACACTGATCCTTAGAAAGTAGTGGAACGCAACGTGTTGACTTTTATTGTGGCCACTAACAGCTGCTTTCTATAGCAATGATCAGCGGCAAAAATGGAATTTATTCCTTTGCATCCCTAGGGTAGAAATGAACCCTAACATTCAAAAATTACAACCAGGTGAGTACTTTATTGCAAAATGAACAGGTGATGTCCCTTCTACAATAAAATAACCCTACCTGTCTGATTGAAATTTTTTGAATACACACTTGTCTCCATTCCGTCACGGGTACCTCCATCTCCACCTGGTGCACCTCTGGGTTCCTGATCTTTGGGTATCCCAATTGGCCGCTCAGGAATGATGAAGCTCCTGTGCATGCCTGCTGGAGTTCATTCAGCCGTGACGGGGGATACTGGGATACCCAGCAAAATTTTACATCATATGCAAATCCGTCAAAGGTGTAAAGTGTCTACAAAGCACAATGACTGTGGTGAGGATGTGGGCATCAATGACCACCCCAACTAGGGGTCCATGGTAAATATTGGATAAAAAAGGGCTGCAAAGAGCAGCACCAAACCATATGATAGATTTCACAATTTATTGTCCAACCTACAAAAATATTTCCAACGCGTATCTGGGGTTCAGCTAAATCCCTCTTCATCAGGGCCTGGCAGTAATACTCAATGGACTCTACACTAAATGCCAACAAATGTGGGTTGCAGGTTTTCTATATAAAATGCCCAAAATAAGAGCAGCAAACAACCTCCTCTGCACATTCTTTCATGTGATATATACATTTAGCCCGTATTGGATGTGTACAGCAGTCCCCTGATGTCCTTCATTTATCCGGCCATGCAGATTAATGAATTACCAATTGGGAACGCCCGCAATGCATGTCAGTGGAGAACATACACAGCATGGAGTCGCTGGCTCATCCTCGCCTTTCCACCTCAATGGAACAGTATGGCGCTGTGTGTACAGAGCTCAATCACTCTGGATCAGTCCTGAATGATCATGTCCAGCGACCATTATCTTACATGTGTACATAGCCTTAGGCAGCAATTGCAGTCAGTGGCATTGGAACAGCAGAAGTCACTATGCACCAGGGGGGTGCAGGGCATCTCTGCCCATTGGTAGATCTACCAACAAAATTGGTAATCTGCACATTATTCCCTATTTTCAACCCGCAGATGCTGCAGCTTAGCCGAGAGTAGGTGTCACTTGTAATACAGTAACCAGCAGAGGAAATCCTTGTCCCTTGTCCTCCGCTGGGCTCTGCATTGTTATCAGGCTGATCACGGCATTGATCTATTGTCACAAGCTGCATCTGGAGGTGGGGGGTATCTGTTACTAAAGGGGTATCTGCACTGAGAGGGATTTGTCACTGGTGGGGGCTGAAACCAGGGACAGCCACAAATATGAGTAGCGTTTGTCAAGTGAAGAGGTAATTCTGGGCTTTCTTGAAAATTAGATTTGGAAAGCCCAGCATGATGGAAGTATCCTTAGTTTTCTATTTCTTAGATTTTAAAGAATAATTGAACCTTTAGTTTGAATCAACAAAAACACATTTCAGGTATATTAAAACATCTGGAATAGATTCAGCTCATTTATACTTAATGTTTGGTTCAGCAATCTATTAGTTATCTATTTGTCACAGTTATTGTATTGGGCTTCAGTGGAGGGTAAAGCATCGAGGAAGGTTGGTGAATGTAAGGTACACAGCCAGGAAGGTATATATTGTAAGTAAACCTAAAGAGGTAAATGTATTCCGCATTATGGAAGATAATTTCATCTCTAGGTGCTTCATGTATCCAGTAATTTATCTTCTAGCCCTTGCCAATGGTTACGGAGGTTGTATACACCACTCGGAGGAGGCCTAAGGAGGTCATGTATACCAATTGGAGGAGGTCCAAGCCAAGAAAGTCGTGGATACCACCTGGGCGATTTCAATAAGTTCATGTATACTACTTGGAGGGGGGTCCAAGAAGGTCATTTACACTACCTGGAGGAAGTCATGTACATCACTCGAAAGGAGGTCCAGGAAGGTCTTTAACACTACCTGGACAATCTCCAAGGAGGTCATATACATCACTCAGGGGAGGTCCAAGAAGGTCATGGACACCACCTGGGCATGGTCCAAAGAGGTCATGTACACCTCTTGGAGGAGATTCAAGGAAGTCATGTACACCACTCAGAGGAAGTGAAAGAAACTTTACACTACCTGAATGAGGTCAAAAGGGGTCATGTTCAACACCTGAATGAGATCCAAAGAGGTCATGTACACCAGATGTCCCAAACCCCTGGTTCATGGCCCAATAGTGGGCTGCGGCTGTCTGAGAGGTGGACCGCGGCTCTGCCCCGCGCACCCACCAGCGGGGTCAGGAGGACCCCGCTTGGGGGGGCGCATTGGCCACAACCGCAGACCACGTGTCCCAGAGACAACGCAGGCTTAGGGAGGTGGGTGGGTTGTGTCTCTCTTCATTTAGTGGTCTGTGACATGCAAAAGGTTGGGGACCACTGATGTACACCATGACACCAACTGACCATTATCAACAATTCTGTGTATAAAGCACCAATATAAGATATAAACACTGTTAGGAAGAACAACAAAAATTGACGGCGGGGATTATTCGCCGTCACAATGTGAATCTTTCCCTTTATTTGAGGCAGAACTATTGTCTTGGCAGTCCTGCGGCAATCCATTTGGTCGGGAAAATGTCACCTTGAGCAGTTCTTTTGGCCGTAAACCTCGGTAAACACCACAATCTGTAATGAGCAGGGCAGCCCATGACGTCACACACCGCTCAGGACGCTGCACTGATATCACACACTGATTTACATCTTGTGTATATTCTGATCCTATGAGTGCAATCATTGATTGTGCGGTGCTTTATGGGGTAAACGTAGACTGCAACAACTTGATTTTTTTTACATTAGAATAAATACTGTATTGTGTTCATGTTCTAAATGTTTGTACTTTTGTAACTTTTGCTGCAGCACCAGTGCAGGATCAGACTATGGGCCCACCGATGTAAAGGAGGGCCACCAGAAGGCATAGGCTTCCTGGCACAGTGGCATTCGTTTGTAAGGCAGAGGGGCCAGGAGCCTACCAGAGGATACAAAGAAAGCAAATTTTGGGACATACATTTACATTCATTGGATATCACATGAGTGTTGCTGGCACTTTACTATTACTCTACTATTTGTATTTGCAAGGGTTATGATCCAACCACTTTTCAGCTCATGAATCTAACTGAACCCCCGGGTGAGTGGCCCATCATAAGTTCTGTGAGTGTCTTAGAATTTTTTTCAAATCGATTGGTCAGTTTCCAGATAAAAACAAGAGAGTTCCTGGCTACAGAGATAAGATAATGTAAAGCATGTTTCCCTTGCTACATTGAGCCTTGCTAGCTCTCCAAGGCTAGAGAAGATACACTTTCATCAATGAACCTGGGTGATCCAGCAAACCTGTAATAAATTTGGTCTAGGATTGAAAACATTTTATTATAAATAGCAATTGACTTTTAGGAAATGCACACCAGGTTTGTTGGATCCACTGATGTCTGATCCTCTACTCTATCATCTCCAGCCTTGGAAAGCTTTAATAAATCAGGGCCAATATTTGAATTTGTCAACTGGTAACAAGTGCTGCAAGGGGCCTCCACACCACATTTGGCATTCCTATCAGCAAGATCTATTATAGGGGTGCTTTGCTCCGGGTCACAAGCTTGTAAAGTGTACTACACCCGAAACCAAGCAGGCAAACTGTCCCGCACAATGCTGGAGGTGTAAGAATAATACACTATGAAGAACAAACTATGGTGAGCAGTGATGAGCCCACAGCTGGAGCAGTTTACTATACATATGAATATAGGAAAACAATCTATAATATAAAATAAACTATTATTAGTATGAATGTGTCAGCAATATAAAGTGTAAGTAGATATTTGCCCCTTGATGCAGAAATAATGTTCCACCAGTGATTGGTTACAAAGCGCTGATCTCTCAGACATAAAACCAAAATCCAACCAGGTTTGAAGTATCCAGATATGCAAAGTATGATTTTATGTGGGCTGATTTAGCTTTCAATAAAGCCACGCCAATATTTGATTCGGATAATGGAATGCAGCTTAAGACACGCTGGCCATTTGCAGTGATTTAGCGCACCGCAAAGTGCAACAGCTTTAAAGTGCACTCCATTGAAGGTGCAATGTTTCACCCATTGAGAATCCATTGATAAATGGATGCATATTCACACATCGTTATAGTGTAAACTACTATTACTATTACCCCTCCTTTCCACCATCACACATCAATCAAATGACAACATTTGTTTTTTTTACGTTTATTTGGACAATGAAACTGCAAACATTGAACATACGCCCATCGCCTTACACAAAGTCCTCATTGCAGCGACCTGTGACGTCTTTACTTTTCGTTAATCTTTAACTTCTCCTATAGGAAAGAGTTAAACATTTCCATGCTCCTCAAGCTGAATATAAAAGTGAACAAGAAACCAAAATGAAACAAACCCAATATAAATCTCAATTCAGTTTTCTTATTTCCAGGCAAGGCAAACATTCTGCAAAAAGTCTGTAAAGCCGTTTCTTTAAAAAGCATCAGGAATCTCATGCCCAAAAAAAAAAATAGAATTATATTTACAGGAATATAAATACAATTATAAAAAGATAAATTATTTCTCCAGTCACAGAATGATGACCGGAAATGCTGCAATTTTTGGATGAAAGATGTCTGCAGGGGTAATGAAAAAAGTTATGTCTTTCAGTGTGCATGAAGCCAAGATGCAGGCAGGAGCTTCTAATGAATATATATATATAGCTGGTTTTATTATTAATAATAATATTACACAGTATTCATATAGCTCTGACATATTACGCAGCGCTGTACAAAGTCCTTAGTCATGTCACTAGCTGTCCCTCAAAAAACCTCACAACCTAATATCCCTACCATAGTCATATGTCATTAATACAGTCTAAGGCCAATTTTTGGGGAGAAGCCAATTAACCTAACGGCATGTTTTTGGAATGTGGGAGGAAACCAGAGTACCTGCAGGAAACATGGGGAGAACCTGCAAACTCCATGCAGATAGTTTCCTTGCCAAGATTGGAACCTGGGACTCTGCTGCCAATGGTGCTGCCAATGGATTTGCAATTCAGTCCAGCTACTTTTGCCATTTGCACAGGTCAGCATGCCAGACACACTCATTACCTGTTTCACCTTTGCCACTCCCTGTGTCACCTGCCTATACAATGAACCAATCATATGAGTAGGCAATGGATACAGGAATCTGCAAAACTGATTTAAAGTTTCCTACCGATCTCCATGTGGCTGATATGTGTCAATCACAAGACTGGCTGGACAGAACGACCCCCTTAGGTACGTAAGACGTGTAATACAACCGGGTGTTTGGTTGCTCGGCTGCTTTAGTAAATGAAACATATTTCAGCCGGACATTTTTACAGGCATGTTTTAAATAAAAAGATTCCGAGCAATAAAAGCTTAGGATGGAACACTATGGAAACACGTGCAATGTGAATGAGGTCAGGAATTCTTGTTCCGGGAGAATGGCTCTGATGTTCAATCAATTAGCACTTTGAAAAGAAGATATAAACAATATATTTTGGGAAGTTGCCTTGATTCACTCTTATTCATTTGTGCTGAATACGTTTTCCACAGAAAGAAGTCGCCGCAAATGTGCCACAATGTGCATCAATGTCTGGTATATAGTTTCTCCCCTGCCTCTTAGATTGTAAGCTCTTCGGGGCAGGGTCCTCTCCTCCTCCTGTGTCACTGTCTGTATCTGTCTGTCATTTGTAACCCCTATTTAATGTACAGTGCTGTGTAATAAGTTGGCGATATATAAATCCTGTTTAATAAAAATATTAATAATAACTGATATTAAAAATTGCATTGCAATGTGTGTTAGAAATCATGCAACAATGCATCCAACCTTCTGATTCACTCTGTAAGGCTGATTCACTTTGCAGCTGTTTTAGCATGCCACTGGGATGCGTTTGGCTGGGGCTTAGCAATGTATTCCAGCACAAGAACACATGCAAAGCAATGATTTTCAGAGCTGGGCAATCATGGTGGATGCTGTATTTTAATACATTACAGCTCAGCACAATGCAGTGCACACATATCCAGCAAAACATAGCAGGTCCCTGGGACATGGACTTTACTTCTGCAAACAAGTGCCAAAATAATGCTGCTAACTATCAGATAACATTCTGATTGACTGGTGATTGTTAGGGGCAGTTTGGCATCACTAAACTCTCAGCCAATCAGAATTCTTTCTGATATTAACCCTTGCAATCAGCATTATTTTGGCACCTGCGCTTTCCTGGCAAATGTGTTTTGGGAATGTCAGTGCATTGCATTTTAACATGCAATATCATTAAATGAAATGTTCCTACTATGAATCCAGCCTTAGGTATCGGTAAGGTTGCAATTCAGGGTTCTGAAGCTGAAAAATGATAATTTTTAAAGATAAAATTGTAAAAATTGACTAAGAATAAGTGAGTTGAAAAGTTGGGAATAACAAGTGTTTATATGCTTCTTGTCTCACTTGTGCCTAAACCACACCCACTGAAACATCTCCACCCACTTCTATTTAAAATGAAAGTTTCTATTGGCTGCTAAGGCTCCTGTATAGAACTGCAGGGGCAGGCCCTTGTTAGACAAGCCACGCCTACACAATGTATCTAGGGAGGGAAAATAGGAAATACATTAAGTTGTTACATTGTATACTCATACACCTGCAAGTACACCTGCACCTCCCTGTAGCCTTGTTGGGCTTGCACAATGCAATAAGCTGCAGAGCCATGTAGATTTCACATATTGCATTGTATATGTACCCGGGACAGTTTTAAATGCAATTTAATTTACATACATTTTCCACCACCCCCTAATTTATACTTAGAAATAGAAGAAAGGGGAAACACTCTTAGTTGTCAATGACCCCATTGCAAGGATTCTTCTTCCCCTTTTTCTGGGGACAGCCCCACATTTTGGATACTTCCTCCCTTTTGGTCTCAGTGACAGTGGTCATAAGGAACAAAAGAAAGTGTAAATCTTCCTAGTGGGGAGTTTTAACCCTTCCCTGCCCTTTTGGCTGTAAAAAAAACTGTAGAAATCACAGAAATAAAATCTCAAAAGAAAATACTGTTACAATTTCCTAGCACAAATAAAAATGTCATTCTTCAACAAGTTTTATCACAAGTAACACCCAAGTCTGTTACATGGAAGAAAACAAATGTAGAAATACTAAGAAAATGTGGAGCTCTGCTGCCACCTAGTGACAAATCTGCTGCACAGCAGGACACACTATAAGCCACCAAATAGAAGCAGTGTTGCTTGTAACCCTTTCACTGCCAGCGTGGACTGTGAGCTTCTAGAGGAGCTTGTATTGGAGATTTATTTGAATATTTCACATATGTTTACAGGCCATTTGCTCAAAAGGATCTGGTTCAGTGATTGACAGTCCATGGCTTATTAATGGGTCAATCCTACCAACAACATTGATTTTAGAAATTTGGGAAAACTGAAGCTAGGACACTGAAAACATTCCCGAGGTCAGGAACAAAGCCTGGAATTAAAGCTGAGAGTATGGAAGAAGCCAGGAGTTGGCGGAGCCCAGGAAGCTTCTCTGGTACTTATAACATTATTTTTAAGGGGGTGAATGACCCTTTATTGAAACAGGAGTTGGGCGAAGGCTTTATCTAAGTTGGCTTGTTCCTAAATAAAATAGCTAATAAATGTGATCATAAAAATTTCTGTGTCCATTGCACTTTTCCGACAAGGGCTCAGACCTTATAAAGCCCTCAACGCTCCTGTAGACGGACCAGGAGCTGAGAATCCCTGAACAGCCTCCTTTAGTAAATAGTAAAAGTGAATCTTCTAGAGGTCTCCTTTAGGCCTCTGTTATTTTCCCATTTTTTTATTTCCTTATCAATAGTTTCATTGTACACTTTTTTTTTTTTTTACCAAAGTGCAACTGCAGTGTAGAAATACAAATAAGCCGAAAAATATATTCAAATATTTATATACATCCTGTAAAAAATACTAAACAAAACAATTTCTTTGCTTTTTTTTAAATAAGCCAGTTTGTGCTGCCTGCAGCCATTTTTTATTATTTTTTTTTGCATTCATCATTATTTTTATATCAAACACTGATCTGAAGGTTTGCTTTAAAATATTCTTCAGAGTTGATCTGCAATAAGTTCATTTAAATATTTTTTTATTATTATTTCATATATATTTATAGAATCCTGCAATTTACAATGTTTTCAGTCAGTGCCATTAAGACCTTTAAAAATTGCTTCAAGGAAATAACATTGAAATGATTTTTTTCAGATCACATATTACATGCGATGGCACCAGATTTGGCATAAAGGTCAATCATGAAATAAAAACAAGATACAAAGATAAATAACACATCCCTTATTTAAAGCGGATCTCTCACTGATTTTCTCCCCCCATCCCTGATACACATTTGTTGCTCCCTCCCATTCCCCATTCCTTGCTAAAATTGGGATTACATAGCTCTTGTCTGCCCCCTGGTGGCAATGTGCTACTCATGCAGGAAGACTTTCCATAGATCTCCTGGGATGATGTGTGTGATATGAATACCCCAGGGCAGTTTTTCTCAACCAGGGTACCTTCAGAGGTTGCTAGGGGTTCCTTCAGCAATTTGTGCCTCTCAGGTCAGTTTAAGTGACCCCAATGATCTTTTTTGCTATAATGGTGACAACCTCCCATTAATGTCCGGAGCATTTTCACACTGACCACCATGCTAATTTGTTGTGGATATAGTAATTATAGAAAACTGAGAGTTTTTTTTAAAAGTCCCCCATCTTAAAATAGTTGAGAAATGCTGCCCTAGGGGCTTTAGGAGAGTTTACCTGCAGTATACCAATTTTGCAGTACATCCAGCAGGGGGCAGCTGTTAAAATTCAGAAGGAACAACCAGGCTTCCGAATCCAAAAATGTAAGAATGGAAGAATTGGAGCGCTTGGGGTGCGAGAAAGACAGCGCTGGGCTTCATGGACTGCTAAGCATATCACTCATGTGATAAGTGGAAGGTTCTCTTTAGGAGAATAGGCAGGTAAAAGGAAGATCATACATACAGTGGTACTTTAATATTTCAGGGCAGTAAAAATGGCCAGGTGGTGGGGAAGACAAAATTGAAATCCACTCCTGCAGCCAACCATAAATCATCTGCTACAAATAACTGAAACTGTTTTCTGATTGGTTAATACCCATTACTATAGATCTATCTATATGATGATTGGATTCCTAAAAAATGGTTTCAGCCAACAGCATTGAACGTTGGGCTAAATTAAATCTACCTGCCTAGTGGATTGGCCTGGATACATTGTATCCATATCATGGCATTACAAGTGGGTCTATTTAAAAACGATTCCCCTGTCCTTTCATCTGAAATTTACTAATAGGAGAATTTCAATCATTGTAACAATGACTTATTCTGCCATCTAGTGGCCAATTGTCAAAGTGCACAGCTGTGCTATAATTTATAAAAACATCCCAATGTAATCTTCCCTTTTATTGCATTCTTATTAAACTAATTCAAAGATCAAAAATGTTTTATATCAATCGACATTAAAATTTTGCATGGTCTTGTCCATCTATTTTATTTTTGGATAGCAGGGACACCTCATATAGGAGGATAAATCTGCTGGCAGTAATAGAAATACTTTAATTTAGAACAGAGGAAGATGGGTATAATGTTGCCTGAATTACTGCATCTTTTTTCTCTATTGGGTGAGATTTCACCTACTGCCCTGTCTAGGTGATGGGTGTTACTGGGATAGAAGGGAAAAGCCCATTTCAGAAATAGAGATACAGAGCCCCCTAATGTCCATTAAAGGATTGACAGGGAGACTCAATGGGCGGGGCCAACCTAGACTTTTACTGAATTAGTCAGGAAATGCATACAAAATCAGCCACTGGTATCCGCAGATCTATGGATGCTTTTGGCATGCATTTTTTAAAGTAAATGGGGTTTTGGGATTATTTTTCTTTAAAAGTTTAAATTTTCTAGGCCCTCCTTCGATGTTACGGAATCCCCTCAACTTATTCTGTACAGCTTTGCAGGCAAGCAACTGTGGCAAAGAACAGCAATCAACTAGAGGAAATGTCTTAACTAGTGGAAGCTGCAATCTGATTGGCTGCAGTGGGTGACTGCAATTGCCCTTACTATTGCTTTATTAAATAAGGTTATCTATGTTTTATATTGTTTTATCTGAAAATTAAATAAAAAAGATAATTTGGGTACTGCTATCCTTGCTATAAGTCCTCACGCTGTCTCTCATCCCATTTTTCACCCGGTCAGCAATCCTTTATGCCAGCGCTGTCTTCTGGGAGAACAAATAAATGTGAAAAAAATTCAGGACAGGCGACTTTCCCATCACACAACATGTAAACAATTTTCTTGTACATCCGGGATAATACAAGCAAAAGAACAACCCTGAATACAACACATATTTAAATAAAACAAGCACGCCTCAAGAGGGTGCTATAATTCAAACAATTGCATGTCATTGCCCAAAATATAAAAAACATAAAAAAGTCAATGCAAAACTTTAAAAAAATGTAAATGATACCTGAAAGCAATAAAAAGAACGCACAGAGAAGGCTTAAGGTGCCAAAAAAGGTAAAACAAAAACAAACGGGCGCATTTTTTTTTCCTTTTTTTTGTTTTTTTTTTACAAAGCGTTTCAATGTACAATGTAACAGAAGCATGGGAAGGTTTTTTTTTTTCAAAGTATGCAGTTCAAATAATTTAGGGTGAGATTCCCTGCCTTTAAATCTTTTTTTTTTTTTTTTTTGACCAGTTATTAAATTAAGAAAAAAAAATAAACTTAAAAAATACATTTGGCTGACCGAGAATATCCGATGGTCCTTCCAAACTCTGCAGAATAAAGTTGCCCAGTTTTGCAAAGTCGCTCAGCTGTACTGCTGAAAACATAAATCTGATGTATGAAATAATTTCACGTCTTTGCCAGGTGATTTCACAGCATTCTGAGATCAGGTCCATCCTCAGTTTATAGTTTTACAGTGCCCCCCCCTGGTATTTCCAGGTACTGAAGGGGCTTCACATGTAAATGTCACACACTTCACCCCTTTATTTCCCTTCAATATGGCCTCCAGACCGCTTCTTCCAGACGTGCCGTGGTGCCCATGTTGGTGGGCGAGTTGCTGTGGCTTCCTTCCGTTTCCACCACGTCGCTTTGGTTGGGTAGGTTTGGGTTTAGGAGAGCCGACCCCGTGGAAGCATTAGTGCAAGGAGGGAGGATACGAGGAGGTGACCTGTCTCCCCCCGACATCATTGAAAATTGGTATGATCCAGCCGGTGTTCCGTAATAGAGATGGTACGAGGGGGAGCTGGTCTGGAAGGGTCCACCTTGAGCCTGAGAAGATCCTGGGTAGGGCGGTGGTAAGTAGGTGTGGTACCTTGTAGCAGTGTTCATGGCGGACATGCCGATACCAATTCCTGATGTAACCGGTGTGGGGGTGTAGGTGAACGCCCCTGGATAGTGCATACGAGGGTCTGAAATGGACGGGAGGGCAGAGAACTGGCGATCGATTCCAACACGGGGGTCGCTGAATGCCGTCAGGTCTGAGGCACCTGAAACAGAAAAATGAACAGAAGTTAAAGGTCCGGTCAGCTTTCATCAAACAATGGATGTCCAAAAGTACAATGAACCAATCAGAAGCCAAGGAGCAGTGTTCTCCCCGGCCCCTTTTAGTTGGGCGCTCCGCCCGGCACTTTTCACTACCTGGCTATTTTTGGGTGGTTACTGAAAAGTTCGATCACAATACAGAGCCACCACCCGCCTACAGTTTCACATTCAGCTTAAAAACATTCTGGGGAAAATACTGAAGTGCAAAAGCTCAACCGGGGCATTGGAAAATGGATTGTGATTGGCTGCTGTGGGCACTGCACTTTTTACTCAGCACTTTGCATGTACTGTATATAATGACCCTGATTAATAAGACTAAAAGGACAGACTATCATGGGAGAACGTGGGTGATCCAGCAAACCTAAAATGGATTTCTTAAAAATGATTGCCTATTATTTGGAAAATGTTTTAATCCTGGATCAGATCCATTCCATGTGTGGTGGGTCACCTAGGTTCTCCTATGAAAGTCTTTCTATAGTCATGGACAGCTTTATTTATTCAGGTCCAATGAGTCAGCCTGTACATGAAACGATCAGTCCTAATGGGGACAATTCTCTTTTTTTTCTGCCTCACTTCCTGTCCTCAACAGGAAGTGAGGGAAAATCCCCTCAAAGTATTGCTATGTCCTCCTAGACTAAAAAAATAATCCCATGGGGAGATCCCCCCTATTTTGATGATCACTCAAAAGTTTTGGATTCTCCCTCACTTTATTCCCCCAAAAAATGGTCATCAGGACAAAAGGGGTAAATCCATCAAGCGATAAAAACCCAACAGAGCCTCTCACTACTCCGCTATTGGCATTACCACAAAATGAAATATTAGACAAAGAATTATGTAGATCATGTATAATATATATGAAAATGCTGCTCCTTCACTGTCCAATCACAAGGTGGGGGGCGTGTCCCTGACCCAGCTGTATTGCTTAATTGTAGTTGAAAAAAATGGGGTCAGGAACTTGAGCAATATGGAGGGGCGGTGGGAAATATAAGATTGGCCAAACATAATACCCATTGGAAGGGAAGACATCACATCTTTGTGATGTATTTAAAAACTGCTCGGTGTTCAGCTTTAACCGGCTGTGCAGAATTAAGGAATTATCAATTGCATTATCACCATATGTCCAGGAGGGGGAGCTGGTGGGAGATCTGGCTCTCTATAAGGCAACATGCAAAGCACAAATAAAATAAAACAAAAAAAAAAAATTGGCAAAGTATATTTTGTATAACAGGTCCTCTTTATTATTCTCCTTCCCCTGGCCGGTGATCTCTTTCATGAGCAGCAAATATTTAGCAGACAAATCTATGAGACAACAATAATTACTTTTTCATCTCTGTCTGGTTTGCTGAGTTACGTAAATGCAGCCACCGTGGTGAGATGCGAGCTGTCAGCGGCGACAAAGCCAAAGCAGGAGCTTCGCCGCTGTCACTAAGTTCTCAGGAGAGCGAAAAGATTTACTCGACTGATAAACCACTTTATGGAGTCATCAGCACGGCGCTAATGAAAGCCGCCTGTCAGTGCATCGCTTGGCAGCCACACAGTGCAAAGAGCAGAAAACAAACAAGTCTCAGGTAAGACACCCAGACAAGGTGTGTCACGGACTGGCTGATTCAGAACCTGCACCTCTGTCAGGGGATCTACTGAATTCTGGCAAAAATCAGGATGGTGGTGCTGGGCTTTCTTATAAAAGAAAGCCCAGCATCAGACCAAACAGACCACTCCCACTGCCAGGCTGATTTGACATTTCAGCTGGTATGCAATGAAAAGTCTTTAACTGGGATCTTGGGGTCGTACCTGATAATCGGCTGGAGATCTCTGCGCTGAGCGAAGACATGCCGCTGGCTCGTCCAGGTGAGATGGGTGTAGCTGGGTGTACGGATGGAGTGGCGATGGATCCAAGGTACTGATAGGACTGGTCGTAGGACCATGAAGGAGATGTCTGAACTTGTCTGGTATCTGCAGGAAGAAAAGCAAACAAAAAGCAAAGAGTTAGTAGAGGTGGAAGTCAGGTGATGGTGAGAGCCGCGGGCGCTGTGCAAGGTGGAGAAAGAGGGGAATATAAATGGAGAACCCCTCTTTTGTACTACTCTCCTGCTATGTCTGCCCTATAGACACAACTATCATAGCAATTGACAAATATTAAGGTGGAGCTTCTGCAAATTCATGCAGACCCTTTTGTTTCACAAGTGCTCTTTGTAAGCAAAATCGAAGTCAATTTTTTATATATGTAACTACATTACAGGTCCTCTTTTATATGCATAGAAGTACTATATAGGTTCTCTTTATTGTTATGCATAGAAGTACATTACAGGTTCTCTTTATTTTTATGCATAGAAGTACATTACAGGTTCTCTTTATTTAAATAGATACATTACAGGTCCTCTTTATCCTTTTTTGTGTACAGCACTGCATAATATGTTGGCGCTATAAAAATCCTGTTTATTAATAACAACAATAATAATAATAATAGTAATATACAGATGTAATATGTCTTTGTGGCCACTAGATGGCAGCCCCTCCATGCAGACAGAGCAGTGCAGGGAAGAGTCTCCTGCAGCAGAGCTCCCTCCATGCAGCCCTGCCTGAGGATGTAGCACACAATGCTCAGCAGTCCCAGCAGGTGATGAATAGCATTGCTGACCTCAGGCCACAATTTATGCGCCATTACTCACCAGGACAAATCCCACAATCACAGAGATGTCACAATCCCGCTGGTTTCATGTGGCTGCAACTTGCTAACAATTCCCAGCAGCTGGGATAATAATGAGCGTAGCCTGCAGCTAGGAGCTGGACACCGACCGATGCAAGAAATCCTGTGCTGGGCACTATATTGTGGATTTAAAATTCTAGCAGAGCTGATGCGCATTAAAGCCAAGGGGCTGATGTGCAGAAATGCGATTTTTTTAACGCATGTATTTGAACCAAAATGCAATTTTTCTCTTCTCAGAGCACCCTGCACTTAAATGCGTTCCTTTTGTCCAGTGGCCAATCACAAACAGCAAATTATTCACTGGATGTCGGCTAAACAATAAATTAATGGAACATTTGCATTGCTATATTAGTGGCCGGCGACTATGACTTTGGCCTAGGGGGGCTGCAGCTAGGGGCCTGGCCGGGGTCAAAGGTATTTTTGAAGTCTTTATAAGAAATAAAAGTAAGCTGATAGAAAGTGGAAGGTTTCAGGTGAGCTGACACTGTGTATTGAGGATATGAAACTTCCTGTTTGAGATTAAGCAGAACAGAGAGGGGGGCCGGTGACACCAGGGGGCCACAGGAAGTGACACATTCTGCTAGATTATTCCTCTGTTATTCAGGTCCAGATTTTGCTGCCTGTACAATGAATGGTGCAATAATGGAGATTGAAGCTTCTCAGCTGGGGCCTTTTCCTGTGCTGATTTAACAGCACCCCCTATGGGTAGCTCAGATATTTCCCAGCATGCAGGACAATTCTCTTAACCCTCCCAGTTTGTGCCAAAGCTGTGCACCTCCATGGGACGACCTCTGACCCATGCAGATTCATCCCTGCACATTGGGAGAGAAGACTGGAGTAGGGGTGGGGAGGTTATTTTTTGGTACCAGGCTCAGATACAAAAAGCTGGTGTTCCTGGAAGTTATATACAACAGGGCATCATATGACAAGAGGCTGCAGTCCTGCCAAAATATGATTACAGTGGGGGCCCTGATATTTTATACGTAACCTGGCATGTGGGGTCTATCCTGAGCCTGATAGGGGCCCCATGCACACAGTGCCCAGACCCTGCAGGTGCCATCCCCAGCCACCAATACGATTTCTCCTTCCTTGCAGTTGAAGTGGAAAGTTTCCAGCTCTGACTGTCAGGCAGTGACCCCCCCCCCTGCAGAACATGCGCCCCCCCATCCCTCCATGCATCACTGCTCCGAGCTGTCACTATGGCAGGAGGGTAAATATGTGCTCAGTTCTGCCCAATGGACTTTCCTCGGCTGCTGCACCTGAAATGAGAATCTGAGGCCGGGCTGTCTGGTGCTGATCCATGGCTGACTAAGGGCCACAGTCATCAGTTACTCAGTGCGAGGTGTGAGACGTGCACAGGGCATGACAGCTGGCACATATTGGCATTTCCTGGCCACGCCTATTCCGGTAATGAGTGCTCAGACAAAAATATCCACCTAACACCCTCCATTTGTAAAAGTGAAAATGTAAATCTGCAATCACACACAGATCACATGGAAAGGGCAATAAAGGATCAAAAATATTCATTTTTAAGCGGGTAAATACAGCCAGGAGAAATACCCCTAGCTGTCTTTATATTAGCTCCCTGCAGCAGAACTGGGAGGGGCAGAGCTCTGAGCCAATCAGATTGTTGGGTATTGGCATGGTGGAGTTTGTTTAAGCTTGTGGATCTGTCCCCTAAACTTGTAAGGATGGTGGGGGTCCTGGGCCGGCCGGGCACAATATCTGAACCAGCACCATGTCTAGATGGGAAATACCTAGGGGGCACATTAACCACCATCCTGCTAGGTTTCCATTAAATTGGCCATTCTGTGCTCTTCTTGTTCTTCTCCATATATAGCCCTGGTAGGTGCGCCCCCTGAATTTGGGTCCAATGAACAGACTCTGAATGGACTCCCACAATGCTGTGGCCCATTCTCCTTCTTCGGGAGCCCCTTGTGCCGTCATTTGGATGGCCGGATGAATTCCACCGGTTGGTAAGTCTGACCCCTGCCATGGTAAGCGGAGGACTTTGGGGACAATGAGTCCATCCCACATTCCCACTACCCCCTAAAAACAATCAAACTTTAATTTTAAAGATTCCAGAAGAGGACAGAGCCACAGCCAATGGAGACCTTACATCATCTAAAGAGGCCCTGTCATTTCCATATACAGTTTCCCATTATTCCTCATCAGCTCAATATAAAAAAAGCATAAGAACCTAAATCTGTCTTTCTATTAGCTTCCTTTTATCTCCTGTGAGCCAATCAGAACTCTGACTGCAACATTGTATCCAGTGAAGTGCAACATTGTATCCAGTGTAGGGCTGATCTGTGTCAGACATTTGTGAACACCACCCAACCAACAGAATCTGCACCCCGTATTTGGGTCCTAATGTTCCTTTAACGTTTCCTAGGGCAGGGTGAGGAGGGAGCGAGGAATTTCTGGTAATCCAGAGAGCTGTGATGATCTCAGGATGAGCCGGTTTGTTTTACAACCTTAAAGAAGTCAGACTTGTATCAGATGCAACCTTCAGACTGGCAGGGATGAGGTCACCTTGAGGGGGTGGGAAGGATCCTGGTGGGGGTGGGTAGGTGGTTGGGGGGGGTAAGCGTCCCCCCAGGGCACAGCTTTGATTAACAAGGTGAAGTCAGGTCTCCTTCATGTGCAGAAAGAAAAGCTGGATTGTTTTTTCAACCTTTGAATCCTGGATTGATATCTTCTTTGTAAGAACATGAAAGACGGGGAACTTGTCACTTACCTCCCCGCATCGGATGGACACCATAGGACTAGCTGCCACTCTCAAGGACCAGTCCGGGGCGGCCTCATTATTATTTATTATCACTTTAAAACAGACATTCAAATCTGACATTCACTCAAACATTCCTTGGTGCATAGCAATCCTTCCATGCCAGTAAATGATTTTACACCAGGGAATGTTTCAGTGAATGTCAAACTCACTTTTTTATAAATAGACCCCTAGAAATTTAAATGTGATTAAATCTGCGTCCAGGCGGGAGCTTAGCATAAACGATCGAAAGTTGCTCAGCAAAAATGGGGGCGTTCTTTATTTTGATTTTGAAAACCAAAATGTAACACCAAAGCAGTGAGGCATGTGGCCAGCAGAGGGCCCTGTGCAGAACTGGGGTGCTCCTGGAGAATTTCTTTGGAGCCCTCTGTTGGCTGGAAAGGGTAGTGAGCCAATGTTACATTTGCGCATATTACACCTTCCTATATCGGCCCCTGGTGAGGGTAAATCTTACAAGGGTGGCACCTGTCTAAAAGAGTGGATTTAAATAAATAATGGTATAAAAAGTGGAAGAAAATGAAGCAAGACTGCAGTGGCCCATGAAAGGGGGCCACCATGGGTGTTGTGCTTGGGGCACCAAGTTGCCCACAATGGCCCCAGTTCCCTACGCTGGCATTGCTTTATTATCGGCCTCAATATTGTCACCCATATAACAATCCTATCTCCGTCCTAAATTTGAATGTCCCCCCACCCCTCCCGGCTGCCCTCAAATACTCTCTTGTTTGTGTCAGGACGCTGGTGCCATAAATATACTTCCCTTTTCTGCATTACAAAAGACATTCTGTTACAGCTCTCTGTTCTTCTTTCTGTTTCCGGCTTTCGTGTGACTGACCCTGGGCCCTGTGCTGTCACCACATATGTGCTGCGCTCTTGTACCCCCCCTTCCCCCCACCGCTGGATTCTGAGTTCTCTGTGTTATTGGATCAATTTATAACACATGGCGAGAAATAACATAGTGTAGCAGAAAAAAAAAACAGAAAAAGGGATGGGGAGGGTTGGCAACAAAGTTTGTGCCAATGTAAAATGTGGCCAGCTAATAGTTTTTTTTTTTAACTTGGAAGATCAAACTTTGGGTAGTTTGTTTATTTTAAACTAAATGATAAAAAACAATAAAAAGAAAAGCAAACAATAAAAAAAAAACCCAAAAAACAAAAATTTTAACCAAATGATAAAAAAAAAACAAAAAACAAAAATGAAAAAAAAAAACAATCTGCAATCACACAGAGGTTGAAGGGGGAATAAAAGATCACTATATATGTATAATATATAAATATATATATATATAATACCGTATTGAAAAATCCTAACTGCCCCTGTTAATGTTCCCTTGCAGTACCCCTTCTTCACCACAAGATACCCTCAGTGGGTAGGTGGGAGTGGATGATCCTTATGGGACTTTTCATAACCCCAGAAGACTAAGGACAAACTGTGAGTGCAGGTGGGTGAGGGATCAGCCCCAGAGGGGGCGCCGATGAGGTGACCTGCAGAGAAAGGCGCTGATGTCATCAGCAAGGATTGGCCAACACATGAGCAGAAGAAGACCCAGCATGTCTTATGATTGGCCTGGAGATATTGGAAGAAGGATATAAGGTCGGGAGTGTTTCAGATGGGGGTCCCAAGGGGCAGGGGGACCTAGAGCCCAAAATTGGGCTTCACAGATTACCAAGACATTGACTTTTCTACTGATCTTTCAAATATTCATCTCCTAAAGGAAACCTATAATAGGAGACGTACAGTAGCATACACACATCAGATAATAGTAGCCAAATGTTGCCGCGTTCGTCCCACATGTGTACAGTGCCCCCCCCCCCATGTCATTCATCAATCTGCCATAGTGGACCAATCGGGAATGACTGCTGTGCACTTCTATAGAGGAAGCCACAGCAGTCCCCTGATTTTGTTCATCAAACTGCAATGGCAGACTGATGAACAACCAATCAGGAACAAGCAAATAGGAATGACCCTGGTGCATTTCAATCGAGGACAGCCAAGCTCGCCCCCCCACCCTCTCTATAGAACAGAACGGAGCTCTATGTACAGTGCTTGTTCAATTATCCATCACTGGAAATGATCACAACAGATCACTTCCATTAGATGCCTGTAGGGGGCTTAATGGAAAATTAAAGGGTGGCAACACAGAGGTCAAAGAGCTGACATGCCTTGAGTTGCCACTTGGAACAAGGAAGTACTGCTAAATAGCGGATACAAAATTTTAGTGTTCAGATATTTTACCAAAACCAACAACACTCATAAAAAATTTATAATAATGAATGTATTCCTATAGATTCTGGACGGTCAGTTTTTACAAAAACCCTCTGGGCCCGGGGTCCATCCCTGGAAATGGTGAGTTTGGGGTATATTTGGCAGCTATGCGCCGGATTAGAGCTTTCTCCGTGATTCCTCCTAATCCTCAGAATCGTCCTGAGCTGCCACAAGGCGAGACGCTCCTAACAAGAGCTTCATTGTGTGAGACAGGTGTGAGGTTGGAATGGATTCCGGGCCAAGAGGGCCGATATCAGCGCCAGCTCCCAGAGATGAAAACATGCAGCAAGCATCCAGTAATACCGCCGCAGACATCCACAGACTCAACAATTTAAGGCTTAGCACACACACACAACATAAATCAGACAAGGATGTACCAAGCCAACCGTCAGCAACTTGGGCACATGCCTGCAGACTGTCTGTGCTCATCAGACCTCTCCTGTTTGGGTGATTGGAATCCCTCTCTCTGTCTGGGTGGTGCAGCTCATTCAGGCAAACTTTTACTTTGTCTTATCTTGTCCAGACAACTTTTTTGTTTATTTCATAGATCAGATTCTTAAAGAGTTCCAATCTTCTATTATGTGTGATGATGTAAAAGGAACAAAAGTGCGGGTCCATCTAAGTTTTTAATTTATTGTTATTCATTGCTGTGTGGACTCCGTTAGGGATATTTGCAGTCACTTCCTGTAGTAAAGATGTAATAGGAAATCTAAAGACAACTTTTATAACATAGAGGCGTCCCCGAAGCAGGTGCCTGGATTGGAGGATTTTCCCTCTTCAATTGCTCTGGTGTAGTTTTTAATTCTTGAACCTAAAATAATCTAGGTCTCGAGCAACCCTGCTAAAAACAATTTATTGGGGGGTCAGTAGGAAAAAAGCCAAAAAATTGGTGGCAATTGGGAAGAATGCCGCCCAAAACACCCAAAAACATTGATAGAGTCATGCTGTTGGCTGTACTAAGTGACGGTGGCCTCAGAACTATCACACAGCAGGGAAGAGGGGCCACATTTTAAGGAACCGCTGGAGGAACCCATGGCTGAGCTCCCTTCAATTTTTGTTTTAGGGACAATAGTCACCAGGACTAACAAGAAGTGAGAATCATCTTAATAAAAACTTGACAGAGGGTCCAACCCTTTCCTGCTCTATCCAGTCATACATAATACTTGCACTGTACCTGGACATAATATTTCAGCATGGTGTGTGTTCTGCAAAGTGAAAACAATTGTTACTTATATGTAATTATCTTTTATGCAAAACAGACCAGTCATCCACGACCTGCTGGGTAACGGCTTGTTATATAACTGAGATGCTTGATATACTGATGAGCTCCTCAGCTTCAGAACTGTGAGCAGCCACCGTTCTGGCTTTTCCTTAAAAAAAGGAAACAAATGTTGTGATCTAGGTCAGTGGTCGCCAACCAGTTGTCTGTGGACGGGTGGTCTGCGAGAAAATTTTAATGGTCCACAGAAAAATGTGAACATTATTTGCAACTTTTATGTTTTATTAATAATAAAACAAAAATATTATATAAATATTATTTATATTGTTGTTTATAATATATAAACAATATTAATATATTCTTATATTCTGAAAGACAATTTTTACCTTTATATTGCACTAAATTCATGAACTGTACTAAAGACGGAAAAACAAGGGAGGAGCAGCGTGACGTCAGTGTAGTGTTATGTTGTATGAGGCAACTGCTGCCGAGCCGTACGCTTCAATATTGTTTCCACCATTACAACAGTCACCCGCTCCTCCAATACCGATTCTCATCCCATTGTTTTATATTATTTGTTTATTTCACAGATGTTCTTTTAAGTATGACCTTAGCCGTGTATTTTCTTTAACTGTTATATTTAATGGCATCAAATAGTTTGACTTTGATAACTATCATTTCTTGTTTGGTCTTAGATTGGAATGAAATAAACCCATAATGAGTGAGAGAAAGCAAACAAATATTTTACATTTCCTTAGTAATACCAAAGATAATGCAACTAATGATAGTAGTAATAATAGTAATATTTCACTTAACCGTTAGCTGATCAATGAATCAGAGCCACCACAGTCCTCGTCAGCACCATTAGGTAGATCATTATTTTACAAATGTATTTATCTTTTTACAAAAATTTATATTAAAAGTCCGCAGGATTAAAATGATAAATTTAGTGGTCTGTAAGGTCGGAAAAGTTGGCGACCGCTGTACTAGCGAGTTCTGTATCTTATTAGAGAGTGTTGCAATTTATCAGAGAGTGCTACATCTTATCAGGAAGCTTTACATCTTTTTAGAGTGTGCTACAAAACACTAAAGACTTTTACATTCAACCAGAGAGTGATACATATTACTAGAGAGTTCTAAATCTTATCAGAGAGTGCTGCACATTACCAAAGAGTGTTGCCTCTTCTAGATTGTGAGCTGGCAAGGTCAGGGTCCTCCCCCAAGTTTCTCATCTCTGCTCATTTTATCAAATGAAAATAATTTGCTGTTTGTATTTTAGTATTTGTATTGTTTATTTTTATTTTACTGTGCATGAACTATTTATTTAATTATATTATTTATGTATGTTGTACAGCTCCACAGAGGATGATGGCGCTAGCTGGCACAGTAGGGGAGGGGAAGTTGGGGTCTATATTTGGGGTACCCTGGAATACAGAAGACACTTCATTATTATTATTATATTTCTTCATTCTGAATTTTTTTGACTCTTTACTGACCCCAAATCATAATTTTAAACTGGTAACCCCCCCTCAGGTCATAGAGAGCATAGAACTGACCGACTTTCGGGGTGACATTTACTGGACCATATTTACATATTTATCTATATTTAGCACTTCAAATCATTTGCTTTTTTCTGTTATGTTGCAGTTTTTGTTTCTTTCGGATGAGTTTAGCAGCCTGCATGCAATTCTCTGTCCTTCCCCTCATCTGACGAGGTCTTCCAGTAAAGAGCGTCTGAGCTCGATGTGAAATTTCTGTTCCGTGACTAAGTCTGTGTTTGTTGAGTGAAAATCTGCTGGCTGCTTCTGCTTCCTCTCTGTCGCTCGGGGCTCGTTGCTGGCTGTTGGTGCCAATAATAGACGCGGGCCTGCCGGCGCAGCTGTGGCTCTGTCGCCATCTTTCTGTCACTCACACCTGTCGGGCTTTGTGCGTTCTGACTGGACGTTCTGAGTCACAGCTGCATGTGGGCTGTTCTGCGGCTTGGGCTGATGACTGCGGTCAACTTGATACCCTGGCACCGTCTTCTACTATCTGGCTGAAATCATCCAACGGACTGCTAAAATCAAGCTGCTGAACAAAAACCAAACACCGGCGGTGATCGCTCTGTTTACAACTGGCAGTCACGTGATTCTTTTTGGAAGTGGATGGGAATTGCTGGAACTCCAATCCAAAAACTTGAATGGGCTCGTCTGCCCATTCTTGATCTGAATGTCGGTTGCCGGTGTTTCTGAGATGTCAAAAAGTTTTATTTCATGTGTTAGTTTAATGCTTCTTTAGTTTGCAGGTGAATTCCATGGAGATGTTCACCAGAGATTTAACCCATCACCTACCATCAATGGCCCCTGACCTGGCAGCTCTCATCCGTGGCTCTTCACCCACCAGGTCTTTTGTGTGCAACTTCACCCAAAATTTGTAGCCTGTTAGCTTGTATCCATGGTCCCTTACCCACTAACTCACATCCATGGTCCTCCACCTGCCAGCTTGTAACCATCGTCTTTGACCCACTAGCCTTCATCCATCATGATTCACTTGCCATAACACATCTGTGGCCTTTCACCCACCAACTTACATTCATGGTCCTTCACTTCCAGCCTCTTACCTACCAGCTCACATCCATGGTCCTTTATTTTCCAAATCACATTTAAGACCTTTTACCCACCAGCCTTCACCCATGGTGCTTTACCTTCCATATCACATCTGTGGTGTTATACCCACCAACTTACACCAATGGTCCTTTACCTGCCAGCTCACATATGTGGTCTTTTACACAGCAGCTCACACCCATGGTCCTTCACCTTTTAGCTCATATTGGTGGTGTTTTAACTACCAGCTCACGTTAATGGTTCTTCACCTGCCAGCTCATACTGATGGTATTTTACCTACCAACTTACATGTATGGTCTTTCACCTGCCAGCTTATATCTGTGGTCTTTTACCCACCAGCTCATCCCCATTATCTTTCACCTACCAGCTCACATATGTGGCCTTTTACCCACCAGTTCACATCCATGGTTATTTACCTGGTAGCTCACATCCCTAGACATCCCTAAGCCCTCCAGCTCACGCCTATGGTTATTTACTCATCGGCTCATATCTGTGTCCTTTTACCCACCAGCTCACATCTACCATACTTCAGCTCATAGGTCACATTTGTGGCCCTTCACCCAACAGCTCACACTTGTGGCCCTTCATCTGTCAGCTCACATTGTTAGCCTTGGTAACTTGCCAGTTTACTTCCACTGTAAACTAGAACCTCCTCTTTACCCAGAAGTCTCTTCTCCCTTTTCAGAAGATATTTTACATAGATTGCCTTAAATGAATAAACAGTCCAGCATCGGATCAATCTTCCCATGGGCCGAACAAACTGCTTGGAGTACCAAGAAGTCCTGTAATGTCCAAAAATACACATGATGTGATGCCACTGGAGCACCATTTTCTTGTATAAAGTTACAAACCCTCCTAATTCCACACTGCACAACACAGCTCGGCTCCTAATGGCCCCGAGACCGGTCGGATTAAAGTATGTCACACATTCTACAGCTAATTTGTTGACAAATAAGAAATTTCTGCCCCAGCAGCTGAGACGAGTCTCCGGTATCTGGGACACCATGGCATTCTCCTTCCTCACATACCCCGACAACATGGCTGAGGATTAACAAAGCGTTACTCATCTCAACTGGAGAATTACATGTCCGGAATTCCTGCTGGATGTTTTTGTGTATAAAAAAGCCATCTTGTGCCGGGGCTTTACTCTGCTCCCAACAGGAAAAGATTTTATTTGCAGTAAAATGGGAAAATTCGCAGATTACTTTTGTAAAATATATCTATCTATCTATCTATCTATCTATCTATCTATCTATCTAACTATCCCATATCTACCTATCTATCTATCTATCTATCTAGTACAATTATTATATTTCAATCTTAAACCACTGTAATTTTCTAAAAGAGTCAAAAAAACTCAAAGCAATATGACAATTGGGCAATGGTCATTGGGAAGAATGTCACCCTTACAGATAGCAATAAAGATCATTGGTGTCAGTGGTAACTGACCCGAGAGGCATATATTACTCAAAAAACCTTTAGCAACATTTGGAGGAACCCTGGTTGAGAAACACTGATCTAAAGAGATGCAGACACTGCAGCTTTCCTTATTGAAACATGGAAAATGCACCAGGTGGATATACTGAATGGGATCCTTCCATTATTATTAAAAAACAGGATTTATATAGGGCCAACATATTACGCAGCGCTGTACAATAAATAGGGTTGCAAATGACAGACACATACAGACAGTGATACAGGAGGAGGAGAGGACCCTGACCCGAAGAGCTTACAATTTAAGAGGCGGAGGAATTTACACACAATAGCATGGGAGATATGTAATGGTGGGAAGTAGTGATGGTTTCAAAAAACAGAAGAAGACGGGTTCCATTCGTTTAGCAAAGGACATCTTAGATTATAAGCTCTTCGGGACAGGGTCCTCTCCTCCTCCTGTGTCACTGTTTGTATCTATCTGTCATCTGCAACCCCTATTTAATGTACAGCACTGCGTAATATGTTGGCGCTATATAAATCCTGTTTAGAATTAATAATAATAATTGAGCTCTATTTATAAAATAAGAAATCTGACATTCCCTCATTCTTGGAGAGGGAATGGGAATAAAAGATTGCCACTGAAACACACAGACCTGGAAGATTCTGTTTTATAAATAGAGCCCATCGTGTTAGTTTTTTTTACTCTTATAGGGTCTTTTTTGGATCCATGGTATGTGAGAACATATGCAATCATTATAATCATGTATGATCCGATAAAAAAACATTATATTATTATTCTTTGTTCAACGTTTGTATTATCCTTTAGTTACACATATATATCTTTCATATTTATGCTTTTTTCTCAGTGAGAAGAAGAATCTAAAAATAAGCCTAATAAATAAGTAAACTTTATTACATGATAATATCTGAAATCCAAGCCCCAGGAAACAATGGCAAATAAAAAAAAATCCATTATTGTCCTCTCTATGGAGTGTCTAAGGTTTCACGCGCCGAAGATCTGATGCCACTGTAGAAAAATCAGCAATCAGCAAAAACTCTAAAAAGTTTAAGACGCGGCGATGAAATAATAGCCTGACCTTTAAAAAATGGGCGTTTTTATAAAAATGTTTTGGCCCTTTAGGTTTAAAAATGAAAAGTATATTTTTGTTTCAATGTGTTTGCCTTTGAGGATCAGAGAGGCTGGCTATTTATTTACTTTGCTGTGTAACTTGAATCCGCATCAATACATGGAGTGTACTGCCAGGAGATTATAAGAGGTTATTCAGTGTGAGGAAGGATTGGGTTTGGGAGTGTGCGGCTCACAGTCCCAGCATTGCACAATCCTTGTATTTAACGCTCTTCTTGCTGGTGGCCCCGAGAGTCCCTTGTAAAACAGTTACTTGAGTCTATGACCTAATATCCTCAAATTTAATAACCCAACACCTCAGGAGCTCATAAAAACTCTAGTAAGATTATCACCTGAACATTAGAAGCTTCTAAAAGCTGTTGAATGTGAAAAGCCAAAGGAAGGGTTAGGCTTTATACACATGGCAGGCAACCTGGGGCACTGGGTTTGATGGCCAGGAAAGGGGATATTCAGGCATCTCCTAGATTGTAAGCTCTTAGGGGCAGGGTTCTCTCCCCCTTCTCTCTATCAGCTAATATAATATGAAAACCTGCAGTATCCTGATGGCATTCTTCATATATCATGATCAATATGGAATCAGTATTTAGATACTGAGACCTTTCAATTAGTCGTTCTTGGGATATATGAAGAATGCACTTTGGAGAAGGAAACCCACTTATATTTTAGCCAATGGAGCAGGACTAAGGATTAGTGGAAAGCTTACTGGTTCTGTTACAGACAATAAAGACACCTTGTGATCCAACCCTGGCCCATGACAATCAAAATGAATTAAAAAAAAAGTTGTGCTCCACTTAAATCAATATCAGGAAAACTTTTCAAGCTATGGAAACATTTCACACTGCCAGAATAAAAGAGATAAGGAGGAACAGAGCTGACCAGGTAGGAAACCAAGGCTGGAGTTCATAACAAAGAACTCATCAATCAATTCATCCAATTTCATATCCAACAGCTGCTAAATTTGGTTACCCTACAACATGTATTTTATCAGCTTATGAAAGTAAAACCTCAGCATGATCAACATACAAATTTAAAGAAACAAAGTGTCTTCTGGTTTTGGATAGAGGAGGGATGATTGATACCTTCTGGAAGGTTTTTGTTGCCTGTGATCCTCTTGGGCAGATCCATCTTTATTTTCCTGCCCTGGTTACTTGTTTCTGAAAAAGTGAGGAGCAATCCACATTTTTGGGAATAGAGGGAAGGTTGTTCAATGAGAAAACCTATGATAGAGACCATTGTGAAAAATGAGGTTGGAGAGATGCTAAGAAGTGTGCATGGAACTCAAGAAAGAGATCTAAGAACGTCATAAGAGCCTGACCATTGCACTTTCAATACATGACAATTACTAACATGAATTCCAGGCTGATAGGAATATGGTATAAATGACAGCTCCCCATGTAATGAGGATATAGGGAATGATTAAGGGAATTGGTCCTCTTGTGTCACTTCTTAATGATCTACAATTAATGTAAAGCTGGTCCTTTTGACACTGATGTTCTCCTCTAATAGTGCACTGATGGGATTTGAAACCTGTTTAGCGCATTGTGTCATCAGAGTGTTACCAGCAATGTAAAGCATTTTCAGGTGCGGAGCACCACCGTACAGTAAATGACAGCTCAAGATGAGCCAGTGACTGAAAATGAAGCTCATTGCAAAATAAAGCTATATTAACCCCGAGCGGTGCAGAAAACAAAAGGTAAGGAATAAATCAGTCCTATATTTGTAATCCATCGCATCTGCACAAAGTCTTCAGCGTCGGCAGCCAAGAGAAAATGACTTGGCTAAACTTGGCTAAGCTAAAACGTATGTGGTTTGCACTTGTTAAGCCTTGCAACGGCTGTGTGCCATACTTGCTAAGTGGTGTTAAGTCATAAAGTGCATTTCTGCTCTTTGGAGGTGCCATATGGTCTAGCAGAGATTAACATAAACAGCAGCTATGATCTAGCTGGCTGTTATCACTCCACTGTGGGCATTAATTTAAGGTGAACGTCTAATTAAATATAAAAAAGTGCAAGCGCTAAACACACAGATATATATATAAAACTTTTATATACACTGCAGGATGCTCCAGTTCTGGATCTGAACCTGATGCCCAATATGTTCATTTTGCAGGTATGCATTTGAATATTATGTTCAGACTTTTGGTGTTGTCACTGCTGAGATCTCCAATACGTGATACACTGGGCCTGATTTAATTAAGCTCTCCATGAATGGAGAAGATAGACCATCATGGATGAACTTGTTTGATCCAGCAAACCTGGAATGGATCTGTCCCAGGAGTGAAACAATTGCCAAATCATTTTTAAGAAATCCATTCCAGATTTGCTGCATCATTCAGGTTCTACCATGATAATCTATCTTCTTCAGTCTTGAAGCACTTTAAAAAATCAGGCCCATTGGGACCTATTGTATTAGATGATGGTTGATATCCATTCACTGGGAGATACCTTCCTGCCTATAGGAAGCTTGAACATGGAGCTCTTCTAAAGGATCATGGGGTTACACTACTGATCCCCAAGGCTGCAAAATAGAATAGCTACAAGCATAAGAACCATTTTTCCCGACAGCATGCCACCAAAACCAAATCACAACTGAAGGTTTGGTACGGAGCCACCTTCTACTATGTTCAAAGACCTGCCTGGCTGTACAGACATGTTACCTGCAGATGTGCCTGCCAGCAGCCTGATAAACAAGGCATTGTGCTGCCTACCCTACAGCATTCCGTGTGTGAATACACTTTTGTGTGAGAGATTGATGTTGTTCTCTCTTGTTGCCCCGAATCTGGCTATACGCTTACCCTGAGATGGAACTTTGGCACAATAAAATAAGCATAAATAATTGCTTCTCATATTTTTTCTCGTAAGAAACTCACCTCATTTTTAATTTAAGCAGACAGGCTGAATATTTACTTTCATTGACCTTAACGGCTCTTGGTAATTGTTAAGGCGTCCTACTATTTTTCCCATGCGCTTCTGTACAGAAGGGAGATCAACGAGAGATCTGCAAATTGGATCCCTGGACTTGGAATTAAGAACAAAACTTTTATGCAGAGTCACTCCGTGCAAATATTTAGGTTAGCCTAATAAAAAATAATATATGATGCAGTCTTTTGTATCATTGATTTATCACTTGACAGTAAATGTGTAATTTTTCCATCTGCAGTATTTTTTTTATAAGTTAAATTGCACAGCAGTGTCAGATGGGCCAGGATGGGGTTGTTCCAAAGTGATCAAAAACCAACCAGTTTAGGCTTTTTAGGATGTGATGGAAATGTTTTTTTTTTTTCTTTGGTTTAAAACAAAGAAAATGTAAGCACTATGGTTTGTTCCAATGCCTGTTACTTTTAAAGAATGGTGTGGTTAAATAAAGCCTCAGTTCCCATGGGTGGTCATTGGGTGGCTCCTGGTGGCTGGCAGCCATTGAGTACCCTCCACCACCATGTTTATTAATGAATGAGCACCCATGTGGTTTCTATTGGGTGGCTATCAGCCGCCCTATTCTTTTTGTTTATGACAACCATGGGTGAGATCCTGTACTCACTCAGCCCTGAATTGGGGGGATTGCATTGCCTCCTCACCATCCATTTCCTTTTGGAAATTAAACAATATTGGATCTACTGGCAGGAATTACCAGGGGGTACTCCAAGAAACAAAAACTATTACTGTTGTGGATGCTGCTTTGAAAATAATTAAACATATTATCAAAAGAAATAACAAATAAAGCATTTTGCTAAACAAATAAAAAAAAAATGAAGCATACTAGTTGATTATAAGACCGCATTGTGACCTGTGTGTGCGTCATTAACATCATCCAGCTAAATCAATATTCTCCTGCACCAGAACAGGGACAAATATTAACATTCCAGGCCCTGCAGCCCTCCGTGGATTTGCTGGGATTGTCGTAAAAAGGACATTTTCAGAAGATCAGAAGCCCTCGTAGCGCCTGACAGGCAGAAGAAAAATCTGATTGCACCTGGGAGACTACAAAAGCCGAATGAACAGAACAAGAATATCACTTTGCACGGTTCAAAATACCCACAGAAGCCGTCTTCAGATAAATGTCTTTGTTGCTTTTAATTTATGTTGGGTCTACAGAGAGGGTAATCTTTCAACCCGGAGATCATTTGATGTGGTGTTTCTCCATTCTCCGTCTTTTGTCTATGTACTTGTTTGGTTAGATGTTTCGGATTAACAGGTGTACTTTCCCTTGTGCATGCTGGGTGAGTATGTGTACCGCATACTGGGAAAATATTTCACCGTGGCACGCTTTTATTGCCCTTCTAGCTGAGAAAGAACATTTTGTACCAATGAATTCTACATTTCTTGATCCAAATATAAAAGTATTATCATAAAGAAAAGATCTACCTGTTACTACAGGAGTTTAAAAAGTTTTGGCCAAAGTTTATACATTGTTGCTATTCATTTAGTTAAAAGTGCAAGTTGACACCTTGCAGAAAATTAGTTCACATTGGGCGGATAAGGTAAGTTTATAATTTTTCATTCCATAGGTGGCAGAAGACTGCAGCATTGCCGAGCTTCATGAAGCATACAAGAGTGGATTGCTTTCCTGCCGCCTCCAAAGACTTGAATTGGTGCCACATTGAAACACTTTGCTTGCAGGTTTTGCAAGCAGTTTCAATGCACAAAAAAAGAAACCACTTTGCTAGGCTGTTGCAGCTTTTTGCAAACACCTGAAATAGTCTAGCCTGGGTACCACTCCTGGGCACCTAGCATTTGACAGTAGGCATCCTGGGGTGGCATACACTGCTGTAAAACAACCAACATGCCCTAAGGGGTAGTCACACAGTTTTGCAATCTGCAAACCACCGATCCACCACAACTCTGTGTCGCCTATCACTGAATTTAATGTGCGCATATCATTCATTAGGCATTTGTGAATCCCACAAATCCACGGTGGATGCCTCATTCTGATTTGTTACTTCAAGTGCCTGGCATTCAGTTTTCTATTAAATCTACTGCTCAAATAAACAGTTTTTTCTATCAATTGCTTGAAAAAAAGTCAAGGCAGCTGAAAGGGGGTTCAATCAAGTGCACCGCTGTAACTTTACCTGCCCTAAAAGCTATGTAGGCAACGAGTGCATTGTTAGGTATCACTTACAGCCACCGTAGAGGTGAATGAGAGAGGGGGAAGGAAGAATGAGCAGGTGGTGTCCCCTTCCATAAGAAATAGCAGTGGCCATTGGCTGTTGGTCATTCGGTGATCCGATGGATCACTAGGTAACGTTGGAGAACAGATGCTAAATTTTTTCCTGAGACTTTAACAATGGTGCAATGAAAATCAGGCATCTGCATGTAGCTTAAGGGGTCCTTGGGTAACAGTATGAGCAAATTTTAAAAATTAGGATATATAAAGAATAAAGCCAGCTCCATCAGAAATGTCTAAGTTGCATTCTCTGCAAATTTGCAAGTGTGCCAGATGCTAAGCTGCACATTAGCTGGTGGTGGCAGGAAAAATTCTGCATTTATTTATTTTAGCATGATTTTAAAGCAAACCTAAACTTTTCCACGGTACGGCATCCTTACACCAACACAACAGTTCCTGTTTTGTGGCTTTTGTTTGTCCAATATCTATAGCAGCATCTTCCAAACACAGTGCTACTTCTGTATTTCAGGACACGTTTCAAAGTATTCATGAGAAAAGATCTCCTTTTTCTTTGCTCTCTTAGCACGCACATCCATATTATTTTAAAGCATACCACTTACTGCCGAGCATTGTGGGTAAGACTACTGGTGAGCTTCTTTTAACACTAGATTGCCGGAGAACAGCTGTGATCCTTGTCGGCGGAGGCGGAGTTATAAATAGCGAACACTGACGCTCTGTATGCTTCGAGGATTTCGGACAACCGGCCTTAAGTCGGCCTCATTCACTTACATTTCATGGTATTGAGGACAGAGGACTTTTTATGATTTTCAAAGGGATCCCAACCAGAACGGCTCATTTATGGGGATTGTAGAAACTTTAAAACACTATAAAAATATATAACTATATTGCTGAATTCTCCTTCCAGCGTTTTATACATTTTATGTTTTGGCTGCATGCTTCTTATATGTACTAGTTGCATTCTCTCAGGGTGACAACCCTTGCTCAGTGTAATGTAGCTTTAGTGGAGCAGTGTTGTCACCTAAAATTACTGAACCTCTCCATATCATGGCATGGTGAGGGGTGTTGTTGTCCATACAAAGAATCTAATGGCGGGGCTGATAACATTGTTAGAGATCTCAATGCAGTATTGTTAGCTTACTACAGGTAGTTAGGAGCTCACAGGATTTATGTTATTAGGAAAGTAGCAGATGGGCTTTACACTTTGAACCCCATACCTGGTGCACCTTGCCCCCATGGCACTCTGTCTTGGTCTGGTCTAGAAATCTGTTTGTTCATTGGACCGAGGCTACTGAAGGTGTACCTGGTCACAGGAACAATCGTGTTGAAAATTTACCTGGCCGCTTGACTAACTGGATTGAGCAGGTACCTGGTCAAATGAACAATAGTAGGGAAGGTGTACATGGTCACGTGACCAGTAGTATT